>NC_066584.1:276334617-276934617 GCF_024323335.1 Lathyrus oleraceus
ATTTCAAATTGGAATAACATGTTGGCGAGTTGACTTTTTCTTCTAAAAATTTGGTTGTGGTGGTGAAAAAATGTTATGAGTAATTGGAGGAAATCAATGGACTTTGTGGTGGTAGTTCGATAATGATGTACATATTTATGAAAGTAGTTGGTGGTGACTCGATGTTAAAACACAATCAGACAAACTCTTTGTGTTGATGTAGTTGTTGCCTTACTGGATTTGGATTCTTGTTTCTAAGTATTCAGCTTTTTAAAAAATTATAAAAATATAGAGATGCGGAATGATATGATACTCATGATTGATCGAATGTACGAGAGTGGCTCAAAGTTACCACTACTTTCCTGCATCAAAGGTGTAGCGGTAAATTCATGATCATCAAGCTATTGACAAGCTAGAGATCAAATAACAAGAGTCGCCACCGCACTTTTATTGTTTCCAAAGGAAAAGGTAAAAAGTACGAACAAAACCCAAAAAGTAAGAAGTTTTCAAATCAAAACTAATAAAATGTCAGAGATTACAGGTAAGGGAGTTGGTTACATAGAGGGAAGATGTTAGCACCCAAAGTGTCATAGGTACTCCTAGGGAGCCCTTTTTGTGTGCATATGTACTTGGTATAAAGTGATGTATACAAACAAATACAATTGGGGGATGAGAAAAGAATTCATTGATTATATTTTTGTGTTTGACAAGACCTTCGGTCTTATGCCTACATACCAACATAAAAATGAGGGATCAAAACCTCGTAGTTCGTAATACAAATTTCAAAGTGGATGCATTACTTTTAACAAAATTTAAGTTTGAAAGGCACAAAGGCCTAAAATGGTTTGAATGAGTTAGTTCTTTTTGGCTTTTTGAAAGTTTAGGTCAAGTATAGTTAAATTTATTTACAAGTTTGATTTAAGAAAAGAAGTTTGAAAATGCAATGGCATAAGGCCAAAGTTTCTACCTTTTTGCAAATTGGTCAAAGTTTAGAACAAAAGTAGTTCACATAGAGAAGATTTTGAAAAATGGAGAAAGAGATTTTGAAATTAAAGAAATAGGGAGAAGATGAAGAGACTACCCTATGTATAAAATTTAAAAGTTTAGAGTTGAAAAGATCTGACCAAGTGGGTAGCAATCCAATAGACAAGAATGTCAATAGAAACCCAGAATTCCATTGGACTTTTAGAATCAAACAACACAATGCACAATTATATTATCTTGAAGAGCAAGGCATCAAATAAAGATGGTCACATCCAAGCTTATCCATTCCATGATCTTCTTCAAAGTAGCCTATGTAACAGATGAATTCCACAAGTCACAGGTTCAAAATAACATCTTCACAATGATCATGTTGCAAATGAACTCAAAAGGATCTTGAATGATGTATCAGATGAAGTTTCAAATTGCAAGCACTTGGTTTCTCAATAAGTTGACATTGGCCAAGTCCTTTAGTATAGGAATGTTGCCTAGATTCTAAGTTTATTTGTCCAAGATCAAACCAACAGTCCACACAAAAGTTTTTAGGGTATTTTTTGTTATTATGTACATTAATGGTCAAAGACCACACAAACAAACAAAGTATACACAAACAATACGGTCCAAATGGACAAAGTGAAAATTGCATTATCATAAACAAATAGGATGATATGAACAATGGCAAATGAATAAAAGCAAAAATTAAATGGCATTAAAGTAAAGGGCTTGAAATTAAAAGTTAGTAGTTAATAGGTTAGAAGTTAATATTGCTTTGCTTTTGCTTTTTAATTGAAGTCATTCTTTGGAGAACACTCAACCCACTTATCACAAGCATGGATCCTTGAACCAAGACATCTTCCAAAGGAAGGAAAAAAGGCCATGTTTCCACACAATACCATGAAAGAGGGGAGACTTACAACCTCACTAACTAGAATGCTTATGCCTTTTATGTCACAAATTTAGCGCTATGTTAAGCAATCGTAATTGGACTTATGTAGAAGTCACAACTATTTGAGGTCGGGCAATAAAATTTTGGTGTTAATGCATGTTAGAGACATAATATAGTAGACTATGCTCATGAAATATACCACACACAAAAAGAATATGCAAAAGGGGTGGCCTAATCTCATCCATACTCATGTCAATTTTTCAATCAACTAGCCTTAAGATTTTGAGATATCATAGGCCAAATGGAATGAATGAATGAATGAAGAAAGGGAATAAGATGAAGTGAGAGGGAAATGGATCAAAACACAAATTGGTCAAAGGAGGAATTTTACCAAATTAATATCATCCATTCATTTTGGGAGATGGAATCTACATTCCATCAATCCCCTAAATCCAATGATATTAATTTGACAAAGTCAAATCAACCTTGACCAAGGCCCAACAACAAGAGTCAAACATAAACAAGTCATCACAATTGGTCAACAAATTTATTTGGCATTTATTCAAATTAAAAATACTAAAATAGTGCATTTAAATTAAATATGGTTTGTCCAATTCCTAAAATCTCATCAAAACACCAAAGAAATGGCCATGAGATTTATCATAGGTCAAACAAGGTCAAAGGACCTTGGAGACAAAATTTCATAATTTTTGGACATTTAAAAATGTTTTTAAACAATTAAAAACAAATGCAAAATCAATTAATTCATGAAAAATATTAATAATGATCCAAAAAATATTTTTAATTCAGAATATGAAAGAGAAAAGTTTTTGAATTTTTTTGGTGAAAGTCCCATATTTTTTGGATCAATATTAAATTTAATATGAATTATTGAAAATAAAGAAATTAAAATGAAAATTAAAATATCAGAAAAAACGTGGACCACTTGATCTCCCTCATTAATTGAGGTGGAAGATCAAGTGGCCACCAATGCGCGTTCCATCGTGCACTTAAGTCAGCGTGCCACACAGTTGGTATTCAAAAGGAACGCTCATGATTAGATCATTTTAAAAGGATCCTATGGCTCAGAACCATCCAGCAAACCACCGGCGGCCAAGGACCGGTTGTCTTCTCCGGCGAACCTCGCTGGACTGGTTCAATCATAACCATCACCAAAATTAAAAATAAGGACATGATTTCAGAGTAAAAATGGCACTAAGTTCGAATCTAGCCTCAATTCACTCTAACTCCAACTATATTGAGAGATACATGGAGTTGAAATTTGAGGTACATGAATTGAGTTGCTTCGATTTGGCCTCTAAGCAACTCAATCTTCTTGCCTACATTGGTAGGACTTCAGACAACCAAAGAATCAATAGAATTGAGCAAGAATTAGAGAGAATCGAAGAGATTAAAATTTCTGAAAAATATCTTCAATGGAGGTCTGGATTCAACTGATCTTGCTCGTGCTTGATCTCACTCCAAATGCTTGCAGAAGAAAGATTAAATGCTCAAAAGGTTGTGGATCTCTGGAGTTTTGAATTTCAAAACAGTGGAAATTCAAACTCAAATTCAAGTGAATTTTTCAGGATTATCCTTTGCAATGTGAGGTTTAGAGATTGGGGGATCAAAGTTGGCGCCAATGTCTATGAAATGTTGAGCATATGAGGCTCTATTTATAGCTGAAACCATTGCTTTTTGCACACTTGAAATCCACTTTCCAAATTCGGTATTGATGATGCATGGGTGCATGGGCGCGCATAGGCCCTATAAAATCATTGCCCTAAGTCCACAAATGAGTGTGAGATAGTCTGAATTCAACTTGGGTTGCAAGGCAAGTGTACATAAAGATTTGAAGTTTGATCCTTGCCAGGTGATGACACCATGTTCATGCCATGCACAACCTATGCATTCCTTGTCCAAAATGGATGAATTTGAGCTCTTTAGAAAGGTGAGATAGAGAGGAATAACTTTCATGTTCAACACTTTTCCATTTGGAGTTTGTATCATGAAGAAGTATGAGGTGGAAGTTTGGAAAATTTTGACATATCAAATTTTTTCTAAGTGTCAAGCCATATGTCTCAATGTTCCACCTTGCTTAACTTCTTATATGAGGTCCAAATGAGAAAAGTGTCTTCATAAAAGTTGTAGCTATTTCAAAGACCTTCAAAATGGATATCAATTTAGTGTCATTTGGATTTGGAATGATAGAGTTATGCATTTTTGAAGTTTGGAAAAATCACTTGATCAATGGTATAGGTCAAAAGTGACCTATAATGTAACCTTATATCACATGCTCAAAAAAGTTGAATTAGCTCCCACTCTAAACATCAACGTTTATGTAGACACATTGAATTTTATTGTGCAACTTGGAAACCTTTCATCTCATAAAAATTGAGCAAGTTATGGCCTTGGGAAGTTGACTTTCAAATTAGGGTTTAGACAAAATGACCTATAATGTTTCAACATAGAAAATGATTTTCCAAGAAAAACTAGATCTAGGTCTCAACATGAAAGTTGTTTGGAATGTCATTTAGAGTAAGTTTTCTCTTGGAATAATTTTCATATGGTGAAAATTTTAGGAGATAGGGTCTAGGGAGACCCAGTTTTGATCAGATGAATTCATCTGGCCAACCACCATCAACAAACTTGCTAACTTCCATTTCTCTTAACTTTATTGGTTCATGGTAGGTCATATATGCATAAGATGATGAGTTTTGAAGTGTCCCTTGATAAATTTGATCAATTGGTGAGATATCTTGTTGGAGAAGTTACTCAAGATACCCAGTCAAACTAGGGTTTCCAAGGCAAATCACCCTCAAACTCTTGAAGAAAACTTGATCGATATAACATGTAGAGAACATTGGGACTCATATATGATGCTCATAACGATTCTTGGATAAATTCTTGGTTGTGCTCTTTGTTCATGAGGGTCTCAAACCCTAGATGTGAACTTGATGAATCAATGGGATCACGCCTTTCCTACAAAAGAGTGAGGAAAATACAAAGACATATTTTGGGTATTTTGGTTAGTGAAATGATAAAATACAAGTATGGTACAATCACATAATGCTTGGTGATCTCTCCCAAAATAAACCCAATGAAAGAGGGGTAAGGAGAATGCCAAGATAATATCCCAATGCTAATGCTTATGATGAAATTGCATGAGGGATCTTAGGGTCAAAATTGGGGTCTTACAACTGCCCCTATTTAAGGACATTCTAACTAAGGAGGTGAAGGTTAAAATCTTCATGTCGACTCAGTAGAATGGGCTTAAATAACAACAGATAGAAACAAATTTTGGTCCCTAAGAGACCTCATGATGCATATGATATGAATGCAAAAGTAAATTCTTTGTGGGGAAATATTGCCACAAAGGAAAAGAAATCAGAGAGAGACCGAAAGTCCTTAGGAGCACAATGCATTCCGTAAGGAAAACTCACTAGGGAGACAGAGACTCTGGGGGGTAAAAGGGGTTATGTGTAGGCCAGGCAATGACTTAAAACTGCCGGGGGACTCAAGGACATCCATATAAAATGGAAAGACGGGGAAAAACAACATCTGTAGAGAATACAAGTAGATCAAAATAACGCTGAAGTACTTGAATCATGCAGGGGAAAAGTGATTTCACTAAGGAAATGCACACTCAACTTAACTAGGGAAGATAAACTTCAACACAGGAGGAGCAGCAATCTATTATCCATTACCTGTTACCGGGTAAGGAGATAATAAAGATCTGACAAAGAGAACATTCGTAATCGGTTACGATGAACATATCAAGGATGACTCGCTGAGGATTCCAGGAGAGGAAATTCATTACCGGTTACTGGGTAAGAATAACCTGGTTGGGGAAACTGCAGAAAAGATAGGATTTACAACTACCAGTTACTGGGCAGAAAACCAAGGGTGAGAGTATCCGCCATCGGTTATGATGAACATATCAAGGATAAACTCGACAAGGAAGAAAATACGTCACCGGTTAAGATGAACATATCAAGGATAGACTTGCCTGGAAATGTCAAGGAGGATACCTGTCATCGGTTAGGATGAACATATCAAGGATATACCAACTTGTCGCTCCCCGGATTTCCCGAATCCGAGTACAATCGCGAAAAAGAGGTGGCACGGAAAAAGAGTAGAGTCGCCAGCTATGTACTTTTATCCCAAGAGGAGGGAAAGGTAGTACTGCATAACCAAGAGGGAACGAATAAAACAAAGTCTCGAACCAAAGAAAATTGAGTAAGGGGGCCGGTTACGTGAAGGGAAGGTTATCGCACCCCATCACGTCTGTGGTATTCCACAGGATCCACGTTTGCTATTTATGTCTAAAGTGTGTGTACAAAAAGTCCTATATGCGATGCGAAAGAGAGAAAATCAAAGTAGGGAAAAGAAAGAGTTATTGCTTGCACAGGCCCTGCCCTGCTGCATACGTATCTCAAGAAGGATTGAGAATCAAAGCACCGTAGCTCGGCTAACCTATTTTTGTTTGTTTTGTGTTTTTTAGATGAACAACGTTACTACACAATCTACCGGATGCTCGACCTTTGGAGACTTACTCACCTGTAGTAGAAGGAGTTAACATGTTCTTAGGAGAAGAAAAATCAATGAGTTTGTTTATGTTTTAGGAATGCTCATGCTAAAAAAGGAAGTCCTAGACGAAGGAACCAAGCTACCTTAGTTGACATGCAGACGAGAGACTATACGAAGCCTAACAGTCCTATGGGGAGACGATCACACCACACAAAAAGCATATAACATGAAGTAAACATACCAACAGGGGGGCTCAAACATACATGGGTAGGGCTTTAGTCAAGAGGGGTCATATCAACCTCGACAAACAAGCCATGGAACGGGGATCAAATGGGCTCTTAACCACTGACATTGAACGTCAGGGTGAGCAGATCAAAAGGGTAATGATGGTAAGACCTCATAGCTCTTAACCCTGGAAAGGGTGAGCTTATGACAGAAATTGGGGATTCAGGAAGATGGAACCCTCTCCACTGACTGACCGGACAAAAGATCTTGGGCTTTTGTTCTGAAGCATCGACACGTAGTGTAAGCATAAAGAACGACACACTGAATAACGGGGGATTGACTACTAATCCCTTTTATCCGTCAATTGCCTCTTCATGGAGGTCTTTAGCACTGGTGCCTCTTCTTGGAGGTCTTTGGGCACAAATGTAAACACATAAGAACATTGCCTCCTATCGAGGTCTTCCAGCTAAGAAAGCGGTAAAATGCGGGAAATATGTAAAAGGGATCAAGAGATCTACCACAAGGATAAAGGCCCAAAGTAACAACAATTAAAGGAACAAGAAACCCAGAGGTCTCTCAAGCTAGCACCATCAAAGAAAGCAAGTCAGCAAAGTAATCAGAATAAATCTCCAAATGGTATCCCACAAATAAAGTGGAATACCAAGCAAGCTGTCTCTTCAAGAGTCATGTGAGTCCTCACAAAAACTCAACAAACAAGTTAGAATAACAAGATGGGGTGCAATCGAGAGTTACACCAAACAAAAGAATCATAGGAACAACTGTGTCAGGTAAATAGTGCACGGATGCAATAGAAAGCATGTCACAACAAACACAAAACAGATTAGAGAGCAAACAGAAAAAAAACAACTGCTGTCATGATCGCTACTGCTTCGCTTAGCGAAGACTTAGCGAAGCATCGCTTAGATTCGCCTAGCGAGGTGCTAGCGAATGCTTGCAGGTTCTGGGTTCTCTTTTGATAACAATACGATTTCCGAAACCCCTAAATCCTATGGTACCCATTTCAGAAACGGAGTGATCAAACATTCAAGGTATTGTTCTACACATTCATGCACATCTAAACCCACATGCAAAACCTAACGATACCCACTCTTCCAAATTCACCCATAATACCTCATACATTCAGAAATTTCAAATTGAAAACATAAAGTAGTGGCAATAGGGAAAACCTGATTGGAGAGATCGATTGAAATTGAATTGCATGGTTGGGTTTGCAAAGCAATGTTAGGGTTTATGTGAGATGGAATTGATATAGGTGATTCTGTGCAAGTGATTTTTTTTCTCTTCAGTCTGGAGGCTGCTGCAGATTAGTTAGGGTTTTGTTCCAATGAAATTTTAGAGTTTATACTCGGATTTTCGTGGCTTGGTGGGCTCAGAATGAAGGCAATTCAAGCCCATGATGTTTCTTTTATATATATATTTTTTTTAAAACGCGTGGACTTCGCCTAGCGAAGAATTTGCTCGCCTAGCGAGCATGACAGTTCAGGGAGTTCTTCTGAGCGCAGGTGATTCTGGTGGCTTTTCTTGGGACTCGCTAGGCGAACCATTCTGCTCGCCTAGCGAGCATGACAGCTCAGGAACAGGCTTTTACTCCTTTAAGATGAACGTTTGAATGATGAATAGACCCCATTTGAACATGTTGGAAGTAACTCAAGTCATTCCCTGGCCATTTGACCTTCAGTTGACTTTTGACTTCATAGTTGAATTTTGAACTGTACTGAGCCCATTAAGCTTGATCCTCTGAAAATGAAACCCTAGCTCCCAAGAGCTCTACACAACATCCATAAGACCTTCATACCAATAATGTATCTCAATCCTTGAGGAATCCTACTTTGACTTTGATACCCAGATGAATACAAGCTTCTTGGAAGACAAACTCTTGGAGCTAATTCTGATTGACATAATGAAATGCAATATGGAATGTTGAATGACCTAAAATGAATGCATGAATGAGGAGGGCAAATTTGAGGTGCTACAACTGCCCCTATTCAATCAATTGTGAACCTGAACGGATGAAAGCAGCGGCTATCAGACTTTCAAGGTAAATAGGGATTGAATACCAAAAGAACCGGAGAATTTTCACTTTGTAGGTGATGAATCAAGGAAGGCGGGGCCATTTACCGATGGCGGCTTCAAAACAAATTTGATATTTACCGATACCAAAGAAAGCGAGGCCATTTACCGATGGCGGCTTCAAAACAAATTTGATATTTACCGATATCAAGGAAAGCAGGGCCATTTACCGATGGCGGCTTCAAAACAAATTTGATATTTACCGATATCAAGGAAAGCGGGGCCATTTACCGATGGTGGCTTCACTGGGGAGGAACTCGATGTTTACCGACATCAAACAAAGATATTTATAAGTGAAACGAGACCAGACATTTACCGATGACTAGGAAGGAACTCGATGTTTACCGACATCGAACCAATGATGTTTACAAGACCAGACATTTACCGATGACTGGGAAAGGAACTCGAGGTTTACCGACACCAAGGAAAGAATACATTTATGAACGAAACCATTTACCGATGGCGAAAATGAAATACTCGATATTTACGGATATCGAATCTGCTGGGGAATCTTAAACGACAAAACCATTTACCGATGGTTAACAAGCGGCTGATGTTTACCGACATCGAACAATGATGTTTACTGACACCAAAAAAGGAAACGACACACACGGGTGTTGACAGAACTATTTTTTGTAGACACCATGAGAGACATGCCATTTATTGATGGCCAACGATTGGAATTCGACGTTTATTGACATCGAAAGATGATGTTCGCCGACATCAAAGAAAAGAACAGACATTTACGGGGATCAACACGACACTTACCGGTATCGCAAGGATGATATTTACATATGTCAAAATAAGGCAGACACTTACTGGTGACTAACTCGGAAAAGAATCAAGCTTTCCTTTCACGGACTGGTGAGAAAATAAATCTCACCGGGGTTATCGATTCTGAATGTCGCCAAGAGCAACTGCTGCAAATATGCTACATTGATGTTGAAAAATGATTTGTCTCTTCCGGAGATATGATCCAATCTGGTTTAATACATGTATGCATATGTTTGAGTTTTCTATGGCGTAATGCTCCATACTGAATGGGAATGCTACGCGATTTGAGAATGCGAATGCAAATGATTATTACTACATGCAAGATGCAAAGGGAGGAAAACTCCTGCTGGGAAAGGAAATGATCGCTTTACTAAGCACACAATTTCTGATTCGATCTTCCAACTCTGTGGGGACATACAACAATTCTGCTGACGATACTTACTGATCTGACATTCTCGGAACGGTAGAGAAACCAACTCAACTGGGGAGTCACTTGTTAGGGAAACACCAACCTCTTGACCATGCTGGGGAAGCAAATTCTGAACTCGACTTAGGCGATCCAACTTCTTACACGACTGGACAGTGTTGAAACAACAGGGTCTTCCTTCGAACAAACTTTGGCTCATCTGCTTTAGCCATCAATCAAAGATAGTAACCTGCAAAACGGCAGGACATACATGCCCTAGGGGATTGTATAGACAAAATATACTCAAGTGTACTCAACATTGAAAATGATTTTCAGATGTTTTATCTTTCCGCACGTCATTGTCTAGCCTTCATATTTTTAGATGCAATGTTTATCAAAAATTCGGATGTTTTTTGCAAACAAAATAGTAGAATAAAAAAACAAGAGAGCAATTTGACTGAATAACGACTTTTATTGATTGGAAATGGCCTGTAAAGGCAAATACATCAGGAAGAAATTCCTAGGAAGAGGTAATTGCGCCAAAAGAGAAAATAAGCTATCCTATTGGCAATGTGAACACGACATTCCACTATTTTCCAATTCTGTTATGACTCATAGATCTTCAATTTCCCCCAAATTCTTTGCTTTTTGAGGAGAGTGATTGGACCGATCATATCCTTCAAGACGGTAGACACTGAAACGCGATGAAGTACAGATAACTCAGACTGTAGTCTTCGCTCTAATCCTTCTTTTTCCTGGACCGCCTTTTAAGGTTTTCAATCCACCGGGATACCCATTTTTGCCTAAGCCGCCTTTGCAGGTTTTCGACTTACCGGGTGTACATATTATTTTTTATTCTTTATCCCTAACTTTTGCCCGAACCTTTTTCTTTTCTTTTTCTCTTGGTTCGCCGGGATGCCCTTTTTTGCCTGGACTTTCTTTTTTTGTCCAGCGGGTCAGTTTATGCGAAGTATTTTTTGACTACATCTGAATTCACAGGAGACGAAAAATCTTCACCATCCATAGTTGTAAGCATCAAGGCTCCACCAGAAAAGACTTTTTTAACAACATATGGACCTTCATAATTCGGAGTCCACTTGCCCCTGTTATCTGTACCGGGAGGAAGGATCCTCTTCAAAACTAAGTCACCTATCTGATAGCTTCAAGGACGCACTTTCTGATCAAAGGCCTCCTTCGTCCTTCTCTGATATAGTTGCCCATGGCACACAGCTGCTAATCGCTTTTCCTCAATTAAATTTAACTCATCAAACCTGGCCTGAACCCACTCAGCCTCGTCAAGTTTTACATCCATCATCACCCTCAAAGAAGGGATTTCAACTTCTACTGGCAAGACTGCCTCCATGCCATACACAAGTGAAAACGGAGTTGCCCTGGTTGACGTACGTACTGAGGTACGATACCCATGAAAAGCGAAAGGCAACATCTCATGCCAATCCTTGTACGTCACAACCATCTTTTGCACAATCTTCTTAATGTTCTTGTTTGCCGCCTCTACAGCACCATTCATCTTTGGTCTGTAAGGAGAAGAATTGTGGTGTTCGATCTTAAAGTCTTTGCAAAGCTCTTTCATCATCTTGTTATTGAGATTCGAACCATTATCAGTGATGATTCTCTCAAGAACCCCATAACGACAGATAATTTCTTTCTTAATGAATCGAGCAACCACTTGTCTGGTAACATTGTCATAAGAAGCTGTTTCTACCCACTTGGTAAAGTAATCAATCGTGACTAGGATGAAGCGATGTCCATTAGAAGCAGTAGGTTCAATCTTTCCAATCATATTGATGCCCCACATCGCGAATGGCCAAGGAGAATTCATAATATTCAGATGGGTTTGGTGGTACATGAACTCTATCTACATAGATCTGACATTTGTGGCACTTCCGAGCGTATTTGAAACAATCAGATTCCATGGTTATCCAGTAATAACCGGCTCTTAACAACTTCTTGGCCATTGCATGACCACCAGCATGGGTACCGAAAGATCCCTCGTGTACTTCCTGCATTAACATGTCTGCTTCGTGTCTAACCACGCATCTGAGCAGAACCATGTCAAAGTTCCTCTTGTAAAACACATCATCCTTATTCAAGTAAAAGCTTCCAGCTAGCCTTCTCAGTGTCTTCTTGTCATTCTTTGACGCTCCTTCAGGATACTCTTGGCTTTTGAGGAAATTCTTAATATCATAAAACCACGGCTTCTCATCAATAACAGACTCGGCTGCAAACACATACGCAGGCATCTCGAGTCGATTCACAGCAACGTGTGGCACATGATTCTGCCGATGAACTTTAATCATGGAAGACAAAGTGGCCAAGGCATCAGCCATTTGATTTTCATCTCGGGGTATATGATACAACTTTACTGTCTTGAAGAAAGTCAGGATCCTTCTGGTGTAATCTCTATAAGGAATCAAATGCGGCTGATGAGTATTCCAGTCTCCATTGACTTGGTTAATCACTAGAGCAGAATCTCCATAAATGTCCATAGTTTTGATCCTTAGATCGATGGCTTCCTCAATCCCCATGAAACAGGCCTCGTACTCAACTTTGTTGTTGGTTACTTCAAAAGTCAATCTGGCGGAAAAAGGTATGTGTGCACCTTTAGGATTAATGAGTACTACCCCAACACCATTTCCATTCACATTCACCGCCCCATCAAACATCAGCGTCCACTTGTCATCGGGATCCGGTCCTTCCTCGACAAGAGGCTCTTCACAATATTTCATCTTTAAGTACATGATATCTTCATCGGGGAATTCAAACATCATCGGCTGATAGTCATCAATTGGTTGCTCGGCAAGGTAATCAGACAAAATACTACCCTTGATGGCCTTTTGCGACATGTACTGGATATCATACTCTGTCAAAACAATCTGCCAATGAGCCACTTGTCCGGTAAGATCCGGCTTTTCAAAGATATACTTTACTGGGTCCATCTTAGAAATCAACAAGGTAGTATAGTTCAACATATACTGTCTTAGTCGGCGAGCAGCCCATGCCAAAGCACAACAAGTTTTCTCGAGCAGCGAATATCTTATTTCACAGTCGGTGAACTTTTTGCTAAGGTAGTATATTGCATGCTCTTTTCGACCAGACTCGTCATGTTGTCCCAATACACACCCCATCGAATTCTCTGTTACTGAAAGATACATTATCAGAGGCCTCCCAGGAACTGGAGGTATAAGAATTGGAGGTTTCTGCAAATATTCTTTTAACTTATCAAAAGCTTTTTGACAATCATTGTTCCACCTGATTGCTTGATCTTTTCTTAGCAATTTAAATATCGGTTCGCACGTAGCTGTTAGGTGAGATATGAACCGTGCAATGTAGTTCAGTCTCCCTAAAAACCCACGAACCTGCTTTCCCGTTCTTGGTTCAGGCATTTCTTGAATAGCTTTTACTTTCGCTGCATCAACCTCAATCCTTTTCTCATTGATAATAAAACCTAACAGCTTCCCAGATCTCACTACAAATGCACACTTGTTTGGATTCAGCCTCAGTTTGAACTTTCTCAATCTTTCAAACAACTTTTGCAAGTTTACCAAGTGCTCCTCTTCTGTCTGAGACTTCGCAATCATATCATCCACATACACTTCAATTTCTTTGTGCATCATGTCATGAAAGAGAGTCGTCATAGCTCTTTGGTAGGTAGCACCGACGTTCTTTAACCCAAATGGCATTACCTTATAACAGAACGTGCCCCAAGGTGTAATGAAAGTCGTCTTCTCCATGTCTTCTGGCGCCATCTTGATCTGATTATAGCCAGAAAATCCATCCATGAAAGAGAAAACCGAGGATTGAGCAGTGTTATCGACCAATACATCAATGTGAGGTAATGGGAAGTTATCTTTCGGGCTGGCTCTGTTTAAATCTCGGTAATCGACACACATCCTGATTTTTCCATCCTTCTTCGGCACGGGTACGATATTGGCCATCTAAGGGGGATAATTGGTAACTGCTAGAAAACCTGCATCCAACTGTTTCTGAACCTCTTCTTTGATCTTGACAGCCATATCGGGACTAGTCTTGCGCAACTTCTGCTTTACTGAAGGACAATCTTCTCTGAGAGGTAGCCTGTGCACCATAATATCTGTATCCAAACCAGGCATATCTTGATACGACCATGCGAATATGTCCACATATTCTTGCAGCATTTCAATCAGCCCTCTCTTGACCTTTTCCTCTAGAGCAGCCCCTATCTTGATCTCTTTCTTTGCGTCCTCGGTACCAAGGTTAATGACTTCCAACTCTTCCTGATGAGGTTGAATGACCCTTTCCTCCTGTTTCAATAGTCTGGCCAATTCTTTGGGGAGTTCACAATCTTCTTCACTCTCCTCTTCGGCTTGGTAAATGGGATTATCAAAGTCATACTGAGCCATAACAGAACTGTTTTTAATGGAATCCACAAGATCAATTCTGCACGAACGATGTTTCATGCTTTATTTTAGAAAAGAGTTCAAGGAAGTCACAAAAAAACATTTCAAATTTTTATTGTTTTGAAAATGAAAGTAATAAAAACAGAAAGACAGTGAACACAAATTTGATTGCAAAACGTCCTTTATTGATGATAATCATTGAAAATTCAAAACATGATGTGGCCCTACAATGAACCACTACGTCTTGGGCAGAGCGTAGGGCTTTCATGCAAAATGAAAAAACAGAAGAAAATTACTCTGTCTGAAGAGTAACATGGACTATTTCTTCAGCAGTCCAGTTGTTGATGTTCTCCCTTGGAGCATACGGGCGCACCCAATTATCCATATCACAATAACTGTCACCATCTTCATTGTCTGTTGCAAAGATATCCCCGTGATTCATCAATCCAGCACTAGTGAAAGTACACGGCCCTTTCTGATTCTGGACACCCTGCTCTGATGATTGAAGAGGCTGATAACCAATGCCAAACAAGTCTTATTTTACGGGCACATCAATCACCTTGCCCCAGCCTTCCGCGTTACCTGAATGAATGACCTCCAGAGCTTGTTTATAGGACGCAATCGAGGTACCTGGTGTCTTCTATTCAACAAAAGCCACCTTCTCAATACTGACAGTCTCAAAAGCTTGACATGGAGTTTCATGAATTTTGCCATTCATCTCCACATATTTGAAGGAGGATAAATGGCTCACAAAGATGTCCTCTTCGCCACACACGGTCACAACTTGACCATCCCACACATATTTTAGCTTCTGGTGGAGAGTCGAAGAAACTGCTCCGGCTCCATGTATCCAGGGACGCCCCAACAGACAACTATATGTTGGTTGAATATCCATCACATAGAAGACAATATTAAACACTTCCGGGCCGATCTTCACAGGCAACGTGACTTCACCAAAAACTGATCGCTTGGATCCATCAAAAGCACGGACAACAAGATCACTTGGTGTGAGAACAACCCCTTCGGCATCAAGCTTACTCAGAGCCTTTTTGGGCAGCACATTCAAAGAAGAACCGGTATCAACCAAAACATGCGACAAAACCGCGCCTTTTCATTCCATCGTGATATGCAGAGCTCTATTGTGATTGCGACCCTCAGGTGTCAAGTCTAGATATTGAATCCCAAACCATGTCTCGTGTTAACATTTGCAATAACACCTTCAAGCTGGTTAACAGAAATCTCTTGAGGCACATAAGCCATATTCAACATTTTCAACAGGGCGTTACGATGTGCCTCATAACACATCAACAGAGAGAGAATAGAGATTTTTGACGGTGTCTGGTTCAACTGATCCACGATCTTGTAATCACTTTTCTTGATAATTCTCATAAATTCCTCCACGTCCTTCTCAAAAGAACCCTCAGGCACTTCCTTTCGCACTAGTTCTTCTTCAACTACAAGTTGTTTTCCTTTTGTTCTAGCAAGAGCCTCAGCATTGTTATCCTTCGGAACCTGTGGTGCAAACAAACGACCACTTCTCGTAAATCCTCCGGGTCCTCCCACATTACCCACAACCGAACCAACTGTTACTGGAGTCTTATTTGACGAACCAACTGTCACTGGAGTATGATTTACTGATCTGGTCTGATTCTCTGGTCTTCTATTTCTGCAAAAAGCATTGTCATATTGCCACGGAATTGCTCTACTATTCTCAAAAAGTCTTCCACTAGAAGCAGCAATGGTGGTAGGAGTACTGATAGTTACTGGAGCATTAACAATCACGGGAACACCAACAGTCAACGGAGCAGATATGGTCACGGGCGCAGCTACGGTCACAGGAGTACCAATAGTCACAGGCGCGCTAATAGTCCTTGGAGCACGTACAGGACCTTCTGACGGTGTAAAGTAAATGGTAACAGTCGATACCTCTTCACGATCTTTCACTACTCGATTAAACTGTAAACAACCTTCATTCATCAATTCCTGGATACCTTCTTTCAATTTCACACAGCCGTTTTCATGATTACCACAATCTGAACAATTCTTGTCACATCCCGAGAATACTCCCCCTCTAAGCAGACGTTCCTTCACTACAAACAACGGAGTCTGAACATCATTAATATCGACTACCAAGTTCAAATTTTCCCCATCTTCCACACCATTTACTCTAGGCCCTCCATGCTGAGGCATAGGATTATTCACCATATTTGGAGTAGGAGCAAAGTTAATCGTCTTGGCATCAATAAAATCTTGAACTTTATGGTGAAAAGCCCGACAATTCTCGATGTGGTGCCCTGGCGCACCAGAATGAAAATCACAACGGACATTAGCATCATAACCAGCAGGAATCCTTGTTAATGGAGCCATTGTGTGAAGTTCAACAAACTTTAACCTGAGCAGCTCAGGGAGTAATTCAGCATAAGTCATTGGCAACGGATCAAAATGACGATCTGGCATTCTTTGTCTTGGTTGGAATTGGCACTGTTGTTGTTGTTGTGGTTGTCCTCTTTGTTGTTGTTGAGGTTGGGTTGCTGGAATAGTCACAACAGTAACTTGACGGTATTGTTGTCCTCTGTTTCCACTTCTCTGATTAGGTATATCATTTGTCTCACCCTCTCTCCTTCTGGGTGCCCCTGAAAATGGTTTCTTAGCACTTGAAGAACTTCAAGAACCAGGGTCTTGGATTTTTCCCGCTTTGATAAGACTTTCAGTTCTTTCTCCGCAAATCACAACATCCGAAAAACTACCAAATGGGTAACTTCCCATACAATCCATGAATACACCTTGCAGGGTTCCAATGAACATATCAGTCAATTCTCTCTCCAACATCGGAGGTTGTAGTCTCGCAGCTAGTTCACGCCACCTCTGGGCGTATTCCTTGAAACTCTCACCAGTCTTTTGAAACAAACTCTGCAATTGGGTTCTGCTCGGAGCCATGTCCATGTTATGCTTGTACTGCCTCAGAAAAGCTTCACCTAACTCTCTCCAGCTTCTGACAAATTCTTTTCTCAAGTCCATGTACCAATCCAAAGAGGCTCCAGACAAGCTGTCTTGGAAAAAGTACGTCCACATTTTTTCATCATCAGTATAAGCGGATATCTTCCGATAGTAGGCTTGCACATGAGTTCGGGGACGAGAAGTGCCAGTGTACTTGTCGAAAGACGGGGCTTTGAACTTGTACGGGATCCTCAACCCATCAACTAAACCCATGTTAGTAACATCAAAGCCCAAAGAATTCTGGCACTCCATTGCGCGAATCTTTTCAGCAAGGGCGTCAACCTTTCTATCTCTCTCTTTCGCCTTTCCAAATTCATCGTCATCACTAAGAATAGTGAACATATCTTCTTGCTTGTCAACCAAATGAGAAGGATGGTGAACTGGAGCACGTGTCGCTCGAGCATTAGCAGCCTCTGTAATGATGGGTTGTCCATCGATTCTAATACCACGCAATTCGTCACCAGCAGCATAATTGTTGACAGGGTTGGTAACAGCAGCGGTGTCATTGACAGGGGTTCCTTCTGGCGAATTCTGACCGACAGGGGGAATTAGAGTTTCTTGTCTCTGGGCCAAGGCTCGGAGTTCCTCTTGCCCTTGCACTACCCCTTTCATCATACTCATGAACTGGGCCATGTTGGTCCTCATCTTTGCTATCTCTGCTTGAAATTGATCCATGATCTTCTGTCGATTCTGCCTTGTTGCGTAACGGTGCGGACGATACTCAACAATTTTGCCTGAAACGGGAACCAAAATGAGAAATCCTCTTCAAGAACACCTGTAATGATGCAAGAATGATATGTGTATGATGTGTATGCTATGTTTTATCATGAATAAACCTGAAAAATCATATGCATATGCGGGTTAATTTTTTCTTTTTTATGCATTTTTTTTTGAAAATGAACATGCTATGATGCAAAATGATGAAACAATGACTGGTTGGCTATGTATCACGAAGCACAGGATCAGAACTTCAGCATGAACTCGGAACCGGGAACCATAGAACACAGTCATCAACTTAGGACCCATACTTCAGAACCAGCGGTCACCAACAAGAACCAAACAAAAGTCACCATCAGAACAAGTCACCATCAGTACCTGTAAATGATTCATTCCCGCCCCCACTCACGAGAGTAATCTAGGCCAGGGTAAGGTCAAGAGAAACGCAGGATAAACAATCCTTTCAAGAATATCATCATATGCACACCAGGTGTATGCAACGATAATACCCCATCAGAATTTGAACTGCTCGTGATACCATGTTCCGCTAAGTGGCGCCATACCACCTGCTTCCCATGAATCACTCTATTCCTAGGTGTCCTAAAGTTCACTCATAGCCTGTGTATTGGGTCTTTTACCTCTTGTGACTCCCACCCAACAGCGAAACAGATACACAGCCAGCACAGTATGCATGAAACAGTAAAGCGCACATAGGATGCAATGCAAGCAGATAAGTATGCAAGGCAATAAATAAATAACACATAATAGACAATAAACAAACAAACGCTAGGAAAGGCCCACTAGGGAAAATAAATCCCCAGTAGAGTCGCCAGCTATCGCTCCCCGGATTTCCCGAATCCGAGTACAAACGCGAAAAAGAGGTGGCGCGGAAAAAGAATAGAGTCGTCAGCTATGTACTTTTATCCCAAGAGGAGGGAAAGGTAGTACTGCATAACCAAGAGGGAACGGATAAAACAAAGTCTCGAACCAAAGAAAACTGAGTAAGGGGGCCGGTTATGTGAAGGGAAGGTTATCGCACCCCTTCACGTCTGTGGTATTCCATAGGATCCACGTTTGCTAGTTATGTCTAAAGTGTGTGTATAAAAAGTCGTATATGCGATGCGAAAGAGAGAAAATCAAAGTAGGGAAAAGAAAGAGTTATTGCTCGCACGGGCCCTACCCTGCTGCATACTTATCTCAAGAAGGATTGAGAATCAGAGCACCGTAGCTCGGCTAACCTATTTTTGTTTGTTTTGTGTTTTTTAGATGAACGACGTTACTACGCAATCTACCTGATGCTCGACCTTTGGAGACTTACTCACCTGTAGTAGAAGGAGTTAACGTGTTCTTAGGAGAAGAAAAATCAATGAGTTTGTTTGTGTTTTAGGAATGCTCATGCAAAAAAAGGAAGTCTTGGACGAAGGAACCGTGCTACCTTAGTTGACATGCAGACGAGAGACTATACGAAGCATATCAGTCCTATGGGGAGATGATCACACCATACAAAAAGCATATAACATGAAGTAAACACACCAACAAGGGGGCCAAACATACATGGGTAGGGATTTAGTCAAGAGGGGTCATATCAACCTCGACAAACAAGCCATGGAACGGGGATCAAATGGGCTCTTAACCACTGACATTGAACGTCAGGTTGAGGAGATCAAAAGGGTAATGAGGATAAGACCTCATAGCTCTTAACCCTGGACAGGGTGAGCTTATGACAAAAAGTGGGGATTCAGGAAAATGGAACCCTCTCCAAGTGGACTGACCGGACAAAAGATCTTGGGCTTTTGTTCTGAAGCATCGACACGTAGTATGAGCATAAAGAACGACACACTGAATAACGGGGGATTGACTACTAATCCCTTTTATCCGTCAATTGCCTCTACATGGAGGTCTTTAGCACTGGTGCCTCTTCTTGGAGGTCTTTGGGCACAAATGTAAACACATAAGAACATTGCCTCCTATCGAGGTCTTCCAGCTAAGAAAGCGGTAAAATGCGGGAAAGATGTAAAATGGATCAAGAGATCTACCACAAGGATAAAGGCCCGAAGTAACAGCAATTAAAGGAACAAGAAACCCAGAGGTCTCTCAAGCTAGCACCATCAAAGAAAGCAAGTAAGCAAAGTAATCAAAATAAATCTCCAAACGGTATCCCACAAATAAAGTGGAATACCAAGCAAGCTATCTCTTCAAGAGTCATGTGAGCCCTCACAAAAACTCAACAAACAAGTTAGAATAACAAGATGGGGTGCAATCGAGAGTTTCACCAAACAAAAGAATCATAGGAACATTTGCGTCAGGTAAATAGTGCACGGATGCAATAGAAAGCATGTGTCATACGGTGAACTGACTTTAGGTGTTTTTGCTTTGGAAAGAAAATGTCGCGGTTAGCAAGAGTCGCCACCGACTTTTCTTTCATCCAATAAGGAAAGGTGGAAAAGAACAGGAAAGACCTTAATTTAGATTTTTGGGTTCGGGAGGTACATTATACAAAGGGAAGGTGTTAGCACCCTTTGTATCCATGGTTATCCATGGGCTCTTAATTGCTTAATCACTTATGTTTTTCTTATTTGAAAAAGTGTTTGAGAAATGTTTAGGAAATGTTTTGAAAAGGAGAATTTAACTTTGTAATGATTCTTGTATGAATGTATACAAAGTGGTTATCTCGTTTAGTTTTGAAAATCGTTTAGAAAGATATAACTCGACAATGATTCTAGTACGAATGTATGCCAAGTGGTGATTTTCTAAAAGATATTTTGAAAGGTGTGAGGTGTGAAAAGTATTTTAAGTTGTGAGTAAGCAATTAAGAGTTATACCTACCCAAGGTCTTTATGGGCATTTCCTATCCCTATGAGGGTAAAATTGTCCTTACTATTAAGAAGTAAGTAGTTTTATCCTCTGGATGTAAAGGGACATCGTAGGGTCATCGATTGGTCATTGAAGGCAACCTCTGTAGGGATACCTTAGCATTCGAAGGGACGATCATCATTTAACCGTAGGCTATACCGAAGGGTCATCGAGGGACAAAGGCAACATTCGAGGGACTATGATGATTTAACCGAAGGGTCTTTGCTAAGTGTATCCCTACATTCGCGGGACATGACCATAATACCGTAATATAGTAGGGCAACAAAGAGAGGTCCAAGATCACCAAAATTAACGGCAATATTTTACAATCAATTAGGTAGTTGTAATCAATTAAGAAATTAGGTCCATATTAAAATCGATTAGGTAATTAGGATGAATCTCCACGTTAAAAACAATTAGGTAATTAGGATGAATCTCCACATTAAAATCAATTAGGTAATTAGGATGAATCTCCACATTAAAATCAATTAGGTAATTAGGATGAATCTCCACAAGGGAATCCCACAAATAAAATGGAATACCTAGCAAGCTACTTGTTCCTGGGAATATGTGAACCTTTACAACATTCAGCACACAGGTCAGGATACCAAATCAGGGTGCAATCGAGGATTACACCGCAAAAAGAAACACAGCAGTAAGAATGTCAGGCAAAATAACGCATGATTAATATAGAACAGATCAGATAAGCATAGAACAGAACAATCAAAATATTAGCGACTGTCACGTTCGCCTCTGCCTCGCCTAGCGAAGGCCTAGCGAATACTCGCTACCTGCTCGCTTAGCGATGTGCTAGCGAGCGGCTGCGGGTTTTGAATTTCAGAACAGTACGACCTCAACCTGCTGCACGCCTTAAGGCATCCGATACATAAATTACATGGTTCAGCATTCACAATATTCAGGCACACTCAAATTCACATGCAAAACCTCAAATATGTTTATGAATTCGATTATAATATCACATGCAAATTAAGAACATAAAGCGGTAATAGTAATGCAAACCTGTTTGCAATCGAATTGCAACTTGGAATTGGCGAGTCGGATTGAGTTGGACCTTGATGCCAATGAATTTCCTTCAGGGTTTCCTTTAGGGTTGCTCTGAATTCTCTGGGTTAGCCTCCAGGGTTTGCTGTGCCTTCACTCTTGCTCCCGTCTTCCTTCCGTTTTTCTTCCCCTTTTCCTGAATGAAGCTTGGCTATTTATAATGCTCTTTTTGTGACCTAATGGGCTCAGAATGAAGCCCAGAATTTTCTGATATCCGCAAGCTTCGCTAGGCGAGCGATATAGCGAGGGGTTCGCTAGGCGAAGGATATGCTCGCCTAGCGAGCATGCCAGTTGGAGCCATTTCCTCGGTTTGGCCACCTATGAGCTGGGCCTTTGTTCTTTTAGGGTCAATGCCTTGAAAAATAAGTTGGGGTGCCTTAAGAGTGTCTTGAAAGATTAACGGGCAAATTTTGGGGTATGACAGCATGTCACAACAAACACAAAACAGATTAGAGAGCAAACCGGAAAAAAAACGGCTGTCATGATCTCTACTGCTTCGCTTAGCGAAGACATAGCGAAGCATCGCTACTGATTCGCCTAGCGAGGTGCTAGCAAATGCTTGCGGGTTCTGGGTTCTCTTTTGATAACAATACGATTTCCGAAACCCCTAAATCCTATGGTACCCATTTCAGAAACTGAATGATCAAACATTCAAGGTATTGTTCTACACATTCATGCACATCTGAACCCACATGCAAAACCTAACGATACCCACTCTTCCAAATTCACCCATAGTACCTCATACATTCAGAAATTTCAAATTGAAAACATAAAGTTGTGGCAATAGGGCAAACCTGATTGGAGAGATCGATTGAAATTGAATTGCACGGTTGGGTTTGCAAAGCAATGTTAGGGTTTATGTGAGATGGAAATGATAGAGGTGATTCTGTGCAAGTGAGTTTTTTCTCTTCAGTCTGGAGGCTTCTGCAGATTAGTTAGGGTTTTGTTCCAATGAAATTTTAGAGTTTATACTCAGATTTTCGTGGCTAGGTGGGCTCAGAATGAAAGCAATTCAAGCCCATGATGTTTCTGTTATATTTTTTTTTATTTTTAAAATGTGTGGACTTCGCCTAGCGAAGAATTTGCTCGCCTAGCGAGCATGATAGTTCATGGAGTTCTTCTGAGCGCAGGTGATTCTGGTGGCTTTTCTTGGGACTCGCTAGGCAAACCATTCTGCTCGCCTAGCGAGCATGACAGCTCAAGAACAAGCTTTTACTCCTTTAAGATGAACGTTTGAATGATGAATAGACCTTATTTGAACATGTTGGAAGTAACTCAAGTCATTCCCTGGCCATTTGACCTTCAGTTGACCAACAATTGACTTTTGACTTCACAGTTGAATTTTGAACTGTACTGAGCCCATTAAGCTTGATCCTCTGAAAATGAAACCCTAGCTCCCAAGATCTCTACACAACATCCATAAGACCTTCATACCAATAATGCATCTCAATCCTTGAGGAATCCTACTTTGACTTTGATACCCAGATGAATACAAGCTTCTTGGAAGACAAACTCTTGGAGCTAATTCTGATTGACATGATGAAATGCAATATGAAATGTTGAATGACCTAATATGAATGCATGAATGAGGAGGGCAAATTTGAGGTGCTACACAACTGAACAAAAAGGGTAGGAATTACACCTATCGAAAGCTGGATAGAAAACCGTCGAAGATAAAATCCGTTACCGATTAGGATGAACATATCAAGGATAGACTCTGAATAGGGGACAAAGTAGGATTTACAACTACCGGTTACTAGGCAGAAAACCAATCAAAGAGAAGACCCATCATCGGTTAGGATGAACATATCAAGGATCGACTCTGATGAGGAGCAAAAATAGGGATTGTATCTATCAGTTACTAGATAGAATACCATAGAAGAGAAAATCCGTCATTGGTTAGGATGAACATATCAAGGATAGACTCCGCACAGGGGGAAAGTAGGATTTACAACTATCGGTTACTGGATAGAAAACCACAAGGAGAAGAAAACCCGTCATCGATTAAGATGAACATATCAAGGATTAACTCTCTGTGGAACAAAATAGGGATTACGACTACCTTTTTACATGGTAGAATACCAAAAGAATGAGAATACCCGTCACTGGTTAAAGTGAACATATCAAGGATAGACTCAGGCAGGGGAAAGAAAGATATCTGTCACCGGTTAGGATGAACATATCAAGGATATACTTCCTGGGGAATAGATCCACTGGGGACTCTACTAAGGAGAGAGAGAAAAAAGGTACTTTTGCCAGGTAGTGGGCAAGAAGTAACAAACTACAAACTAAGAAGAATATTACCAGTTACTAGGTAATAGACTCTCAAGGGACCAAAGCGTCTGTCTAGGTAAGAGCTAGAAAGAAAATGGTCAAACAAGACTCAACCCAATGAGGACATAACTCAAGGGGAGTAATTCCATCCAGAAAATCAATTGGGGAGGAAACTGAAATAACAACCATCCACGAGGAAACAAACTCAGTAGGGGGAAAAGGAAAAAGGTTAAAGTCTTTCTGCTTAAGGGGATGATAGTCTACAATTGAAGGAGGACCGACACCAGATTTGGTATGGGGATAAAATAGAGCCATAAGAATCTCAAATAAATCAAATATGAAGATGCAGGGTATGCAATTATGAAATTATATGATGGTATATGTATATGTATATGTATATATGATGATTATGCTGACAAGACGATCACAAAGGACACAAAGGTGTCGCAAAGAATTTGAACCATCGGTACAATCCTCGGTCAATCCACAAAATCTGGGGACAATTGCTGGAGAACGAAGAGATCAACATCCCAAAGGTTCAAACCTAGTTGGGGAAGGAGATCTCCTGAGGACAGAACATCCAATCTGTGAGGAATTTTAGGTCA
Source organism: Lathyrus oleraceus (assembly GCF_024323335.1). Taxonomy (NCBI): domain Eukaryota; kingdom Viridiplantae; phylum Streptophyta; class Magnoliopsida; order Fabales; family Fabaceae; genus Lathyrus; species Lathyrus oleraceus. Next base: position 276,359,395 of record NC_066584.1, read on the forward strand.
ACACCATAAAAATGGGAGACAACCCTACAGAGAATAGTCAGAACAAAAGTTGTTCAGAAACTAGGAGGAAACTCTGACTGGAAGCAAGTTGAATGGCGATTGGTGGGGAAACCAATGCGATCTACTGGGGGAAGATCAACCACCTCTGAAGATCAACCCTGCTGAGGAAATACGAACTTCGTTATGGATGTACAAACTTCGTTGGGGAAGGCAGAAACTTTATCGGGGAATTCAACATGCCGTGGGGTATCTGAATCAACCAACTCAGCTGGGGACGAGGAAAGGAATTCCACTGAGGATCAAACATTCCGCCGAGGAACTAAATCAACACAAACGTCTAGGGATACCCAAAGGATTAACTGCTTGGGGAACCTCCGATGTTTCGCACCTAAGGACTTGCTATCCATTGAAATGATGTTGATATTCCTTTTACTTGCTTTGGAAAAATTCTTGCTTTTATATATTTAAGAAAAAACCTGATTTTGATTTAAAAATTTAATTTCAAAATGATCATAATAAAATTTAAAACTATTGGCTGAAGTAAATAAGAGTAGCAACAATTTGGATAAAAGCTCAACTTTATTTAATGGAATGGCAGTCTGTAAATGACAAGACTCCATGGATTTTTACAAAGTCGAAAATGGTAATTTACATGGAAAAAGGGTTACATTGAATACAAATGATCCTTAATCCTTCTACCAACTCTTGATATCCATTGTGCTCTTGACCGCTGCTGGGGATGAACTGATGTCAACCCTTGTGCTCAAACAAGTCTTCAAAATCTGAAGATCAGTAGAATATAGTTACTTGCCATAATCCCTAAATTTTACATAAGTTTCCCCAAGGTGGGGTACTCAACTTATCGAGAAATTCTTTCTGTTTTATGTCTCTAATTTTTGCATGGATTGCCCTTTCGGGTTTTCAATCCACCGAGACGCTCATTTTTTCCTAAGCCGCCCTTTCGGGTTTTCAACTTAGCAAGTTGTTCTTTTATTTTTTAGGTGAAGTATTTCTTGACTGCATCTGCGTTCACAGGACGAGTGAACTCTTCATCATCCATTGTTGTAAGAATCAATGCGCCGCCTGAAAAAGCTCTCTTAACAACATATGAGCCTTCATAATTAGGAGTCCATTTTCCTCTAAAATCTGGCTTGAACGTCAAAATCTTCTTGAGCACAAGGTCACCTTCTCTGAACACTCGAGGTCTGACCTTTTTATCAAAAGCTTTCTTCATCCTTTGCTGATACAACTGACCATGACACATGGCAGTCAATCTCTTCTCTTCAATCAAAGTCAACTGATCAAACCAGGTCTGACACCATTCAGCCTCAGTCAACTTGGCTTCCATGAGCACACGTAATGAAGGAATCTCAACCTCTACAGGGAGAACTGCTTCCATACCATAAACAAGAGAGAAAGGGGTGGCCCCTGTTGAAGTGCGGATGGATGTACGATACCCATGCAAAGCAAAAGGGGGCATCTCATGCCAATCCTTATCTGTGACAACCATCTTCTAGATAATCTTCTTGATGTTCTTGCTCGCAGCTTCAACATCCCCATTCATCTTGGGTCTGTAGGGAGAAGAATTATGATGTGTAATCTTGAAGTCCTTGCAAAGAGCTTCCACCATATTGTTATTCAAGTTTTATCCATTGTCAGTAATGATCTTACTTGGCACACCATAACGGCATATAATCTGATTCTTGATAAACCTTACAACAACTTGCTTGGTCACATTTGCATACGATGCCGCTTCAACCCATTTTGTGAAGTAGTCAATTGCCACTAAAAAGAAAAAATGTCCATTTGAAGCTTTGGGCTCAATCATCCCAATCATATCAATTCCCCACATGGATAAGGGCCATGGGGAAGAGATAACATTCAATAGTGTCGGAGGAACATGAATCTTATCAGCATAAATTTGACACTTGTGGCACTTCTTCACAAATTTACAACAGTTAGATTCCATTGTCAGCCAATAGTAACCTGCTCGGAACATCTTCTTCGCCATTGCATGTCCATTGGAATGAGTACCAAAGGAACCTTCATGCACTTCATTCATCAACAAGTCTGCTTCATGTCTATCCACGCATCTGAGAAAAACCATGTCGAAGTTTCTCTTGTATAGTATATCACCATTCAAGTAAAAATTACCGGCTAATCTTCTCAAAGTCTTCTTATCTTTCAAAGATGCCCTAGGCGGGTAAATCTGACTTTGGAGGAAACATTTGATGTCGTAATACCACAGCTTCTCGTCTTTGATTTCTCCAACAGAAAACACATGAGCTGGCCTATCAAGATGCATCACAGATAAATTGGGAACTTCATTCCAATACTTCACTACAATCATCGATGCCAACATTGTAAGAGCATCTGCCATTCGGTTTTCATCTCGAGGAATATGATGAAACTCAACCTTTGTAAATAAAGTTGAAATCCTCCTCGCATAATCTCTATATGGTATCAAACCGGGTTGATTTGTCTCCCATTCTCCTTTAATTTGATTCACAACCAAAGCGTAATCACCGAAGACATCCAAATACTTGATTCTGAGATTCATGGCCTCTTCAAGCCCCATAATGCAAGCTTCATACTCTGCCATGTTGTTTGTACACTTGAAAGTCAACCTAGTTATAAATGGTAGATGAGTGCCTTAAGGAGTAATAATCACTGCCCCAATGCCATTTCCATATTGATTAACAGCTCCATTAAATACCATGCCCCAACGGGAACTAGGTTCTGGCCCTTCTTTAAGCAATGGTTCATCACAATCTTTCATTTTCAATTACAAAATCTCTTCATCAGGAAAATCATACTGCACTGACTGATAATCTTCAATTTGTTGGTGAGCCAAATGGTCATCCAAGATACTACCTTTGATTGCTTTCTGAGACCGGTATTCGATATCATATTCTGATAACAACATCTGCCAACGGGCAATTCTCAAAGTTAAAGCAGGCTTTTCAAATATATACTTGATTGGATCCATTTTGGATATCAACCAAGTGGTATGATTCAACATATACCGGCGCAGACGCTTAGCAGCCCAAGCCAATGCGTAACAAGTCTTCTCAAGCATCGAATACCGAGTCTCACAGTCGGTGAACTTCTTACTAAGGTAGTAAATTGCAAATTATTTCTTTCCAGTCTCATCTTGCTGACCAAGAACACAACCCATACTATCTTTGAGTACAGTCAAATACATGATCAACGGTCTTCCTTCAACAGGGGGAGACAAAATCGAAGGTTCAAGCAAATATTATTTAATACTGTCAAAAGCTTTCTGGAAGTCTTCGGTCCAATCACAACACTGATCTTTCTGAAGAAGCTTGAATATGGGCGCACATGTGGCAGTCATGTGGGAAATGAATCTGGAAATATAATTCAAGCGGCCGAGAAAACCTCTGACTTGCTTCTCAGTTTTGGGCGCAGGCATCTCTTGTATTGCTTTGACCTTGGCAGGATCAACTTCAATACCCTTCTCGCTAACAATAAAGCCCAACAACTTACCAAAACGAACACCAAAAGTACACTTATTGGAATTCAAGCGGAGTTTATACTTCCTCAAACGCTGGAATAGCTTCAACAAATGCTCATCATGTTCATCTTCATCAATTGATTTAGCAATCATGTCATCGACATAAACTTCAATCTCTTTATGCAGCATATCATAAAAAAGAGTAGTCATTGCTCTCTAGTAAGTCGCACCAGCATTCTTTAGACCGAAAGGCATCACTCTATAACAGAATGTTCCCCAGGGTGTAATGAATGTGGTCTTCTCCATATCTTCGGGTGCCATCTTGATCTGATTATATCCGGAAAATCCATCCATAAACGAAAAGACTTTGAGTTTAACAGTATTGTCTACCAACATATCAATGTGTGGCAGAGGGAAATCATCTTTCGGACTGGTTTTATTCAAATCTCGATAGTCAAAACACATGTGAACTTTTCCATCTTTCTTCGGCACAGGCACAATATTGGCCACCCATTGCGGATACTCAGTTGTTACAAGGAAACCGACATCAATCTTTTTTTGCACTTCTTCCTTGATCTTCACAGACATATCAGGATGCGTTCTTCTCAATTTCTGCTTGACTGGCGAGCATTCTGGCTTCAACGGCAATTTATGCTCCATAATCTCAGAATCCAACCCAGGCATGTCTTGATAGGACCAAGAAAACACATCTGAATACTCTCGAAGAAGATCAATCAACCCCTTCTTGACATCTGCACACAGTCGAGACCCAATCTTGACTTCCTTCACATCATCCTCGGAACCCAAATTGACTAACTTGACCTGCTCTTCGAACGGCTAAATGGTCTTTTCATCTTGCTCAAGAAGACGATATAATTCATCACTCACTTCTACATCCCTTTCCTCCTCGGTCTCAAACACAGGGAATTCAAAATTTGGAGAAGGAGAATGATCATTGTATTCAATGGGGTTAGGAACCAACCTGCATAATGATTTGATATTTTGATTTTAGAGAAGTGAATTTGTGACCAAATATTATGCAGATGGACAATTATATTGTTTATTTATGTTTTTTGTGATTACCATTTTCAGAATAAAGCAAAAAGTAAAAACAAACATCATAGATGTGGATGAATAGAATTAATTTTATTGATGATTAATTTGAAAATGCCCAAACAATGTTCACTTCTCCCTTAGGCATATGAGGAGGATTTAAAAACATATAAAAAACAATTACTTAGATCGATGCAAAATAACAGGAATATCAACAATAGTCTAATTGTTGCAAGCCTTTCCATGCGTCACAAAATTGGTGCAGTCTTCCTCTTTGTCATCCTCTAACATAGCAGCTAAGTGTTGTTCATTGCCATGAATGAACCCTCCCCTATTGAAGCTAAGTTGCATATCTTCAGATCTTGCAATTGATGAGCCTTTCTGGAACCCCAAACCGGTTCTGCCCTCGTTGTCGGAGACTTCTACCATGCGCCCCCACTGATCGACAGTACCTTCTTCAATAATCTTCTGAGCATCTTTTAATGAGGACATAGGTGCCCCAACTCTCTTCTCAGCAGCAATAGGTAAGGCTTAGAACGGAGTTCCAACCTCATCCTCAGCTTCCACATAGGGGAAAGATGACAAATGACTAACCAACAGCGCCTTCTCTCCTCCAACAATCACTAGCTTGCCACTCTTGACAAATTTCAATTTCTGATGCAGAGTGGAGGTAACAGCTCCCGCCTCATGAATCCATGGCCTTCCCAATAAACAGTTGTAGGCCGGGTGGATATCCATTACTTGAAAAGTAATCTGAAAATCACTCTGACCTATCTTGACTAGAAGGTCCACTTCACCAATTACTGTTTTGCGTGAACCGTCAAAGGCCTTGACAATTACACCGCTATACCTCATGGGCGCTCCTTGGTAAGATAGCTTTGATAAAGTTGACTTCGGAAGCAAATTTAGTGATGAACCGGTATCGACAAGCACATTTGACAAATCATCCTATTTGCAATTCATCGAGATGTGCAAAGCCAAATTATGATTCCTGTCCTCCTCAGGGAGTTCTTCATCATAGAAGCTGAGATTATTGCAAGAAGTGATGTTAGCCACAATATGATCGAATTGATCCACTGTAACATCATGCTCTACGTATGCTTGTTCAAGAACTCTTTGTAGTGCTTCTCTATGCGCTTCAGAATTCATCAGCAGAGACAACACTGAGATTTTTGAGGGGGTTTGGAGCAGCTGCTCCACCACATTAAACTCGCTCCTCTTTTATCAATTGGAGTACCTCATCATCATCATCGTTGGCTTTCAAGTTGCTGGATTCACCAAACTTATCTTTTGAAACGCCAATCGGATCTACATTAGGCACCTCAACCTTCTTACCAACAATCGTTTCTTCTTTGTTTTCTGGGAACACCGGCCTAAACACTCGACCATTATGGGTCACATTCGTTACATCAGCAATGCTCACTACTGAACTAGTTGTAGGTAACGGGACCTCTTGACCATTCTTTATCATAGTAGCGTTGTACTGGTATGGTGCGTCCTTATCAGATGAATATGAGACTGGGCCCACTAACCGTATTACCAACGGCGATACTGATCTTTGACTAACATTATTATTGTTGTTGTTGTCATATTGAATTACCAACCGCTCTTGTTGTTTAAAAACAGGCACTATGACATTGACGTCGTCATCTATATGATAGGATTGAACAATTTGGATCATGCCTTCATCCATCAGACGTTGGATGTCCCTTTTCACTACAACACACCCTCTTGGGTTCACACTACAAATAACACAACCATCATGGTCATGTTCACAGTCACTCACCAAATAGATATCCTTGTGCATCTACACCAAGGATCTTCGGATAAACCTGACGTCATAAATCTTATACTCCCCAGGACAACCGTCCACCATATTCACTGAAGAACTCCCATTAGCAGGCAAAGGGTTTGCTTTCACCTTTGGTGCGCGGTCCTCAAAGGACACCATACCACTATTCATAAGCTTTTAAACCTCATACTTCAATGGATAGCAGTTTTCAATGTCGTGTCCGGGTGCTCCTTGATGAAAAGCACAATGGAGCTCAGGTTTATACCACCAGGGAAGTGGTTCTGGGATCTGCAGTGGGTTCCTCGGTTGAATTAAGTTCTTGAGAACTAACGAAGGATACAACTCTAAATATGACATAAGAATCGGGTCAAAAGAGACCTTCTTCCTCTCAAAGTTCTGCTGATGATGATTGTTGTTGGTATTGTTGTTGTTGTAGGTGTTCTTTCTTTGTTGCGGTTGTTGTTGTTGACGTTGATGTTATTGTTGTTGTTGAATTGGTGTTGCTTGTTAATTAGAAAATACCGGAATTACTGATGACACTTGATGATGATGATGTTGACGGGCTGGTGGATTCCTTCTGATCTGAGGCCTCCTCTTCCTCCCATTGATTACTGTGTTCATCTCATTGTCTTTCTTCTTACCAAAGTTGCTACCATATTTCTTGCTTGTTGACGCCTCATCTCTTGACAACCGTCCCTCACGGAGTCCTTCCTCAAGTCTCATCCCCATGTTTACCATTTCGGTAAAGTCACTGGGGGCACTAGAGATCATGCGTTCATAATAAAATGAACTCAGAGTTTTCAAGAAGATTTTTGTCATCTCTTTCTACTCCAAAGGAGGAGTGATCTGGGCAGCCAACTCCCTCCATCTTTGTGTATTCTTTAAATGTCTTTTTTTCCTTCTGAGACATAGACCTCAGTTGGTCTCTATCAGGCGTCATGTCCACATTATACTTATATTGCTTCACAAAAGCCTCTCCCAAGTCGTTGAAAGTGCGAATGCTTGCACTATCCAACCCCATGTACCAACGGAGTGCAGCACCAGTCAGACTATCTTGGAAGTAGTGAATAAGCAATTGATCATTGTCGGTCTGAGTAGACATATTATGGGCATACATCACAAGATGACTGAGAGGACAAGAGTTCCCCTTATACTTTTCAAAGTCAGGAACTTTGAACTTCACCGGGATCTTGACGTTGGGCACTAAGCACAACTCAGCAGCACTCTTTCCAAACAAGTCTTTACCTCTTAGCGTCTTCAATTCCTTGCGCAGCTCAAGAAACTGATCTTTCATCTCGTCCATCTTCTCATATACACCCGGACCCTCAGACGGGTCAGAATGATAGATGGTATCCTCAACACGAGGCAAGGTGTGCACAACGGGAGGTGGCACAGACATGACCGGGCTAGATGCCGGCATGGAAGCAAATGTACGCGCAAAACCTTCGGGCACAAAGTTGGGCGGTATTCCCCACAGGAATCCGGCAGGCATATTCGACGTGAAGTGAGCAGTAGTAGCAGGCATGGTAGAGGTAGTCACCTCTAAAGTAACAGTCCTCGTGGGAGGAGTTACAGGCGTTGGAGAAGCTTGATTCTGATCAGTAAGAACTGACTCCATCATGGCAGTCAGGCGAGCAATCTCATCATTGAGCTCTCTATTCTCTTGCTCCAAATGTTCCATGATTCTCAGATGATTGGCTCGGGTATTGTACCGGTGAGTCAGCTTGGCTAAAGCACAGAAGAAACACCAATCAGACATCTGGCGAAAACCTGCTTGTGCAAATGATGCATGAAACGTAATGCTTGATTATTTTTATTTTTCAAGGAACTTACTATATCATTTGCAAATATATAATATTTAAATGGCAATTGCAACAATTTGATATGACCAAAAATCTCTTTTTATTTATATACATTGGAAGGATTACACTGAGTACAATTCCAGAAACCAAATAAAAAATACAAGAGAAAAGGAGGCTAGTCATCCTAAGGATCCCTAACAACAATGTCAGAAGATCTGGCTGTAGGTGTGTACTTCCTTCGAATGCGATGGATCTCGGTCTCAAAAGAAGCCTTCATCTGAGTCTTCTCGAGGACAAGCTGATCAATAATCTTCTTCCAAGCAACGGAAGGCTGAGGCACGCTAGAAGATGAAACCTCTGGCTCTCTCTGTCTCTTTGTCACTCGGTCTTCAAGTAGCTCAATAAGCGCATCTTTGTCCTTAGACTCCAACTGCAACTCTTCATGCTTCTTGCTCAAAGCACGGAAACGCTCTTCCCACATATCCTTCTCTTGCTTCATCTTGGCGAGCGCGTCTTCCAACTCCTCTACATCTTGGTTAGGGAGAGTTAATGGCTCAACCACAACCGTAGACATAAGTCTTTCACAAGGATAAGGCATCTTCAACTCCATATCTCTCTTCTTCACCCAAAGGTGTAAGCTTCCAAAGCTACACAATTTCGCGGACCAAGCTCGGATCTTCCTTTCCTATGCACATTATGCCAAGCATGCACAATCTTCTGCTTCACATGTTGGGAATCTTTACCCTCTTGATAGAAAAGACCTTCTAACAAAGTGTTATTAGGTTTGTCTCTCAAGGGGAACCCAAGTTGACGACGAGCCAATGCAGGGTTGTAGTTAATTCCTCCTTGTGTACCAATGAGAGGCACATTAGAGAATTCACCACAACTATCAATAATCTCCAAACTGCTCAAAGACGGATCATACCAAACTATATCATCATTAGTGAGAGACATAAGTCTCTGGGACCACCTTAGACATTGTTTGTTCTCCATAAAAGCATGTGTCTGAGGCAAGTGCGAAATAAACCACTTGTACAGAAGAGGGATACAACAGACAATAGTTCCACCACCTTTAGAATTCCTTAGATGCAAAGAGAAATACATATCACCCAACAAAGTAGGCACATGATTCCCAATCAAGAAAAGTCTAATGGCGTTAACATCAGCAAAATCGTCAATGTTAGGGAACAAAGCTAATCCATAAATGAGAAACACAAAGATAGCTTCAAAAGCATCCACACTACCAGCTTGAGCAAAAGCAGTAGCTTCCTTGATGAGGAAATCAGATGGCAACCCAAATAACCCTCCTTTCTTCACCCAATGAACCTCTATCTCAGACTTCTTCAAGTGAAGAGCTTCAGCAATAATACTAGATCGGGGAATCTCCTCCAATCCACTAAAAGGCACTCTACTAGAAATAGGTATACCCAAAAGATGAGAATACTCCTCCAAGGTATGCACAAGCTGAAAATCTGGGAAAGTGAAACAATGGTAGAGATGATCATATAACTACACTAGCACACTTAAGAGTCCTTCAACCACATTAGCAGACAAGATGGACAAAATCTTCCCATGACGTTGTTTGAAGTCCAAGGGATCTAATACAAAATATGCTAGCTTCCTTAACTCATTTAAGTCGGGACATCTGAAACTGTACTTCTTAGTGTTCCTTCGTCCATAATCCATGGTCTGAAAATATGCTACAAATGATACCTTAGTTCCTTAAAAATTTTGTGTGATGAATGTTATGATGCACATGAATGCATGAATGCAACAATCACAAATAAGGGATCACACACAAGGCAAGCAAAGGTCAAGGGATGAATCAAGTCATTGTCAAGATCAATCATCCATTTTGGTGGATTATGGTTTACACCTTATCAACACCCAAGTTCCATTGATATTGACAAGACTTGATTGGATCAACCAAGAATCAAGGGTGTGTTATAAGTCACGAGCATGTAGTCTAGGTAAGAACCATCCCAAAGGAGTGAACTAAGTATAAAAACCTATAGATCATGTTCTAAAAAGTTCCCAGAGTCTTAATTCCATCTATCGGATATTACAGGTTAAGATGACTGACTCATCGATCTATAATATTCTCAAGAAAAACTCGTCTGAGTGTAGTATCGCGTAACAACTTTTATCAAGTCTACACTTGAACAGTTTCCGCACTACGTCCTAAATAGGCCAAGATGGGTTAAGAGTTCTAAGGTCCTTAGCTTCTCGGACCCAATTAGAAATAGTAATGCCTAACCACAAATACTTGTATGACATTTCCAAATCAAAAGAAGTCTCCACTGAGCGGATGGATCTCAAGCCAACTTGTTATGGACTACTCCACATAAGTCGAACATGACTATATCATCCTCCTATCTTAATTGCACTCAAAATCGGGTTAGGACTTATCTCACCACTCAGAGATCACCAAGCATAACAAGCAGATTATATCACACATACATATATACAAATATATACACACAAAAAGTAGTCTAAACCCACTGGAGACTACTCCCCAGCAGAGTCGCCACTTAATTTCTGTAGCGGTAAATTCGTGATCATCAAGCTATTGACAAGCTAGAGATCAAATAACAAGAGTCGCCACCGCACTTTTATTGTTTCCAAAGGAAAAGGGAAAAAGTATGAACAAAACCCAAAAAGTAAGAAGTTTTCAAATCAAAACTAATAAAATGTCAGAGATTGAAGGTAAGGGGATTGGTTACACAGAGGGAAGGTGTTAGCACCCAAAGTGTCATAGGTACTCCTAGGGAGCCCTTTTTGTGTGCATATGTACTTGGTATAAAGTGATGTTTACAAACAAATAGAATGGGGGGATGAGAAAAGAATCCATTGATTATATTTTTGTGTTTGACAAGACCTTTTGTCTTATGCCTTCGTACCAACATAAAAATGAGGGATCAAAACCTCGTAGTTCGTAATACAAATTTCAAAGTGGATGCATTAATTTTAAAAAAATTTAAGTTTGAAAGGCACAAAGGCCTAAAATGGTTTGAATGAGTTAGTTCTTTTTGGCTTTTTGAAAGTTTAGGTCAATTATAGTTAAGTTTATTTACAAGTTTGATTTAAGAAAAGAAGTTTGAAAATGCAATGGCATAAGGCCAAAGTTTCTACCTTGTTGCAAAGTGGTCAAAGTTTAGAACAAAAGTAGTTCACACAAAGAAGATTTTGAAAAATTGAGAAAGAGATTTTGAAATTAAAGAAATGGGGAGAAGATGAAGAGACTCCCTTATGTACAAAATTTAAAAGTTTAGAGTTGAAAAGATCTGACCAAGTGGGTAGCAATCCAATAGACAAGAATGTCAATAGAAATCCAGAATTCCCTTGGACTTTTAGAATCAAACAACACAATGCACAATTATATTATCTTGAAGAGCAAGGCATCAAATAAAGATGGCCACATCCAAGCTTATCCATTCCATGATCTTCTTCAAAGTAGCCCATGTAACAGATGAATTCCACAAGTCACGGGTTCAAAATAACAACTTCACAATGATCATGTTACAGATGAACTCAAAAGGATCTTGAATGATGTATCAGATGAAGTTTCAAATTGTAAGCATTTTATTTCTCAATAAGTTGGCATTGGCCAAGTCCTTTAGCATAGGAATGTTACCTAGATTCTAAGTCCATTTGTCCAAGATCAAACCAACAGTATACACAAAAGTTTTTAGGTTTTTTTTTGTTATTATGTACATTAATGGTCAAAGACCACACAAACAAACAAATTATACACAAACAATATGGTCCAAATGGACAAAGTGAAAATTGCATTATCATAAACAAATAGGATGATATGAACAATGGCAAATGAATAAAAGCAAAAATTAAATGGCATTAAAATAAAGGGCTTGAAATTAAAAGTAAGTAGTTAATAGGTTAGAAGTTAGTATTGCTTTGCTTTTTCTTTTTAATTGAAGTCATTCTTTGGAGAACACTCAACCCACTTATCACAAGCATGGATCCTTGAACCAAGACATCTTCCAAAGGAAGGAAAAAAGGCCAAGTTTCCACACAATACCATGAAAGAGGGGAGACTTACAATCTCACTAACTAGAATGCTTATGCCTTTTATGTCACAAATTTAGCGCTATGTTAAGCAATCGTAATTGGACTTATGTTGAAGTCACAACTATTTGAGGCCGGGCAATAAATTTTTGGTGTTAATGCATGTTAGAGACATAGTATAGTAGACTATGCTCATGAAACATACCACACACAAAAAGAATATGCAAAAAGGGTGGCCTAATCTCATCCATACTCATGTCAATTTTTCAATCAACTAGCCTTAGGACTTTGAGATATCATAGGCCAAATGGAATTAATGAATGAAGAAAGGGAATAAGATGAAGTGGGAGGGAAATTGATCAAAACACAAATTGGTCAAAGGAGGACTTTTACCAAATTAATATCATCCATTCATTTTGGGAGATGGAATGTACATTCCATCAATACCCTAAATCCAATGATATTAATTTGACAAAGTCAAATCAACCTTGACCAAAGCCCAACAACAAGAGTTAAACATAAACAAGTCATCACAATTGGTCAACAAATTTATTTGACATTTATTCAAATTAAAAATACTAAAATAGTGCATTTAAATTAAATATGGTTTGTCCAATTCCTAAAATCACATCAAAACACCAAAGAAATGGCCATGAGATTTATCATAGGTCAAACAAGGTCAAAGGACCTTGGAGAAAAAAATTCATAATTTTTGGACATTTAAAAATATTTTTAAATAATTAAAAACAAATGAAAAATCAATTAATTCATGAAAAATATTAATAATGATCCAAAAAATAATTTTAATTCAGAAAATGAAAGACGAAACTATTTCAAAAATTTTGGTGAAAGTCCCATATTTTTTGGGTCAATATTAAATTTAATATGAATTATTGAAAATAAAGCAATTAAAATGAAAATTAAAATATCAAAAAAAACATGGACCACTTGATCACCCTCATTAATTGAGGTGGCAGATCAAGTGGCCACCAACGCGCGTTCCATCGTGCACTTAAGTCAGCTCATGATTAGATCATTTTAAAAGGATCCTATGGCTCAGAACCATCCAGCACACGACCGGTTCAGTAATAATCATCACCAAAGTTAAAAAGAAGGACATAATTTTAAAGTAAAAATGGCAGTAAGTTCGAATCTAGCCTCAATTCACTCTAACTCCAAGTATATTGAGAGATACATGGAGTTGAAATTTGAGGTACATCAACTGAGTTGCTTCGATTTAGCCTCTAAGCAACTCAATCTTCTTGCCTACATTGGTAGGACTTCAGACAACCAAAGAATCAATAGAATAGAGCAAGAATTAGAGAGAATCAAAGAGATCAAAATTTCTGAAAAATACCTTCAATGGAGGTCTGGATTCAACTGATCTTACTCTTGCTCGTGCTTGATCTCACTCCAAATGCTTGCAGAAGAAGGATTAAATGCTCAAAAGGTTGTGGATCCTTGGAGTTTTTAATTTCAAAGCAGTGGAAATTCAAACTCAAATTCAAGTGAATTTTTCAGGATTATCCTTTGCAATGTGAGGGTTAGAGATTGGGGATCAAAGTTGGAGCCAATGTCAGTGAAATGCTGAGCATATGAGGCTCTATTTATATCTGAAACCATTGCTTTTTGCACACTTGAGATCCACTTTCCAAATTTGGTATTGATGATGCATGGGTGCATGGGCGCGCATAGGCCCATAAAATCATTTCCCTAAGTCCACAAATGAGTGTGAGATAGTCTGAATTCAACTTGGGTTGCAAGGCAACTGTACATGAAGATTTGATGTTTGATACTTGCCAAGTGATGACACCATGTTCATGCCATGCGCAGCCTGTGCATTCCTTGTCCAGAATTGATGAATTTGAGCTCTTTGGAAAGGTGAGATTGAGAGGAATAACTTTCATGTTCAACACTTTTTCATTTGGAGTTTGTATCAGGAAGAAATTTGAGGTGGAAGTTTGGAAATGTTTGACATATAAAAAAATTTCTAAGTGTCAAGCCATATGTCTCAATGTTCCACCTGGCTTAACTTTTTATATGTGCTTAAAATGAGGAAAGTGTCTTCATCAATGTTGTAGATATTTCAAAGACCTTCAAAATGGTCACTAATGTCATGTAATTTGTATTTGGAATGATAGAGTTATGCATTTTTGAAGTTTGGAAAAATCACTTGATCAATGGTATAGGTCAAAAGTGACCTATAATGTAACCTCATATCACATGCTCAAAAACGTTGAATTATCTCCCACTCTGAAATTCTGGTATCAGATATGAGATATCGAAGGTAATGTCACGACACTAATATCTGAGTAATACAAACAGAATAAAGATAGAGAATAGTAATGCAAGATACACAAGCAATTGTTAACCCAGTTCGGTCCAACTCACCTACATCTGGGGGCTACCAAGCCAGGAAGGAAATCCATTAAAATAGAATCAGTTCAAAGACTCTTCGTACACTTCAACAAGTTACAGTATTTCTCACCTAATCTCTACCCGTGCAATTTCTACCTAAGCACTCTTAGATATGAGAACCCACTCACTTCCATACAATCACACCTGTGATCTTAAACAACAATCCCTTGAGAAAAGAAAACACTTTTCAATAACACACTCTTGATTTTACTTCACAGTTTCAATCAAGAAGACACATTCTTGATCTTGCTTCACAACTTTGATCAAGAAGACACACACTTGATCTCGCTTCACAGCTTTGATCAAGTAGACACAGACTCTTGCTTAACAGCTTTAGAGTGACAAATTACAACCACAAATCAGTCCAATTCAATCATCAAAAGATGACTTGAATGGCTTACAAGTCTCACGACTAAACAGACACAAACCCTAGCTCTCTCTCTATATATTTCGCTCAGTATTTGTTGTGTTGTAAAACAGGTTTTCTAAGTCCCTTTTTCTAGAAGCTTTCAACTGGGCTTGGACATCTTGAAAACCCTAAATCTATTTTCCAATCAAATCTTCTTATGACAGCTGGTTAGATCTCTTTGGAAAATAAGTAAATCAGGTTGTAATTAATGATTGAATGCGCCTGCAAAACAGATCTTCAATCATACATAGATTGCCATTAATTGTGCAATCACAAAACACCAGACATTCACACTGAATGTTCTGTGTACAGGATGTCATGACATCGGGTCTGACATCCTGGAAAAATCCTGCATAATTCCATAATTCCTTTTATAACTTCCAGCAGGTACAACCATATCAGATGCCATGACCTTGTGTATGACATCTTTAAACAATCCTGCATGATCATGTCTTTCATTTAAACTCCAGCAGGTACACACCATCAGATGCCATGTCATTATGACATTCTGAAACAATCCTGCATGATTATGTTTCTTAAGCTCCAGCAGGTACATAGGATATCTCATGTTAAGACATCACACATAACATCTTGTGAACACTCTTTGTTTTACCAAAATTGCTGCCAACACTTAGAACCAACACAATCCAAACATAAAAGTTGAAGTAGACATATTGAATTTGATTGTGAAACTTGTAAAACTTTCATCTCATAAAAATTGAGCAAGTTATGGCCTTGGGAAGTTGACTTTCAAATTAGGGTTTAGACAAAATGACCTATAATGTTTCAACATAGAAAATGATTTTCCAAGCAAAACTAGCTCTAGGTATAAACATGAAAGTTGTTCAGAATGTAATTTAGAGTAAGTTTTAAATTGGAATAATTTTCATATGGTGAAAATTGTAGGAGATAGGGTCTAGGGAGACCCAGTTTTGATCAAATGAATTCATCTGACCAACCACCAACAACCAACTTGCTAACTTCCAATTCTCTTGACTTTATTGGTTCATGCTAGATCATATATGCATAAGATGATGAATTTTGAAGTGTTCCTTGATAAATTTGATCAATTGGTGAGATAGCTTGTTGGAGAAGTTACTCAAGATACCCAGTCAAACTAGGGTTTCCAAGGCAAATCACCCTCAAACTCTTGAAGAAAACTTGATCAATATAACATGTAGAGAACATTGGGACTCATATATGATGCTCATAACCATTCTTGGATCAATTCTTGGTTGTGCTCTTTGTTCATGAGGGTCTCAAACCATAGATGTGAACTTGATGAATCCATGGGATCATGCCTTTCCTACAAAAGAGTTAGGAAAATACAAAGACATATTTTGGGTATTTTGGTTAGTGAAATGATAAAATACAAGTATGATACAATTACATAATGCTTGGTGATCTCTCCCAAAACAAACCCAATGAAAGAGGGGTAAGGAGAATGCCAAGATAAGATCTCAATGCTAATGCTTATGATGAATTTGCATGAGGGATCTTAGGGTCAAAATTGGGGTCTTACAAAAGGCAGGGAGTCCAAATCCAAAAATATATTGTGTGGATGTGATATACCAATATCAATGCAGATACTAAATCTAATAGTTTTAGTAAAATCTTTGATGGACAAATTTAATAGTGATCCATATTAAACATCATCATTAAATATCCTCCACTACAAAGATTCAATAATACCGACCTAACACCAAAGGAGCAATCTTGAATATCCTCGTAGAAGAATGATGTAGAGGTAGATCCTTGCCATAGAACCATACACCAAATATGTGCTACTTGCATATCGTCAGCCATTGGATCAAAAATAACAGTCTACCTTATTTTATGTCGCACTAATCGGAAGTGGATTCAGCCATCCATCATATATAAACTCATGTAGGTTATAACACTTTTTTTTTCATTCACTCTTCCAAGTTATACCCCCTGACCTCACTGACTTGGGGTTGGAGTGCTAACACTACTATAAATATTACATTTCCTAACAATAATTTACCTCGACGATCTAACCAAATGAGGTACGATCACTTCCACTAGGCGCCTTAATTTAAATTTAAAATTTTAATTAAAAAATATATCACCTATTTACTCAGGTTTGACATTTAACCGAGAGGAAATATAGCTCAGGGACTATGCTTCGAATTCCATTTTGTGTAGTTTTTACTTTTAATTTTTTTAAATGTATTTATTTTACTTTCACAAGGCGCTTTTATCTTTTTATTTATTTTAAATTTATTTTTTTAAATTGACGTCTTTCTTTTTTATTTTAAATGTATCTATTCCCTCGATTAGATTTCCAACCGAGAAAAAAATATTTGTTATCTATTTAAAAAAGAAAAATTCTATATTTTAAATGTATCCATTTTCTCGGTTGGATGGTTCAACTAAAAGAAAATATTAGTTATCTATTTAAAAAGGTGTTCTGTTTTTTTTTTACATTTTAGATGTATATATTCTCTCTGTTGGATTTTGCAACCAAGGGGAAATATCATTTTCACATATTTCCCATAAATAGACTCTGACTAATCATTTACTTTTCAAAATTCAATTAATCTTCATTTTCTTGTGAAACAGAATAGTTTTTTCTTACGGAAAAATACCTTAGGTGATTTTAATCTTCATATTCTCCATCTTAACGCCCTAACATCTAAACCCATATTCCATAATCGTTTACGAAACATCATCCCTTTCAGAACACATAAGTGTTCGAACATCAAACTCTTCCAACACATGTATGTTTCCTTCCTTCGAACACCATAACTCCATTGAAGCTCGAGCATAGCTTAAAATAAAGGAAAGACAAACAAACATCAACGAAGCTTCCTTCACCATTGTTTATCTTCTTCATCCAGTATTCGATATGTAACTCACTCACTTTATCAATCCATGTAACTTAGAAATGTTATTTATTATTGTGTGGATTTGTCATTACTTATATATTATGTTATTTTGATTATGTTGATAAAAAGGAAATAGGTTTCACATTCTTGTTACTTTCCTCAAAGAAACAACTATTAACATCTAAGATGGAAAATTGGATGTGTGAAGTTATGATTGAAGTCAAGGGAAAATCATGATTCAAATAACAAAATTTTGAGGAGAGCATAAATTTGGCTTCATGGAGTCATCTGATTCGAATAAATTTGCCTAAAGGCAAATTCCAATTTTCACAAGGTTCCTAATTCGAATCATACTTAACACTTGATTCAAATCAAGTAACTCAACATCTTGATCTAAGAGATTTAACTTGTGATTCAAGCCACGTCTGATGAAATGATAAAAAGGAAACTTGCTAGGCTTGAAAAGGGACAATATAAGGGCTCAAATACTCTCATTTTATTGAGTAAAGAGGGGTCTTAATGGTACAACAAAATAATAACCTAAGTGATTACAATACAATTTAAATACGAATGAAGTACAAGCACACGAATATAAAATGATAAGAAAATTATAAATACGCAAACAAAGTATAACAACTAGATTCAAATCAGCAAAGATATCAAAACAAGTAAGCGATAACATACGATAACATGACTGCACTTTTAATAGGGACAACAGAAAGCACCAAATTCAACTGATTCCTCAATTGAAGCTTCTTTCTTTACGATCATTATGTAATGTTTAATACTTTATGTCTTTTTTTTTACTATTATGACTAGTCAAACCCTCTTATGTTAGGGATGAGTCATTGTTTTTGAATTAGTTTAAATTCCTGAGTAGATATTTGTAATAGCACTATTTTATTCCATTATGATTTATTCCTTTATGTTCTTAATGCTATGCTCTTTTGGAAAAATCGAGTATTGAATTGCGGTTATCTGTTAGAAAGGGATTTCAAGAGTAACGCTTGATAGGAATATTCCACATTAGGTATCACCTAGGGATATCGTTATAAACTAGAAACTACATTGTTCTTGTTAGGTTAATGCTTGGTTTTCTCTCACAATCAACTAAGGATTTAGGTTTTGTTTTGAACTATCAATGTTTTATTCGCTAAGATAGTAGGGATAAATATACTTGAGAATCAATAATCGGTATGAATAAATTAAGTTGTCACAAGATCAATTTAGGTATTTATAATGAATTTAAATTCAAACTCTAATCTCTAGCATGTTCTCTCATATTAATTACTATTTCATTAAATTTACCCGCACTTTATTTTAATTGCATATAATCCAAACCAAAACCCCGAAGTACCTTTTTGTTTAACTCAAATAGGAAAACCAAACTCTAAAATATAATGGAGTCAATATTCCAGGATTTTCTGATATTACGACTTTGGAAAATTAGTACACTTGATAATTTACCGATCAGATCCAAACAATCGATGTATGAATCTGTAGCGGGGTATTCGTTACTTTTAGATTTATTGACTAAATCAAAAGTAAATCATACAATTCGAGTTGCCACCGCACTTCTATCTATCCAAAGGAAAGGTTAGAAAGTGAACAAAAACCGAGAAGTTTTATCAAATAAAAAACTAATAAAAATGTCAGAGATCGGGGTAAGGGGATTGGTTATGCAATGGGAAGGTTTTAAGCACCCAAAACATCCTAGGTACTCCTAGGGAGCCCTTTTCACAATGTTGAAAGGTAGGTTGGTATTTGTGAAAAATTATTTGTGCAAACATGATTGGGGAGATGAGAGAAGAATGTACAAATTATTTACAATTTTGTGTTTGAATGGATAAACCCACTGTCTACGTACCATCTTAAAAAGATTAGGATCAAAACCTCGTAGTTTGGGGTAAAAATCTCAAAACAAGTTGGTGAATTGATTGTTCCAAAAGCCTTAAGATCTTTTGTCATCCAAGGGAGAAAACTCAACCTAAAACCACAAATCCACCATGTGAGGAGAGCTTCAACGTGCTAGTGAGGGGTTAACCTTATAATACGCATGAAAGTCTTATTGTCCATCACTAAGGATATAATTGAGTATTATATCAACCTCAAGGATGACTCAAACCTAATAGCTAATGTGTATGAAAAGCTTTGATAAGAAGTGGCCATTGAAGCCACAAAGAACAATTGAGTGAGTTATATTTACCAATGAAAAGTATTTACAAAGTATGGTCAAAGTTGACTTAAGGATTCAATTCAAAATAAGTGTTATGAAAAGAAGTTTGAAAATCAAAGGCATCATGCTTAGGTTTCTAATTTTTGAAAACAAATGTTAATGTTTGCACAAAAGTTTTGGCTTGGGTTAGAGTGGAGGGAAGAATAAGAATGGCTAAGTCCTAAACATACAAAGATGAAGGAAGAGAAATAAAACCACAAGTGGAGTTCCCTTCTTGATATCATAGTGATGATCCAAGTAGCTCTTATCCTTTGGAATAAGCAAGCAAATAAGCAAATACTCAAGCAATCAATCACACAATCAAAACAAGCTCCTAGGAATCTTCAAATGGCTTTTGTATCTCTCACTTTTAGATGCTCATGACAATGGTTCTTCAATTTGGCTCAATTTGGAATCCCTAGCACAAGAACACACACATCAAAAAGTTCTATAATGCAAACAAAGAATGGACAAGAGTGAGTTTAGAGATTAGGTCCTTTCAAAGTCCTCTTCAAAATTAAGCATTCTAAAGGCATGAGGCCTAGTTGCTCTTTGATATTTTTCTTCTTTTATAGAATTCTAAAGGCATGAGGCCTAGTTGCTCTTTGACTCCATTTTGCATAGGGTATATCCTAAAGTCTAAGTCCTTTTGTCCATTTGCATTTGGTTCACAACAATCAACACAAATCACAAGCACAATAGTATATACACAATTATGTGCTCAAGTGAGCAAAAGGCAAATTGCATTAACATAAACATGAGCTCAAGTGAGCAAAGGGAAAAAGCAAATGAATTATATGTACAAGATATTAAATTGCATAAAGTAAATTGCAAAAAATTAAATGACTTGAATTAAAAGTTAATGGTCAATAGTTAGTGTTAGTGTTCCATAAGTCAATTTAGCGCTATGTTAAGCAATCGTAAGTGGACTAATGTAGTAGTCACACCTATCTGAGGGCGGTCAATAAAATATAGGCAACAAATACAAGTTAGAGACCTTGACTAGTAAGCCAAGCTCCTAAAACTTGCCATGCCAAAAGAAAATGAGAATGATCTTGTATTGATTTAGGTTTTTTGCTTGATCAAGAAGCAACATATCCTTAATGCAAAGCCATTCACTTGATCTTTGATCATGATGAATTAAATTTGAATCAAGGAAGGTTAAACCTCATATACATCAAGGCTAACCACCAATCTTTAACTCATTGATCAAAAAGAAAAAGATGAAGAAGAAGATGAATAAGAATGTACATTAATGGACTTTAAATGAGATAAGCAAATTGCATTGACCAAAGACAAATGGAATCAAGGTCAAACAATAGTAAACAGAAGCAAAATGAAATTTAGAAGTCAAGAAACAAATAAAATATTTTTGGTATTTTTCAAAATTAAAATAATACTTGAATTAAAATAAACAATTAAAGGTCAAACTTCAAATCCATTTCAAATTAACTTTGAAAAGTCCAAATGGATCATCCAAAGTTCAACAAGGTCAAACAAAGTTTGACAACAAATTTCAGCATTTTTAGAAACCAGGAACTATTTTTTATCAATTAAAAATGAATAAAAAATAACCTAATTGAACTAAAATCTCAAATAAATCTCAAATCAATTAATAAATTGATGAGAATATTTTTCATAGATCCATCATCATTCAAAGAGATTAAGAAAATATTTTTGTATTTTTTGATTATTGGAAACTATTTAAAATGAATTAAAAATAACCAGAAAAGAGAAAATTCACAAAAAATATCAAATGATAAAATAAAAAATATTAAAAATCATTTTTAGAAACTAGAAATTAAAAGGGAAATAATGCAATTGGTCCCATATTTTTTAGAATTAAAATGAAAGAGTTATGATTTTTTGAAATAAAATGGAATTAAGAAAATAAAATAGATTAAATCAGAAAATAGAAAAAACCATGTGCGTTGGATGGAGTCTCATTAATTGACCTGGCACATCTAATGGTCCACATGCGCGCGCTCACCATGAGTCCAAGTCAATGAGAAACACCTTGCATTTAATAAAGTCATAAGATCTGATAGCTATGATATAAATTGGAGATTAGATCCGAGGGCTCACAATTGATGTGGAAAAGAGACGATGGTGTACACCACCGTCTTCTCCGGCGAGCTTGCATTTTCCGACCAAAGTTGCAAACATGAAAACTTAACCAAATGAAGCGATCCTCATATCATTGGAAAGCTGGGGTGATGTACATCACCCCTGTACCATTGGTTTTCCTTCTAGATCCCCATAGGAAGAGAAATCAGAAGACGAAAATAATGGAGTTCAAACTGAACTTGATGATTTTGCAAAATTAAAATCAAACTGAACTTGATGATTCAAATGCCTCTGATGAGAGGACTTCAGCCAAACCAATAAACACAAGAAACAAGCAAGAATCAATAAGTTTCGAAGAAAAAAAGTTTTAACATCCACCTCTGAAATGTAGATCTATGGAGCACAATTCTTCACAGCTCTTGATTGCAGTGTATTCTTGAGGTAAAGCTGAAGCAAGGCCAAGGAATTTTAAGTCCAATAATCAACCAATGAAGTTGAAAATTAGATCTGAAATTTTGAAATAAAAGACAGAAATTCCTTTAGGTGTGATTTTGGATTCAATTCTGCAGCATCTAAGGCGCCTTTAGGTTGGAAAATAGTGAAGCTGAGCATGCTTATTTATAGCAAATGGCAAAGGCAAGCATGAGAATTATGCATGCATGAGTGATAAGGGCCTCCATGCATGGGCCTGTACAGGTGCATGGAGGGCCCAAATCCAATGGGAATTGCAAGCTTAAGTCATTTTTATCTGAAATGGACGTGCAGATGTGAGGTAATTGGAGTGTGCATGGAGTTTGAACAAAGTTTCCATAATTGCACCAAATATTTCTCCTCTTCGAAAACACCTCTTACCAAAGTGAAACATGGCCTTGTGGGTAATGGTTGGAAATGTCTTGACATGAGGATCAATTGTTATGTTGGACAAAACTTCATTTGGAATTGGGAAATTAGTGAAAATTGGTCATAAAGTTCAAGGTGCAAAATATGTGTATGTGAAAATTTCCAAGATGGACCAACTTCAAGCCCTTCTGTTTTAATGATGCAAGCTCCGAATGACAAAACCTTCAACATCAAAGTTGTAGAATTTTTCAAGACAATAAATTTGGACTCATATTTTGAATAATTTGGATTTTTGATGAGAAAGTTATGGGCACTTGAAGTTGGACTTTTTTACATTTCAATGCCTTTGGTCCAAAGTGACCTATAATGTTTTGCATTATCACATGTATTTATTTTAGGATTGTGAAACTTTGTTCAACATAACAAATGAATTAGACATCTTATACTTTCCAATGCATTTAATACCACCTCAAAATCATAAAAAATGAGTTAGTTAGGTCCTTGGGAAGTTGACCCAAAATTAGGGTTTCAGTCAAAAAGACGTATAATGTTTTGAAATTGATGATGACCTTCCAAGCTTCAAATCATTTTTTTATGAAAATTAAAGTTGTTCATAGGGTTCTTAAGAACATTTTTTCTCTTGGAGTCATCTTAATTTGACAAATACATCAAAAGTTAGGTCTCAGTGGATTTCAAAATAGTCAGATGAATTGACTGATCAACTTCTCAAGTCCAAACTTCAAACTTTGATGAATTGATGATTAGGACACTCAAATAAGCTCAAATATGCATGGAATGATGAATGAAAGAACTTCCCTTGATTGTATTTGATCATGGGTTGAGGTTGCTTCATGAGCAAGGCATAGTTGATGCACAGATGAATTAGGGTTTCCTTGGGAAACAAGCCTCAAGCCCCTTGGTTTGATTTGATCAAATTGACAAATTGAGATACTTGGAAGGCATATATGATTAATGAGAGCTTTGTGAACCATTGTCATGCTTTCTTTCACCTTCACTTGGCCATTCTTTGAGCATAGGGACCATCTAGGAGCTTTGGATCTTATGATTGCTCAAGCTACAAAACAAAAGATGTTAGTGACATATTTTTGTGCTTTTTGTTAGTAAACAAAGTAAGAAAAGCAATAATATACAATTCAAGCATGCTTGGTGATCTCAAACCAGCTCACATAAGTTCTCACCCAAAGGTAAGGAGCCAAGATGCTATGATCCTTGAGGCAAGATGCAAATGCAATGATATGATGCTATGAGGGATCTTAGGATCAAAATTAGGGTCTTACAGATGCCCCTATTTAAGGTCATTCTAGCCGGAGATATGAAGGTTAAAATCTTTGTCTCGACGAGGTAGAATGGGCTTAAATAATAACAAAGAGACGAATTTTGGTCCCTAAGAGACCTCATGATGCAAATGTATGTATGCAAAAAGTTAATACTCTGCGGGGATATGTGTCCACAAAGGAAAAAGAAATTAGGAGAAACTGAAAATCCATATGAGTAATATGCTCATAAATGGGACAGAGACTCTTGGGACTCTAATGGGGGAATAAAAGGGGATAAATGCGTGAGCAGGTCACGACTTAAAACATGCTGAGAGACACGAATAGCTTCCATGAAAATAAATCAATGGAAACACTCGAGCAGACCCAAAGATGCATGTATTGGGGAATATGCCAATACAACCAAAACTATCCACAAAGGATACTTCGGATAAAAATCCGGACACCGATGGGGAAAATCCACCAGAGGGACTCAGGCTGGGAATGCCCACAAAGGACTCAGCTGAGGAAATAACACATGAGGTATTACCGGTTACTGGATAATAAGCTCAAGGAGACATGTGATCAAAACACCGGTATAAGGGTGAGAGGTCAACACGCTCGGGGAAAATGAGTATCTAAGACCTGTATAAGGGTGAGAGATATCAATCATCCAAAACATCTTAGGAAGACCTAAAAAGGTATATTTCAACTCAGGAAAATATGACTCCACAGGGGACCAAGGTCATAACAGGGGGCAGAAAGGAAGGAACACCAGGGATACCGGTTACTGGGCATATAATAGGTGACCAACCAAGCGTGAATTGGGGAATATTCCCAAGACACTCATCATCTGAAAGGAGGGATGAAAAAGCAAACTCGATCGCAGGATGGGTATTCGATTCCATAAGGAAATACGAATCTTACTCGACTGAGGAAGAAAAAAGACTTCGACCGAAGAGCGCATGAGATATATTATCTATTACCGTCATAACGTAGATAACATACTCGCATGGAAGATTATCCGCAACTGGTTAATGAAGGATAAATCGACCGAAAAGAAAGAACATCGGGATATCGGTTACTGGGTATATAATTATGACCAATCAGAAGGAGAAATAATCATTACCGAACAAGGGTAAATGAAAGATGACTCGATGGGGATACATTGCTTTGTCATGGAAATTATCCAAGAGATATATCACCGGTTACTGGGAGATATACTCGAAAGGTGAAGGAGTATCAATACCGAATATTGGATAAAGATAACCGACAAGGAGGGGATTACATATACCGATTACTGGGTAGAAAACCACAGAAGAGAGTAACCGTTATCGGTTAGGATGAAAAAAATCAAGGGTTAACTCTACAAGGGGATAAAACGGGGTTTACAACTACCGGTATGATGGTAGAAAACCACTAAGATAGGACTTATAACTACCGGTTACTGGGTAGGAGGCCACAGATTCCGCCGGGGAAAAGATGGACAATTACTGGTTATTGAGCAATCATTCATTTAAACTACGGGGAGGTGCAGGGAAAATAACAAGAGGAGTCAATCTAGGAACGAACTAGAGAGACACAACGAAACAACACTCAACCCAATGAGGATATAACTCAGGGGAGAAATTTCGTCCCAATACATATTTTGGGAGGAAACAGAAATAATAATCATCCACGAGGACATAACTCAATGGGGAATATGGAAGAAAGGGGTAGACACTTTCTGCCTATAGGGCTAACTCTATATGGAGAGATCAGTCACAAACATCTTCCTGGGGAAATATATATAACATGAATATCTGAATGGTATAAATATGCATGTATATGCGTGGTTTATGTATGATGAAATGCTGACAAACAGACATATATAACACAAACAGGTCCAGGAATCGATGGACAGACATCCGGTACTACATCTCAAAAATAGAAAGCCATACCCAACTGGTGGAAACTCCCAATATGATGGGGGCAGCCAATACAAGGAAACATCAATCTCTGCATGGGAACAAAAGCCAATGCTGAGAATCGAGCGAAGCCGCTGTCAGGGACAAAGATCACTGCTAGGGGAACAAACAGGATCACCGGGAATCAGAGACTACTATTAGGAATAAGCAAGGGATCACAATCACCAAAGCTGAGGATCTTCCAACAGTACGCAGAGACAAGGATAAGATCAGTCAGAGAATCAACTATTCGGGATCTTATCAGGGAGGGAAATGAAACTCTATGGGGACCAACCACCAGACAAAAGTTCTAAAAACCAACAAATATCCTTGCACTGCTGGATGAATCATCTCTGTCAAGGAGAAGAGAAACACCGCTCCGCTGAGGATAGAAAAAATAAACTTTTTCAACACCCGCTCTGCTCAGGAGGAAATATCAAAAAGGCTATGGTCAGATAACTCCACTGGGGAAACACTGCTGATGACTGAACCGGGAACAAACTGTAGGCGATCAGCTGGAGATAACCTGCTGGTGACCATACTGGGAAGTTAATGGGATCATCCCTGCTAAGGATGAACAAAGCCAAACCTGCTGGAGATTAATGTAGGCGAACCCACAGGGGATAAGATACTAACGAAATTATTGAGAGTTCCACTCATGCTAGGGATTTCCTGTTCACTCTGCGGGAGAATTCCAATCCGAATGAGGGAAGACCATTTTCCTCGAAAAGATAGCATGTCGATTTATCAATTTATAAGGGATTTTAGGTCAATCCACATAAGGGATGACAACCATATGATTGATAACACTGTTGGTGTAAGCCCTAGAGGCCAATACTTTTGGTACTTGTATCGAATTATTTATTAATAATAAAAGGCATTTTCTTTATTATGGTTGATTAATAAAGTCCCTGGAATAGATAGTCTGTTTAATGTATTAAGTGTGACTTAATCATGAGAACACATTAAACATAAGGACACTATTCTTAAAGTATCCGTAGTCGAGCTTTAGTGTGAAGTGGGATAACATTAAAGCATTAAGACTATTATGTTTGTAGACTGATGATCACATCTCATGGATCATGGATAAAGAGTTATCAAGTCTTAAACATAGGTATGAATATTAGGAGTAATATTTATACCGGATTGACCCGCTATGAGAATACTATATAGAAAGTTATGCAAAGTGTCATAAGTTATTCTCATGGTGATAATAGTGTATACCACTCTTCGACCTGAAACCACTATGGATCCTAGATGTAGAGTCGAGTGCTTTATTGTTGATTCAACGTTGTCCGTAACTGGATAACCATAAAGACAGTTGATGGGTACTCCACGAAGCATGCTGAGGGACATGAGTGTCCTAGATGGAATTTACCAATCCTGCGTAACAGGATAAATGTCTATGGGCCCAATATTGAACTGGACAAGGGTGACACGGTCTATACCTTGTGTTCAATATAGACATAAGGGCAAAGGGGTAACTATACACATAATTATTATCACAGGAGGTTTTGTCAGATCACATGACATTTTCGTGACTTGGGTAGCAGTGATGTGTTGCTAGATACCGCTCACTGTTTATTATGTTAAATACGTGATTTAATATAATTGCCAACGTCGCGAAAACCTATAGGGTCACACACAAAGGACGGATTGATGAGAAATAGAGTAACTAAGGAACACCGTAAGGTACGGTGCACTTAAGTGGGAGACGAAATATGGTAAGGTACCAAATACTTAAGTGATTTTGGGCATATTATAAGATATGGGCCAAAATACACTTAAGTGGGCTTTTTAGCTTGAAGCCCACACAAGTGGTTCAATAAATAGAACCTCTTGGGTAGAAGCATTCTCACTCCATTCCACTCAGACTGAAATTCAAGTAGAGACTTGGAATTTTGTTTCCCTCTTTCTCTCACTCAAAGCCTTCATTCATAACAGCTAGCACTGCGATTGAAGGAATCCGTTCGTGTGGACTGAGTAGTGACGTTGTCATCGTTCAACGTTCGTGATCGCCCCGTGGATCTATATCAAAGGTTTTGATCATTATCAGAGATCTGCACCAAAGGTTTGAATCGCCACAAGAGGTAACGATTCTATCACTGATCATGCCCATTCGTAAGGATCACTAAATGGAGAAAATTTTAAATTCCGTTGCGCCTTAGATGGCAATTCTCCTTCAGTGGTATCAGAGCCACTTACGAAACCATGAATCTGATATCTGTTTTTGTTCTGTAATAATATGATTAAAGACAGAATGGATCAAAGGTTAAATTGAGATCGATCAAGTTACATATATGTGATATATGTAATCCTGATGCAAAATACATTATATATGATATAGTCTTCTCGTTTCGTTCATTCAAACCCTCGATGATTGTTTTCCTTTGAGCGATCAATGGTCGTTTCCTTCTTGATCCGACATTAGTATGGTGAAGCAATGACGTGTTGATCAATCATACTGAATTAACAATCGAGATGTGTTTGACGGTCTGAAATTGGTGCATCAGGGTTAGTGACGGCACAAGGGTTGTGTTGTCAGAGAGTTATGCGATTGGGGTTTGACTGCACAAGAGTTGTGCGTTCTAAACACTTTTCCGAACAGTGTTAACCGGTTAACGCGTATGGTTAACCGGTTAACGCAATACGAAATAAATTTTTTTAATTTTCAAACAGTGTTAACCGGTTAACGCAAGGCAGAAAAGAATTTTCTAAAAGTTTTCAAACAGTGTTAACTGGTTAACGCATATGGTTAACCGGTTAACGCAAGGAAAAATTCGCTCGTTCGGCTAGAAAAAGTGCTTTGAAGTATCAAGTGTTGATACGAAAAACGACGTCAATTTTAAATGAATTGTTCATCAAAATTTTCGAGCAGGGGCGCTGCCCCCTTGACCACCGTCCGCTGATCGGGCAGCGGAACACCCGTTCCCGCTGTCCGGGCAGCGGACCCCCGGCTAACTCTGCGTAGTGTGATCGGTCGTCGAAATTTAATTTGATTTTAATTAATTAAAGGAATTAATAATAATAATAATAATAATAAAGTGTTTATTATTGTCTTGTGGTGATCGGTTATGGCCTTAGTTATCCTTTGTTTTGTTTTGGGTTTTTTAAAATACGACCTGCGTGTCGTGCCTCTCTCTTAATCTCCCAAATGTAACTTCTTTTCTCATCTCACTCCCTCGTATGTAAAACGAGTTTCTTTCATGTAATGTAATGATATGAAGAAAGCAAAGAAGTTAGTGCCAAAGGAGGACAACCTTGAAGATCTTGTTTGGAGAAGCTTAGATCGTTATAGGTTAGCTTAGGTTCTCTCATTGGCTTGGGAGAACAATTGCGCTAGGGGCCATAACTATTTCATTATGTATGTATGTATGTTGATGCATGTGAATGTATGTTGATGCATGTGAGAGACGGTTTATATGATAAACAAGCCGGTGAGATCAGAAAAATTGCAATTCCCTCAAATTAAATATTAAGTTTATGCTTTCCAAGTTTTAACACTCATCAAGACTAGTAATGGATAATGTAGGTTTCGCCTACGCGAGGTGCATGATCTATATATTAGTAAGGTGCGGTGGGATAATTGTAATATCCAACTGTTAAAACAATGGGTCAAACTTAACTAAACAAGTTATAATAAGATTATATATATGTTTAGAAGCAAGAGTTGGGAATGATCCATATGATGGATTGGAATAAGGAGTTATTCACCCAACTGAAATTTTCGAGAATTGTATGAGATACAATTGGAAGGAGTTCCTACCTAAATAACCTAGTCTTGTGTAATCCGCCTACGCGGATTTAGAACAAAGTGAAATATGGATCTCGACCCACTAGAAAATCTTCCAACGGGATTTTCCGAATCAGATGATGAGGGTCATTTGTTTTGAGTAAAATAGTGGGAGCATATTTAATTAAAGGCCTAATTGAATATGTCAATGATACTTATATTTTCATTAATCCTTATGTAGATTACCATGACAGCAAACACCTCTAACAACATCCTGCGATCAATCCTTGATAAGGAAAAATTGTCTGGGACAAATTTTTTGGATTGGCACCGAAACCTGAGGATTGTCCTCAAACATGATAAAAAGTTGTATGTCTTGGAGACACCTGTTCCTGAAGAGGAACCTCCTAGTTCTGAACCTAAGGCAGAAAGAGATGCTTATAAGAAGCATGTCGATGATGCCAATGAAACTGCTTGTCTCATGCTGGCTACCATGAACTCAGAATTGCAAAAGCAACATGAGAACATGTCAGCGTTCGATATGATCGAACACCTGAAGTTGCTCTATCAAGAGCAAGCAAGGCATGAGAGGTTTGATGTTTCAAAAGCCCTTTTTCAAAGAAAGTTATCTGAGGGAGCCCCTGTAGGTCCCCATGTACTCAAGATGATTGGGTATGTGGAAAACCTTGAGAGATTGGGTTTTCCCCTCGAAAAGGAACTTGCAACTGATTTGATCTTGCAATCGTTGCCAGATAGCTTCAGTCAATTTGTCCTAAATTTCAATATGATTGATATGGACAAATCTCTTCCTGAACTGCTCGCCATGTTAAGAACTGTCGAGCAGAATCTGAAGTCAAAAGGGAAGTCCATTCTGATGATCGGAAATGGAAAGAGACAGAACAAAAGGCCCACTAAGCAGAGTGATAAGGGGAAGGGCAAGGAAGTTGCCAATCCCAGACCCACTACTGCTTTGAAGCCTAGTGGAGGCATAACAAAAGAAGGCACCTACTTCCATTGCGGTAAGACCGGACACTGGAAGAGGAACTGCCCAAAGTACCTAGAAGATAAGAAGAATGGAGTAGAGACTTCAACTTCAGGTATTTTTGTTATTAATTTATCTACTTCTCCATCATGGATATTAGATATTGGATGCAGTTCTCACATTTATACAAATGTGCAGGAACTAAAAAGGAGTAGAGATTTGGCAAAAGGTAAAGTAGACCTACGAGTTGGCTATGGAGCAAAGGTTGCTGCTTTAGCCGTAGGAACTTTTGTATTGACTTTACCTAGTGGTTTAATAATTCAGTTAGAGAACTGTTATTATGTACCTGCAATTAGCAGGAATATTATTTCCATTGCTTGTTTGGACAAGTTTGGTTTTTCATTTATAATAAAGAACAATTGTTGCTCAATTTATTTGAATGATATATTCTATGCTACTGCACAAATGAACAATGGACTATATGTCCTTGATCTTGAAATGCCTATTAATAACATTAATACAAAAGGGTGAAACCTAACGAGTTAAAACCAACTAGGTAAGAATATTAAAACTCTTCGATCAGATCGAAGTGGTGAGTATTTAATCCTAGAGTTTGATGACCATCTGAAAGAGTGTGGGATCCTATCCCAACTTACTCCTCCTGGCATATCCCAATGGAAGGGTGTATCTGAGAGAAGAAATCGAACCCTGTTGGACATGGTCCGATCAATGATGAGTCACACCAATCTTCCAAACCCCTTTTGAGGACATGCACCATTGACATCAGCTTACACACTTAACCGTGTTCCATCCAAAAGGTTGAAAAGACACCATATGAGATATGGAGTGGTAAGAGACCACATATGTCTTACATGAAGATTTGGGGTTGCGAAGTTTATGTGAAACGACAAATTTCAACTAAGCTTGAGCCCAAATCTGACAAATGCTTATTTGTGGGGTATCCTAAAGAAACAAGAGGATATTATTTCTACAATCCTTCTGAGGGAAAAATGTTTGTCGCTCGAACTTAAGTTTTCCTAGAAAGGGATTTTATTTCCAAAGGAATCAGTGGGAGGAAAGTAGAACTTGAAGAAATTCAAGAATCACAAAGTATCGATACACCTATGGAGGAATTAGAGCAGGAAACACAAGTAGTTGTATAAGATTAACCTACTCAAGTAGAACAAGACTAGCGTAGGTCAGGCAGGATACGTCACCTACCTGAGATATATGGATATCTGATCTAGGTGATGTATTACTCATGGATCAAGATGAGCCCGTGACCTACTCATGGAATCTTCGTTTGGATGAAATAGTTAAACTGTATGGATTCATCAAGAACGAAGATGAGCCTTGTGTCTACAAGAAGGTTAGTGGGAGCATAATCGTATTCCTGGTATTATATGTAGATGACATATTACTCATTGGAATCGATATCCCTACCCTGCAACAAGTAAAGTCTTGGTTGGGGAAATGCTTTTCTATGAAGGACCTAGGTGAAGCAGCATATATATTAGGAATAAGAATCTATAGAGATAGATCACAAAACTGCTTGGCCTAAGTCAGAGTACATACATAGACAAAGTGCTGAGACGCTTTAATATGAATGATTCCAATCTGGTTATGTGTTTTGCTTAAATGGTGGCACTGTGAGCTTGAAAAGTTCAACGCAAGATGCAGTTGCTGATTCTACAACTGAGGCCGAGTATATTGCTGCCTTAAGTGCAGCAAAGGAAGCTGTTTGGATCAATAAACTTGGCATAGTCCCTAGCATTGTGGATCCCATTGGTTTCTATTATGATAACAATAGTGTTATCGCACAAGCTAAGGAGCCTAGATCTCACCAACGATCCAAACACATACTTAGGCGTTGTGCGAAAATATGTAAAGTACCTACACTTGACAATATAGCTGACCCACTGACAAAGCCTCTTGCACAGCAGAAGCATGATGGCCATACTAGATCAATGGGCATACGGGGTATGCCTGATTGGCTCTAGTGCTAGTGGGAGATTGTTGGTGTAAGCCCTAAAGGCCAATACTTTTGGTACTTGTATCGAATTATTTATTAACAATAAAAGGCATTTTCTTTATTATGGTTGATTAATAAAGTCCCTGGAATAGATAGTCCGTTTAATGTATTAAGTGTGACTTAATCATGAGAACACATTAAACATAAGGACACTATTCTTAAAGTATCCGTAGTCGAGCTTTAGTGTGAAGTGGGATAACATTAAAGCATTAAGACTATTATGTTTGTAGACTGATGATCACATCTCATGGATCATGGATAAAGAGTTATCAAGTCTTAAACATAGGTATGAATATTAGGAGTAATATTTATACCAGATTGACCCGCTATGAGAATACTATATAGAAAGTTATGCAAAGTGTCATAAGTTATTCTCATGGTGATAATAGTGTATACCACTCTTCGACCTGAAACCACTATGGATCCTAGATGTAGAGTCGAGTGCTTTATTGCTGATCCAACGTTGTCCGTAACTGGATAACCATAAAGACAGTTGATGGGTACTCCACGAAGCATGCTGAGGGACATGAGTGTCCTAGATGGAATTTGCCAATCCTGTGTAACAGGATAAATGTCTATGGGCCAAATATTGAACTGGACAAGGGTGACACGGTCTATACCTTGTGTTCAATATAGACATAAGGGAAAAGGGGTAATTATACACATAATTATTATCACAGGAGGTTTTGTCAGATCACATGACATTTTCGTGACTTGGGTAGCAGTGATGTGTTGCTAGATACCGCTCACTGTTTATTATGTTAAATGCGTGATTTAATATAATTGCCAACATCGCGAAAACCTATAGGGTCACACACAAAGGACGGATTGATGAGAAATAGAGTAACTAAGGAACACCGTAAGGTACGGTGCACTTAAGTGGGAGACGAAATATGGAAAGGTACCAAATACTTAAGTGATTTTGGGCATATTATAAGATATGGGCCAAAATACACTTAAGTGGGCTTTTTAGCTTGAAGCCCACACAAGTGGTTCTATAAATAGAACCCCTTGGGTAGAAGCATTGTCACTCCACTCCACTCAGACTGAAATTCAAGTAGAGACTTGGAATTTTGTTTCCCTCTTTCTCTCACTCAAAGCCTTCATTCAGAACAACTAGCACTGCAATTGAAGCAATCCGTTCGTGTGGACTGAGTAGAGACGTTGTCATCGTTCAACGTTCGTGATCGCCTCGTGGATCTGTATCAAAGGTTTTGATCATTTTCAGAGATCTGCACCAAAGGTTTGAATCGCCACAAGAGGTAACGATTCTATCACTGATCATGCCCATTTGTAAGGATCACTAAATGGACAAAATTTTAAATTCCGCTGCGCCTTGGATGGCAATTCTCCTTCAAACACAAATGCTAGACCCGACCTCAACTAGGGGAGTTAGAAGACTGAGACCAAACTCCACACTCTCTGGGGTTTTGGTGGTGCTCAATCTTCTTCTACGCTCACGGAGGAGACAACCTGAAAGATAATGAAGAGGATACAAGTATGATAGGAATGTGAACAAATGTCTTACCCTTTTGGAGATTATACTATCCTTGGGAGAGCACTGAAGATATCCCAATTATCCTTTTTGTCATTGTGAATGTTTACTTTGTTTAAAAACAATTTATGAAAATTTATTTATTTAAAACAATGATATTTATCAATTAAAACATGCAAAATATTTGTTGAACAAAAACAAATAAGAGTGCAAAGAATTGGATAAAGGTTCAAATTTATTTGATGGAATGGTAGTCTGCAAATGGCAAGACTCCATGGATCTTTACAAATTTGAAATTGGTGATATATATTGGAAAAGGGCTACATTGAACATAATGACCGTTTCTCCACCAACTCTGAATCCAATGTATTTGAAGCTTCAGTTGACAATGGTTGGGCGAAATTCTTTGACAAAAGATGGCTTATAGAACAAAGTCTTGTCCGGGTGCAGTTACTTGCCAAATCCCTAATTTTTGCCTAGATTACCCCAAGGTGAGGTACTCAATATATCGGGATATATTCATTTTTTTATGTCTCTAACTTTTGCCTGGATCACCCTTTCGGGTTTTCAATCCACCGAGACGCTCATTTTTGCCTAAGCCGCCCTTTCAGGTTTTCAACTTAGCGAGCTATTCTGTTTTTATTTTAGGCGAAGTATTTCTTGACTGCATATGAATTCACAGGACGAGTGAAATCCTCCCCATCCATAGTTGTAAGTATCAAAGCACCGCCTGAAAAGGCTCTCTTAACAACATATGGACCTTCATAGTTTGGAGTCCACTTGCCCCTGGAATTGGGCGCGAAAGACAAGACTTTCTTTAGCACAAGGTCACCTTCTCGGAACACACGAGGCTTGACCTTCTTATCAAAGGCTTTCTTCATCCTTTGCTGATATAACTGACCATGGCACATGGTAGTCAATCTCTTCACTTCAATTAAATTCAGCTGGTCATAACGAATCTGAACCCATTCAGCCTCGGTCAACTTGGCTTTCATCAAGAATCGCATTGATGGGATTTCAACCTCCACGGGGATCACAACCTACATGTCGTATACAAGAGAGAAAGGGGTTACCCCTGTTGAAGTGCGGACAGATGTACGATAACCATGCAAAGCAAATGGCAGCATCTCATGCCAATCTTTATACGTAACAACCATCTTCTGGATAATCTTCTTGATGTTCTTATTAGAAGATTCAACAACCCCATTCATCTTGGGTCTGTAAGGAGAAGAATTATGATATGCAATCTTGAACTCGCTACACAGCTCTTTCATCATCTTGTTGTTCAAGTTAGATCCATTATCAATAATGATCTTATCTGGCACACCATAACGGCATATGAGTTGATTCTTGATGAACTTCATAACCACCTGCCTAGTCACGTTCGCATATGACGCCGCTTCAACCCATATGGTGAAGTAATCAATTGCTACGAGAATAAATCTGTGACAGTTGGCCGCTTTCGGCTCTATCATGCCAATCATGTCAATTCCTTACATAGAGAAAGGCCATGGTGATGAAATCACATTCAGAAGTGTCGGGGGAATATGAATCTTATCCGTATAAATCTGACACTTATGGCATTTCTTCACGTACTTGCAGCAGTCAGACTCCATTGTCAGCCAATAGTAACCTGCTCTCAACATCTTCTTTCCCATGGCATGTCCATTGGACTGAGTACCAAATGAACCCTCATGGACTTCGGTCATCAACAGGTCTGCTTCGTGTCTATCCACACATCTGAGCAGGACCATATCAAAGTTCCTCTTATAAAGCACGTCGACATTAAGGTAGAAACTACCAGATAATCTCCTCAAAGTCTTTCTATCCTTCACAGATGCCCCGGGCGGGTAAATCTGACTCTGAAGAAAACACTTGATATCATAATACCACGGCTTATCATCTTTCACTTCTTCTACTGCAAATATATGAGCTGGTCTATCCAAGCGCATCACAGTGATATTGGGAACTTCATTCCATAGTCTCACCACAATCATCGAAGCAAGCGTGGCGAGTGCATCTGCCATCCGATTATCATCTTGAGGAATATGATGGAAGTCAACCTCGGTACAGAAAGGTGAAATCCTCCTCGCATAATCTCTGTATGGGATGAGGCCAGGCTGATTCGTTTCCCATTCACCCTTAATCTGATTAACAACAAGGGCCGAATGACCATAAACACCAAGATGTTTGATCCTAATATCAATACACTCTTCTAAACCCATAATACAGGCCTCATATTCCGCCATATTATTCGTGCATTTGAAAGTTAGCCTTGATGTAAAAGGGAAATTTGTGCCCTGAGGAGTAATAATCACTGCCCTAATACCATTTCCATATTGATTTACAGCGCCATCAAAAACCATGCTCCATCGGGAACCAGGCTCTGGCCCTTCATCGAGCGTAGGCTCATCGCAATCTTTCATTTTCAAATACAGAATCTCCTTATCTGGGAAGTCATACTGAACTGACTGATAATCCTCAATTGGTTGATGTGCCAAGTGGTCAGCCAAGATACTATCTTTAATAGCTTTCTGAGCTCGATACTCAATATCATACTCAGACAACAGCATCTGCCAACGGGAAATCCTCCCAGTTAAAACAGGCTTCTCAAAGATATACTTGATTGGATCCATTTTAGATATCAACCAAGTCGTATAATTTAACATATACTGGCGTAAGCGCTTAGCAGCCCAACACAACATGTTTTCTCAAGCATTGAGTATCGAGACTTACAATCAGTGAACTTCTTACTCAGATAGTATATAGCATATTCTTTATTTCCAGATTCGTCTCGCTGACCTAGGACACAACCCATGGAGTCTTCAAGAACTGTCAGATACATAATCAAGGGTCTCCCTTCCACAGGTGGAGACAGAATCGGCGGCTCGGACAGATACTCTTTGATACTGTCGAAGGCCTTCTGGCAATCCTCGGTCCAATCATGATGTTGATCTTTGCGGAGGAGCTTGAATATTGGCGCACATGTGGCAGTCATGTGAGGTATAAATATGGAAATATAATTCAAGCGGCCAAGAAAACCTCGGACTTGCTTCTCAGTTTTGGGCGCAGGCATCTCTTGTATTGCTTTGACCTTTGCAGGATCACCTTCAATACCTCTTTCGCTGACAATAAAGCCCAATAACTTGCCCGAACGGACTCCAAATGTAGACTTGTTAGGATTCATACGAAGCTTATACTTCCTCAAACGCTGAAAAAGCTTCAACAAGTGCTCAACATACACCTCGATCTCCTTGTGCAT
This sequence comes from Lathyrus oleraceus, assembly GCF_024323335.1. Taxonomy (NCBI): domain Eukaryota; kingdom Viridiplantae; phylum Streptophyta; class Magnoliopsida; order Fabales; family Fabaceae; genus Lathyrus; species Lathyrus oleraceus. The sequence goes on from NC_066584.1 coordinate 276,397,068, forward strand.
CATATCATGAAACAAGGTAGTCATAGCGCGTTGATACGTGGCTCCGGCGTTCTTCAAACCGAAGGGCATCACTCGATAACAGAATGTTCCCTAAGGTGTGATGAATGTTGTCTTCTCCATATCCTCGGGTTCCATTTTGATCTGATTATATCCGGAAAATCCATCCATAAACGAGAAGACATTGAATTTAGCTGTATTATCTACCAACATATCAATATGTGGTAGAGGAAAATCATCTTTCGGACTAGCTTTATTCAAGTCTCTATAGTTCACACACATTTGGACTTTTCCATCTTTCTTAGGCACGGGCACAATATTGGCCACCCATTGAGGATATGTAGAAGTCACCAGAAACCCTGCATCAATTTGCTTCTGAACTTCTTCTTTGATTTTCATTGCCATGTCGGGATGAGTTCTTCTAAGCTTCTGCTTCACAGGCACACACTCAGGCTTCAAAGGCAGGAAATGTTGCACGATATCAGTATCCAGACCAGGGATGTCTTCATATGACCAGGCAAAGACGTCGACGTATTCTTGTAGCAACTCAATCAACCCCTTCTTCACATATTCCTCCAGGAGTGCCCCAATCTTCACTTCTCGCACACAATCTTCAGACCCCAAGTTGATTGTTTCCAGATTCTCAAGATGTGGCTGAATGATCTTCTCTTCATGCTCAAGTAGACGGGTAATCTCATCAGGAATCTCTTCAACATCATCTTCTTCGGCCTCAAATACAGGGAACTCAAAGTTGGGAGATGGTGTCGGATCATTATGTTCAATGGGTTTGATCAACCTACATAATGATTTTGGATATAAAAGAGATTTTAGAATTCAAAGAAGGCAAATCATCATGCATATGAAAAGATTGATTTTATTCTATTTTTTGGGTTTTATATGATCACCAATTTCATGCAAAAAAGCGAAAAGTGAAAATAACTTGGAAAAACAAACATTTAACATGAATTTATTGAGTGAATATCATCGTATTTATGGGCCAACAATGTCATCACTTCTCCTTTTGGCATGGGAGAAGGGTTTTTAAATAAAAATGAACATTACGTTGACTTATGGACAACTGTTGGAACATCAACAACGACCTAATTATTGCAGACCCCTCCAGGGATGACAAAGTTACAAGAATCTTCCTCTGTATCCTCTTCTACAACAGCAGCGGCTTCCTGATCTTCGACGGTGTGGATGAAACCACCACTCTGAAACAGCCCATGCTTGTTGGAAGTTCCTGAAGAATACTCTATGCCAGCCCGGGATTTATTGTCTTCCAGCTTGATCATTTGTCCTAAACCAGTAGTTGTGCCATGCTCAATGGCCAACTTCGTATCATTGTAGGACGCAAATGAAGAAGTTTCTTTCTTAGAAGGCTCAGCAATAGACAAGGCTTGGAACGGCATCCCAACCTCGTCCTCAGATTCAATATAAGAAAAGGAAGACAGGTGGCTAACTAAGAGAGCCTTCTCTCCCCCTACCACCACCAACTTTTTATTCTTGACGAATTTCAACTTTTGGTGTAGGGTGGATGTCACGGCGCCTGCCTCGTGAATCCATGGTCTGCCCAACAAACAGTTATATGATGGGTGGATATCCATGACCTGAAAAGTTATCTGGAATCACTTGGTCCAATCTTGACCGGGAGCTCAACCTCTCCAATCACAGTTTTGCGGGATCCATCAAAAGCTTTTACAACCACTCCACTCTGCCTCATGGGAGGCCCCTGATAAGAAAGTCTGGCGAGAGTGGATTTTGGCAACACATTTAGTGATGATCCAGTGTCTACCAGCACATTAGACATGGCATCATCTTTACAGTTCATTGAGATATGAAGTGCCAAATTATGGTCTCTTCCCTCCTCGGGGAGATCAGCATCATAGTAACTCAAATTGTTACAAGCGTTAATGTTTGCAACAATATTATCAAATTGTTCTATTGTGACGTCATGATCTACATACGCCACATCCAACACCTTCTGCAAAGCTTCACGGTGTGGTTCAGAGTTCATTAACAAAGATAACACAGATATCTTTGATGGCATTTGTAGAAGCTGATCTACAACGTTGTACTCACTCCTCTTGATGAGCCTCAACATCTCATCACAGTCCTCTTCCATCATGCCATTCTGGCCATTAGGGACAGGAGCTTTAATAGCGGCGGCAGGTCTATTAACAGCAAGTGCCGGATTCGGAGAATTGGAAGAATTTCCCATAGGACGAATGGCACTATCAGCAACATCAACCCTTCTGGTGTCATCCTGGGGTTTCGGCGGCGCCGAGAAAACACGACCACTACGGGTCAGACCGCTGACATCAGTAATGTTAACAACAGAGGTGGAGGGTAGAGGCACCTCGTTCCCATCTTCCAATGCCACAGTATTATAACGATAGGGAACAGCCTTGTCAGAAGAATATGGCACAGGGCCAGCTGGCTTGATTATAAGAGTAGGAGAAGCCTTCTGCTTGCTGTCATCATACCGGATGACAACAGGCTCAGGAATCCTGAATATTGGCGATATCACATTGACTTCATCATCTTCATCGCGATTTTGAAGTATTTCAATTACACCTTCATCTAGCATTTCTTGGATGTCTTTTCTAACTTGACGACATCCCCTCTCATTGACAGTGCAAACACGACATCTGTCATGGTCATGCTCATAATGACTGTACCCACACAATAGTCTGTGCATCTCGACCAAAGATTGTCGGATATGGCTGACATATCGGACCTTATACTTGCCAGGGTAACCCTGAACCATGTTGACAGCAGATTTCCCATGCTCGGGCAATGGGTTCTTCTTGACATTAGGACCTACGTCCTCGAAAAATAATATTCCGCTCCTCACAAGGTCTTGAACCTTGGTCTTCAACGGGTAGCATTTCTTCACATCATGTCCGGGAGCACCGGAATGATAAACACGATGAAGCTTAGGCTTATACCACCACTGAGGGTTGGTAGGTATAGCAGGTGGGTCACGTGGAGTGATCAGTTTCCTTTCTATTAAAGAAGGATATAGCTCTGCATAGGTCATGGGTATAGGATCAAAACTAACCCTCTTCCTATCATAGCTTGTACTGGTCTGATTATTGTTTCGGGGCTGGTAGGCCTGCTGTTGAGGACAGTGTTGTTGTTGTTGATACTGTTAATGTTGTTGTTGCTAGTTATGATGTTGATACTGCTGGTTTTCTCTGAAAACAGGTGCTATATGAGCCACCTGGTGTTGGTTACCGGCGGGACGCACGATCTTCCTCTTTATAGAGGGTCTTCTTGGTTTAACATGGAAGGTCACAACATGTGCCTCACCATCTTTCTTCTTTCCAAACGCCCCATAACATTTGGCAGAAGAGCCTTCTTCTCTAGTCAGGCGCCCTTCCCTGACTCCTTCCTCCAGACGCATCCCCATATTCACCATCTCGGTGAAATCAGAAGGAGCACTGACAATCATTCGCTCATAATAAAATGAACTCAAGGTCTTTAGAAAGATCTTGGTTATCTCTTTCTCTTCCAGCGGAGGCACAATCTGTGCAGCTAATTCTCGCCACCTCTGGGCGTACTCCTTGAATGTTTCCTTGTCCTTCTGGAACATGGCCCTCAATTGATGCCTATCGGGAGCCCTATCCACGTTACATTTGTATTACTTGACGAAGGCTTCGCCAAGATCGTTGAAGGAGCGGATGTTCGCGTTGTCCAAACCCATATACCATCTCAGGGCGACACCGGACAAGCTGTCCTGGAAATAATGGATGAGGACCTGATCATTATCGGTTTGAGTCGACATTTTTCTTGCATACATGACCAAGTGGCTAAGAGGGCAAGTATTTCCCTTGTACTTTTCAAAGTCAGGTACTTTGAACTTTACAGGGATCTTGACATTGGGAACCAGGCAGAGCTCAGCAGCAGACTTGCCAAAGAGGTCCTTCCCTCTGAGAGTTTTGAGTTCCTTATGAAGCTCAAGGAACTGATCATTCATAGCATCCATCTTTTCATACACGTCTGGGCCTTTAGATGGCTCAGAGTGATAAATGGTGTCGTCTACTCTTTGCATAGTATGCACGACCGGAGGTGGCATAGTAAGGACCGGGCTAGATGCCGGCAGAGAAGCAAACATTGGGGAGAGACCCTCAGGAACAAAATTCGCGGGCATCCCCCAGGGAAACCCGGCTGGCATAGCAGTAGGCGCGAAATGGGCACTGGCGGCAGACATTGTTGAAGAAGCAATCTTAGAGATGACTGTCCTCTGGGGTGGAGTTGAAGGCGTTGGAGTAGACTGGCTTTGGGCGGCCAATAAAGACTCCATTAGGGAAGTCAATCTTGCCACTTCCTCCTTGATATCTTTGTTCTCTTGTTCAAGGTGATCCATTAGTCTTGAAGAGTTGGCTCTGGTGTAGTACCGATGCGTCAGCTTGTCTTCAAAATAAATGAAGAACATAGAGTTAGACCACTGAAAAAGAAGCCCTAGGACAAAACCTGCTTATGCACATGATGCATGCAATGCTTGTGCATATGATTTATTTTTTTTATTTTTTTTTATTTTTTATTTTTAATCAAAGGAACTTTAGAGTCCTATTTGCAAATATTTGGAAATATTAATCATTTAGACATATATGGAAATATCATATCAATAATATCTAGAAAGTTTTTACACTAAAGAAGTACAGTCTTGGTAACCAAATACAATACAAGAGAGAAGGAAAATGAACATCCTATGGAACCCTAGAAACAATCGTCCAAAGCTCTCGAGACCGGAAGATAAGCTGCACAAAGCCTCTTCACCTCTCTCTCATAGGCTGCCTCCATATCTGTCTTCTCTTTGCGAGTCGATCGTACTTCCTGTTCCAGAACTTGGAAGACTGAGGAAGAAGAGAAGTTACCACATCATCAGGCTCATCGATTACCTGATGCTCAAGAAACTCTATCAATGCATCCTTATCTCTAAGTTACTGAAGTAGCTCCTCTCGTTCACGGATCCAAGCACGCGAACGGTCTTCGTCTCTTAACTCCTCTACTCCTTGGACAGGGAGGGTTGAAGGCCCAGCCACAACCAAAGGTGTAGGTCTTGGATAATCATAAGGCATAGGGTACTCAGAAGCTCTTCTCCTAACCCATGAGGTATAAGGTTCCAAAGCAATACAGTTCTTCGGACCAAGCTCTTTCCTTCCCTTCCTATGAATCTTGCGCCAAGCGCGGACCATCCTTCCCTTCAAGCCTTGGGGATCTTTACCCTCTTAAAAGAACATACCTTCTAACAAAATGTTATTAGGTTTATCCTTTAAGGGGAACCTAAGCTGACGACGTGCTAAAACAGGGTTGTAGTTAATTTCACCACATGTACCAACAAGAGGCACATTGGAGAATTCACTACAAGAGTCGATAATCTGCACACCATCATATACATGATTATACCAGAAGATATCATCATTAGTGAGAGACATAAGTCTCGTGGATCACCGTAGACATCCTTTGTTCTCCTTGAACGCGATCGTCTGTGGCAGTGCGAAATAAACCACTTGTACAACAGAGGCAAACAGCACACAATGGTACCACCACCCTTTGCATTCCTCATATGCAAAGAGAAATAAGTGTCACCCAACAGAGTCGGAACGGGATTAAGAGTAGAGAAAATCCTAATGGTGTTCACATCCACAAACTTGTCGATGTTGGGGAATAACACTAGCCCATAGATGAGAAGAACAAATATGGCCTCAAAGGCATCCTCACTCATGGCCTTCCCATATAAAGTAGCTTGAGCAATAAGGAACTCAGAAGGGAGACCTTGAATTCCACCTTTGGTAGTCATATGAGCACCCATAATAGATTCATCTATATGCAATAAATCAGCAATCTCTTGAGAAGTAGGAACTCTCTCCAAGCCACTGAACAGTAACTGGTCTAGAATAGGTATACCAACAAGGTAGGCATACTCCTCAAGTGTAGGCAAAAGCTGGAAATCTGGGAAAGTGAAGCAACGGTACAAGGGATCATAGAATTGCACCAATACACTCATCAGACCTTCATCCACCTGAGTAGCAAGAATAGACAGAAGCTTCCCATGACGAGCCTTGAACTCCAAGGGATCTAATACATAGGATGTCAAACTCCTTAACTCTTTCAAGTCGGGTTGTCTGAAACTGTACTTCTTTGTATTCCTTCTTTGTCTATCCATGTCTGAAAATTTGCAAATAGACCTCTTAAGTTCCTTGAAAATTTTCTCATTGTTGATGATATGGATGTGTATGAATGCATGAATGCATGGATGCAATAATCACACTCAAGGATCAAGCAAAGCACACCACACAAAGGTCATGGGATGGATCAAGTCATCCTTAATATCAATCATCCATTTTGGTGGATTATGGTTTACACCTTATCAACACCCAAGTTCCATTGATATTAAGGATATACAAGAACAGATCAACCATGAATCAAGGGTTTGTTGCAAGTCACGAGCATGGAGTCTCGGTTAAGAACCACCAAAAGGGAGTGTACTATGGTTAAACCTGCCAATCATGTTCTACAAGAGGTTCCCATAGTCATCATCCCATATTTCAGATATTATCGGATAAACGACTACTGTTATTCCAAAAATGTTCTCAAGAGAGACTCTTATGAGTGTAGTATCGCGTAACAATCGTTTCAAATGTTACACTTGAACGACCTTCGCACTACGTCCTAAGAATAGGCCAAGATGGGCTTGGTAAACTACGGTCCTTGGCTTCTAAGGCATATATTGGAAAGAGTAATGCCTAACCATGACTACTCGTGTGACATTATTGATCCCAACATAACCTTCACCAAGTGAATGGGCTTGCAAGTCAACTTGCTAAGGAATAACTCCACACAAGTCAACAAGGCTATGCCATTCTCCTATCCTAAGTACACTCGAGTTCGGGTATAGAACTCATCTCACAAAGATCACCAAGCATACAAGCAATTAATATATCAAGCAATTCATACATTACAATCAATACAGTAATCCCAAATTTGCATAAAAAAATGTCACAAATAATATAATACAACAAATATGAAAAGTAGGCAAAACCCACTAGGCAAACACATCCCCAGCAGAGTCGCACTTTTCTGTAGCGGGGTATTCGTTACTTTTAGATTTATTGACTAAATCAAGAGTAAATCATACAATTCGAGTCACCACCGCACTTCTATTTATCCAAAGGAAACGTTAGAAAGCGAACAAAAACCGAGAAGTTTTATCAAATCAAAAACTAATAAAAATGTCAGAGATCGGGGTAAGGGGGTTGGTTATGCAATGGGAAGGTTTTAAGCACCCAAAACATCCTAGTTACTCCTAGGGAGCCCTTTTCACAATGTTGTAAGGTAGGTTGGTATTTGTGAAAAATTATTTGTGAAAACATGATTGGGGAGATGAGAGAATAATGTACAAATTATTTATAATTTTGTGTTTGAATGGATAAACCCACTGCCTACGTACCATCTTAAAAAGATTAGGATCAAAACCTCGTAGTTCGGGGTAAAAATCTCAAAACACGTTGGTGAATTGATTGGTCCAAAAGCCTTAAGGTCTTTTGTCATCCAAGGGAGAAAACTCAACCTAAAACCACAAATCCACCATGTGAGGAGAGCTTCAACATGCTAGTAAGGGGTTAACCCTATAATAAGCATGGAAGTCTTATTGTCCATCACTAAGGATATAGGTGAGTATTATATATGTTGGTGTAAGCCCTAGAGGCCAATACTTTTGGTACTTGTATCGAATTATTTATTAATAATAAAAGGCATTTTCTTTATTATGGTTGATTAATAAAGTCCCTGGAATAGATAGTCCGTTTAATGTATTAAGTGTGACTTAATCATGAGAACACATTAAACATAAGGACACTATTCTTAAAGTATCCGTAGTCGAGCTTTAGTGTGAAGTGGGATAACATTAAAGCATTAAGACTATTATGTTTGTAGACTGATGATCACATCTCATGGATCATGGATAAAGAGTTATCAAGTCTTAAACATAGGTATGAATATTAAGAGTAATATTCATACCGGATTGACCCGCTATGAGAATAATATATAGAAAGTTATGCAAAGTGTCATAAGTTATTCTCATGGTGATAATGGTGTATACCACTCTTCGACCTGAAACCACTATGGATCCTAGATGTAGAGTCGAGTGCTTTATTGCTGATCCAACATTGTCCGTAACTGGATAACCACAAAGACAGTTGATGGGTACTCCACGAAGCATGCTGAGGGACATGAGTGTCCTAGATGGAATTTGCCCATCCTCCATAACAGGATAAATGTCTATGGGCCCAATATTAAACTGGACAAGGATGACAAAGTCTATACCTTGTGTTCAATATAGACATAAGGGCAAAAGGGTAATTATACACATAATCATTATCACAGGAGGTTTTGTCAGATCACATGACATTTTGGTGTCTTGGGTAGCAGTGACGTGTTGCTAGATACCGCTCACTTTTTATTATGTTAAATGCGTGATTTAATATAATTGCCAACGTCGCGAAAACCTACAGGGTCACACACAAAGGACGGATTGATGGGAGATAGAGTAATTAAGGAATATCGTAATGTATGGTGCCCTTAAGTAGAATACAAAATATGGTAAGGTACCAAATACTTAAGTTATTTTGGCATATTATGAGATATGGGCAAAATGCACTTAATTGGGCTTTTTGGCTTGAAGCTCACGCAAGTGGTTCTATAAATAGAACTCTTGTGCAGAAGCATTGTATGGGAATACAACACAACTGAAGAGTTGGAATTTCGTATCTCTCTTTCTCTCACTCAAAGCCTTCATTCATAACAGCTAGCACTGCGATTGAAGGAATCCGTTCGTGTGGACCGAGTAGAGACGTTGTCATCGTTCAACGTTCGTGATCGCACCGTGGATCTGTATCCAAGGTTTTGATCATTACAAGAGATCTGCACCAAAGGTTTGAATCGCCACAAGAGGTAACGATTCTATCACTGATCATGCCCATTCGTAAGGATCACTAAATGGAGAAAATTTAAATTCCGCTGCGCCTTGGATGACAATTCTCCTTCAGTGGTATCAGAGCCACTTACGAAACCATGAATCTGATAACTGTTTTTGTTCTGTAATAATATGATTAAAGACAGAATGAATCAAAGATTAAATTGAGATCGATCAAGTCATATATGTGATATATGTAATCCTGATGCAAAATACATTATATATGATATAGTGTTCTCGTTTCGTTCATTCAAACACTCAATGATTGTTTTCCTTTGAGCGAACAATGGTCATTTGCTTCTTGATCCGACATTAGTATGGTGAAGCAATGACGTGTTGATCAATCATACTGAATTAACAATCGAGATGTGTTTGACGGTCTGAAATTGGTGCATCAGGGTTAGTGACGGCACAAGGGTTGTGTTGTCAGAGAGTTATGTGATTGGGGTTTGACTGCACAAGAGTTGTGCGTTCTAAACACTTTTTGGAACAGTGTTAACCGGTGAACGCATATGGTTAACCGGTTAACACAATACGATACGAAATAAAAATTTTAAGGTTTTCAAACAGTGTTAACCGGTTAACGCATTTGGTAAACCGGTTAACGCATGACGGAAAATAGTTTTCTAAGAGATTTTCAAACAGTGTTAACCAGTTAACGCATTTGGTTAACCGGTTAACGCAAGGCAGAAAACAATGTTTTGAACAGATTTCAAACAGTGTTAACCGGTTAACGCATATGGTTAACCGGTTAACGCAAGGAAAAATTCACCCGTTTGGCTAACTCAGTGCTTTAAAAGTATCAAATGTTGATGCGAAAAACGACGTCGATTTTAAATGAATTGTTAATTAAAATTTCGGCTTTGCGTAGTGTGATCGGTCGTCGAAATTTAATTTGATTTTAATTAATTAAAGGAATTAATAATAATAATAAAGTGTTTATTATTGTCTTGTGGTGATCGGTTATGGCCTTAGTCTTCCTTTATTTTGTTTTGGGTTTTAAAATACGACCTGCGTGTCGTGCCTCTCTCTTAATCTCCCAAATGTAACTTCTTTTCTCATCTCACTCCCTCGTATGTAAAACGAGTTTCTTTATGTAATGTAATGATATGAAGAAAGCAAAAAAGTCAGTGCCAAAGGAGGACAACCTTGAAGATCTTGCTTGGAGAAGCTTAGATCGTGTTAGGTTAACTTAGGTTCTCTCATTGGCTTGGGAGAACAATATGCTAGGGGCCATAACTGTTTCATTATGTATGTATGTTGATGCATGTGAATGTATGTTGATGTTGTAGCGGTGTATTCGTCACCATTGGAAATATTGATTAAATCCAAGGTAAATCATACAAAGTCGAGTCGCCACCACACTTCTATTTATCCAAAGGAATGGCTAGAAAGCGAACAAAAGCTTATAAAGTTTTACAAACAAAACTAGCAAAAGGGGGTTAGAGATCTGGGTAAGGGGGTTGGTTATGTCATGGGAAGGTGTTAGGCACCCACAACATCCTAGGTACTCCTAGGGAGCCCTTTTCACAACTTGTTGTATGTTATTTATTTATGAAAGTTATTTTTGTGCAAACATGATTGAAGAGATGAGAGAAGAATGTACAAGTTAGTTATTTTTGTGTTTGGATGGATGAACCCATTGCCTACGTACCTTTTCATGAAAGATAAGGATCAAAACCTCGTAGTTCGGGTAAAAGATTTCAAAACAATGAGTGGATTGATTTTAAACAAAAGCCTTAAGGTCTTTCATTATCAAAGGGAGAATACTCGACCTGAACAACCACAAGTCCACCATGTGAGAAAAGCTTCGACATGCTAGTGAGGGATTATGCCCTATAATAAACATGGAAGTATTACAATTCAATCACTAAGGACAACGGTGAGATTCACATCAACCACTAAGATAATTCAGATCTATGGCTAATGCATGAAAATTTGATTAAGAAGTGGACAAGGGCCACAAAAGCAATTGAGTGGGTTGAATTAACCAATTAGAAGTATTCACAAAGATAGTCAAAGTTTGAATTAGAGTTTATTTACAATGAGTATTGGGAAAGAGAGTTTGGAAATCAAAGGCATAAGGCCTAGGTTTCTAGTTTTGAAAACAAGTTAAACGTTTGCACAAAAGTTTTCCGGTTTAAGGGTTAAGGATGAGAAAATGTGGATCAAGGTTAAGCATGCAAGAGGTGGGTTAAGGGATAAAGCCACAAATAGGAGTTGCTTTCTCAAGATCATAGAGATGATCCAACTCCAAGAACAAAGAATAGGAAATAGGATGCCAATGGCTGGACTTATACCCAACTCCTGAACAACACAGAGGAAACAAAATGCCAATAGTTGGACTTACATCTAACTCCACAAAACAAATAGGAAACAGATAGCCAATCAATGGTCTTACATCTGACTCCACAAAAAGAAACAAGATAGGAAACAGATAGCCAATCAATGGTCTTACATCTGACTCCACCAAAAGAAATAAGATAGGAAACAGATAGCCAATCAATGGTCTTACATCTGACTCCACAAACAAACAAAACATGCATGAATACAACATATGAAAGATGCACAAGTAAGCAAACAAACAATCAAACATCACACTCTATATACAAACAAGAGGCTCATACAAAATGGTTAGGCTTTAGTCAAGGGGTCATATCAACCTCGACAAACAAGCCAAAACTGTATGGGTATTTTTGAGCTCTTAACCACTAACATTAAGAGTTAGGGTGAAGCTGATGAATAGGAAATGAGGATGTGACCTCGTGCTCTTAACCCTGGCCTGGGTGAGCTTGAATCAAAGAAGGTGCGGGGATCCAGAATGAGGGACCCTATTCCACTTGACTGACTCTATACAAGATCTTGGGTTAAGTTCAAGAGCATCAGCATATAGTGCGAGCATAATGAACGACTCAACGATTAACAGGGGATTGATCGCAATTCCCTTCTATTTGTCAATTGCCTCTTCACTTAGGAGGACTTAACAAGTAACATGCCTCATTTAGAGGTCTTTAGCACAAATGTAAGCAATCACAAACATTGCCTCTTAAGGAGGACTTCAGCCAAATGGCTGCCAAAAAAGGTGACAGGACTTCCAGACTACATGGAGTTAGAGAGGTTACCTAAGTGGTAAACCAACCACAAACCAAAGAAAAGCTCAAGTAAGAGCTAAAAGCGACTAATGTACCTGTACAAAAGCCAAACAGTTAATATTTACATTCAGAAAATCAGACAGACAACAGTGTAACATCCAACAGTTATACACAAGGTAAGTCTCATATGCAATCACTCAAGTGAGTTCATCACATCAAGGGACCTACAACACAACAAAGGTTAGTAGACAAAGCAACTGGCATCTCAAATGATGAGGCCATACCAATCATTAGTGCTAAACCTGAAACACAAACACAATTGGTGAGTACAAACCACTAGAGCAAAGACTACGGTCAAAGGCAAGGCAAACAACCAAAATAGAAGTCAATATTTGATATGAAGCATGTTCAATCAACTAAGAAGAAAGCCTCAAAAGGACCAAAGCCAAATCATTAAGCAAAGTCATCAATTAATCAAGATAAGGCAAAGGCAAACAAAGTGATCACAATTGGATATCAAACATAGAAATTCCACATTAAAACAGAAATGAATCCAATGATCATGAAATTTTTTATGTGTAATCAACATTTCATGAGCAAGCATCATACCAAAAATTAGGTCCAGAAGACAAAAATGGCATGTGAATGAAAATGCACAAATAAAAGGTCAAGAATGTGACACCAAATGTTGCAACATATGTCCATGTGGGTAAAACAGTGAGATTAAATGGTAAAAATGCCAAACAAAAGCCAAAAGATCATGTCATGTGTCATGAATAAGAATGTCAAATTTCAAGGCAATTGGATTAAGTATGAGTATTTTACAAGACAATTAGCACAACATGTCACATTTGCATCATGTTCAAAGATTTAGGCACATTTTAAATTCCAGCAAGCACAAATCAAGAAATTCACATCAAAAAATAAAAGACATTCAAATGAACATGTAGAAAAAATGTTGGATTAAATTGGATTCATTTTCTATTTTTTATGATTTTTTGAATTTGATGAAAATAATGAAATAAAATGTGAAAAAACATGGAAAATGAAATGAAATGAAAAATTGGAAATGCATCATGAAGGAATCGAGCACAGGTCATGTATGTCATAGGAAGCGCTGAAAGAAATATAATCAAAAATGCATTATGCCAGGCTCGAACTCAGGACATGTAAGTCAAATAAGTGCTGGAAAATAAAACCACAAAAAGTGTACAAGGCAAGGCTCGAACTCATGTACATGAGGTCCAAGCGCGCTAGCATAAAAAAAAATGAAAGAATCCAAAAACGTCACACGCAAGAATCGAACTAGCGCGCATGAGGTTACAAGTGCGCTTGACATCAAAACGCGGCGTTTGGTTTGGAAAAGGAAATAAGTGGAAAATCAAAATGCCTTGGCTCAGATTCGAACAGAGGACGCCAAGGTGAAAGGCGCTTCTACAGTGAAACGCAAGCGCTGAACCAGAAACCCTAAGTTACTATTCATGTGTTGTGGAGGACGGTGATTTCCACCTAACCACTGTCTTCCTCAATGAGACCGGCGGCGTTACAGTAACCTTCATAAAAAAAATTCCAGAATCCAGCATGGCCTATATGGATCGAAAGCTCTCTTCATGAGGAATACGAATCTACCATTATTTAAACCTAAATCTCACTGAGCAAAGCGAATCGAAGGAAAACAGTTTGCATATCAAAAGTTTAAGTCAACATATCTCATGCAATACTCATCCATTTCAAAATCTAAAAGCATCAGGATTATCAGCATCAAAGGATCTATCTAAACATGGCAATAAAATGAAGAAAGGTGATGATCAAATTTTAACCTCTTGAAGAACAGAATGATGAAATCATGGATTCAAGCTCTCAAAAGTGTCCAGATCTTCTCCTTTACTCTTGTTATGAAGCTTGATGTAGAAATTGGCACTTGAATTGTACTGGATCCAGCTCAAATTCACACTTCCATGTTCATGTTCATATGTTGAATGTGCACGAATCTTGGTCAAAACCTTCAATCCAAGCCTTGATTCTTCATCAACAATGCTCAATAAACCAGAATATGCAATAAATTTGATTTGTTATGTGAAGAATTTTGAAGTTTCAATTGAGAGAAAATTTTGGAGGGAAGTGAAATTTTGGATCTAGAATGTGATTGTTCTGAAAATTCTGTTACAATTAAGCTTATATACTATGTGTTAATCATGCTGAAAATGTAATTAGGCAATGGTTAATGGAAAAATAGAGAGAAATGAAGTGTAATGCAAAATTGGTAAGTGCACCCTATCCATGGCAAAATGGACGTGAACAGTGCCATGTGAGTGTGTGAGATCACTTAAAATCAATTCATGGACATAATTGGATTGGAATTTTTCATGTATGATGCACCAAATTTGAATTATGCATTTTCCCTCCAAAATGCTCATGCATGGACAAATGATCATGTGATTTAATTTCATGCAATGCAATGATGGATTTGGAAAATATTGGTCATAAGAAGCATTATGCAAAAAGAGGGACTCAATTTGGAGTTTTGGATCAAAAGTTATGGCATTTTGAAGTTTCAAGCACACTTTGCAATCATTGGATCATAACTCCTTAACCATTCATCAGATGCTCATGATCTTGGACTTTTTGGAAATGGGAGAGAGGGATCTTCAACTTTCATGTTGACCAAAAATTCATTTGAAGCCTCTATGATGTTGTAAAGTTAATTTGAATGTGGACCAAAAGCTTGCCATTTTTGGAAACTTGAAATTATAGGTCACTTTCCATTTTGGGAAACTTTTGATTTGACTTCAAAATCTTCAAGATTGATGTTTGACATGATGAATAGGCCTTGTCTGAACATGAATGGGATGTCTCAGATCCTTTCCCACACCTCAAAGCCTTCAATTGACTGCATAGTTGATCATATGGTCCTCAGATGACCTTGGCAATGCCTGATGAATTTGAGCTTCAACCACTTGGGGAATTTGCTCCAAAATGAACCTCTAGCTCATATAAGCTCAATATAAAGATCATGTGGTCCTCATACCAAGAAAATACCATCTGCTCTTGTACAAAGGAAAACCTTGACTTGCCTTGACCTGTGCTTGCTCAGACTGCAAAACAAATGTTAGATGACATATTTTTGGTACTTTTGGTTAGTGATTAAACAAGAAAAGCAATGATATACAATGCAAGCAATGCCTGGTGATCTCAAACCACTCACAGGAGATTCCCACCCAAAGTAAAGTAAGGCAAGATGCTCAAAGATCCTTGAGGTTATGCAATGCTATGATATGATGCCATGAGGGATCTTAGGGACAAAATTGGGGTCTTACAGATGCCCCTATTTAAGATCATTCTAGCCGGAAAAGTGAAGGTTAAAATTTTCATCTCGACGAGGTAGAATGGGCTTAAATAACAACAATGAGACAAATTTTGGTCCCTGAGAGACCTCATGATGCAAATGTACGTATGCAAAACACAATATCTCTGTGGGAATACGGGTCCACAAAAGAAGAAAATAAAATCAGGAGAAATTGAAAATCCATAGGAATAATGCACTTCCTAATGGAACCGAGACTCTGACGGGACTCTTATGGGGATAAGAGAAAAAGAAAAATGTGCGAGCAGGACACGACTCGAAGCTGGAGACTTTACTGGGGAAAAGAGTTCCAAAGGAAGACAAATCCAATGGAAGGACACAAGCTGACTCAAAGATACGTGTGCTGGGAAATATGCCAACACAGTACAACTACCCGCAAAGGATACTTCGGATGAAAATCCGGACTCAGACTGGGGAAAGAGCTGACAAGACAACTCTACCGGGAGAATGCATGTATTGGGAAGTATGCCAACACAGCAAAAGACGAATCACAACAACAACTCCGCTGGGGAAATCTGCAAAGACTTTCCAGGGAAAGCAAAAGGATGAGATGTTACCGATTAGTGAGTAACAAGCTCGGGAAGAAAGAATATCTAAGACCTATGTACGGGTGAGAGATATCAATCGACCAAATCATCTGAGGAAGACCTGAAAAAGGTATATTCAACTCAGGGAAAATCTGACTCCACAGGGGACCGAGGTCATAATAGGGAGCAGAAAGGAAGGAACACTAGGGATATCGGTTACTGGGCATATAATAGGTGGCCGTCCAAGACGTGAATTGGTTTGTGTTCCAAAACACTCATCATCCGAAAGGAGGGCTTGAAAAAGCAAATCGACTTACAGGATGGACATTCGATTCTACAAAGAATACGAATCTTGCTCGACTGAAGAGCACATGAGATATATTATCCATTACCGTCATAATGTGGATAGTATACTCGCATGGAAGGAACACCAGGGATACCGGTTACTGGGCATATAATAGGTGACCGACCAAGGCGTGAACTGGTTTGTACTTCCAAAACACTCATCATCCTGAAGAAAGCTAGAAAAGCAGACTTGTTTATAGGATGGATATTCGATTCCGAAACAGGAAATACGAATCTTACTCAATTGGGGGAAATCAACAAAAGACTCCAACCAAAGAGTGCATGAGATATAGTATCCATTACCGTCAGAACGTGGATAATATACTCGAAAGGAAGAGACACCAGGGATACCGGTTACTGGGTATATAATAGGTGACCAACCGAAGGGAGAAACAATCATTATCAATGAAGGATAAATGAGAGCTGACTTGCTGGGGATAAATTGCGAGCATACGACAATTATCCAAACAAATGGGGTAGAACGAATATTCGATTCCGCAAAGGGAAAACGAATCTTACTCAACTGAGGAAACATGAAAGGCTTCGACCAAAGAGTGCATGAGATATATTATCTATTATCGTCATAACGTAGATAATATACTCGCATGGAAGATTATCCGCAACCGGTTACTGGGTTAATGAAGGATAAATCGACCGAAAAGAAAGGCATCGGGATACCAAACTAGGTATATAATGATGACCAATCAAAGGGGCAACAAACATTATCGACGAACGGTAAATGAAAGAAGACCTGCTGAGGATAAAATTGCTTACTCAGAGCAATTATCCGCAAGAAGGAGGGAAAATCAACACCGAATACTGGAGTGATAACCACAAAGAGGGGATTATATCTACCGAATACTGGGTAGAAAACCACGTGAGAGTAACCGTCATCGGTTGAGATGAACAACAAAGGTTAACTCTACAAAGGGGAGAAAAAACATACTCAACTGGAGGAGAACCAAAGGATTCGACCAGAGAGTGCATGAGATATACTATTTATTGCCGTCAAAACGTAGATAGTAAACTCGCATGGAAGATTATCCACAACCGACTACTGGGTTAACAAAGGATAAATCATCCGAAAAGCAGAAACAATCGTTACCAGCAACAAACAGGGTAAACGAAAGGTGACTCACTGGGGATAAATTACAAGCATACGGTAATTATCCGGGCAAAAGAGGGAATATCGACATCGACTACTGGATGAAGATGCCCATCAAGAAGGGAGATTACATCTGCCGAATACTGGGTAGAAGACCACAAACTCAACCGGGGATAAGATGAACGATTGCTGTTTACTGAGCAGATATTCACTTATACCGCGGGGAAGCACAAACTCCGATGGGGAGAAAACAATAGGATTTACGACTACCGAATACTGGGTAGAAGACCACAAAATCCGCCAACAACCAGAATGAACCAAAAAGGTTACCTCTGCTAGGGGATGAAAGTAGGATTTACACCTACCGGTTTGTAGGTAGAAGACCAAAGAAATACATTGAGGATAACGTGAAAAAACCATTGGTGACCTTATTGAGGAACACCAAAACAGTCACGAAATGCCAATTTAGGATCAAACCAAAAAGGAAAATTGAATCAAGACTCATCCTACTGAGGATATAACTCAACAAGGAAATCCATCCCAATGTGTGTGTTGGGAGGAAACGGAAGCAACCGTCATCCACGAGGATAGAACTCAGTGGGGAAATGGCAGGAAAGATAGACACTTTCTGCTTAAGGGGCTGACTCTATTTTGAAGGATCAGACACACCCATCTGCTTGGGGAAATGCATATCCGCCAACTAGCAGGAGACAACAACAAAAGATATATGGCAAAAGATGCAACATGAATATCTGAATGTTAATGATTACGCATGTATATGCTTGGTTTATGTATGATGAATGCTGACAAACAGACATATCTAACACAAACAGGACCAGGAATCAAACGTCCGGTACTACATCTCGAAAGAGAAAGCCAGAAACTCTGATGGAAAACATCCAATCTGCTGGAGATCTGAGATGCTAGGAATCAATCTCTGCAGGAGAATCAGAGATATCACAGGAAATCACAAAATCTCTGAGTTATGGATCATCAAACAATCAGGTTAAGGAGAAGAGTCTACTGCATAGGCAGACACTACTGAGGAAGACAGAACACGCGAGTAGAACTTGCCATACAAACAATTCTACTAGGGATACTGTAGAAACTTCCACTTGAGAATCCAACAGCAACTCCACTGAGGAATTCCACCGAGGGAAAAGAGGAAACTGGTGAAATAAACACCAAGCACCAAACTCGCCAAGGAGATCACACCTGCTGAGGAGGAAAGATCGTCGCTCTGCTGCAGGGAAAAATGATGTACACACCAACAAGCAAACCGCTACGGGCTGAACCAACAATTTCTCTCGGAGAAAAAATTCAATGCACGGGCAACAACTGCCGCAACTGCAACTCATGTTGAGGAGATTCAGATACCAAAAACAATAATAGTATCTCTGTTGGGGATATATCAACATAGATAAGGCTTATCACACCAACAAACTCCGCTAGGGATTCATCCGAGGGAACGAATAAGATCTTACTAGAGAAAGCAACATCAGCAACTCCATTGAGGACGTCTACTGACAACTCTACTGGGGAAAACCACTGAGAGTACGTCCACTAAGGGATCCATCAGCAACTCCACTGAGGAACGTCTACTGAGAGTTCACGCTCTGCTGAGAGAAAAGATCGTTTTTCCGCTGAGGGGGAGAGAGTGGTGAACATCTCGACAAACACTCTACTTAGGGATAAACCCATAAGTCTTAGCTAGGGGGAGGAGATTCATTGCACAGGCCGAAAACTGCTACAGCCGCAACCCTGATGAGGAGCAATGAAAACACAAAATCATCACAGGGATGAATCAACATTCTCCGCTAGGAGAAGTGCTTAATTGTGCAAGTAGAATCTGTCACAAAAGCAACTCTGGTTAGGGAGACTGGCAACACGGGTAACCACCAACGACTCTGCTTGGGATGAATTATCACAGATAAAATCCATCACCAAAATCTGCTGCGGATCAGAGAAACAGCAATATCTCTGAAAGGGAATAACATCCTCGAAATAAGATCCAACAGACCAACCACTCTAGCTGGGATCTAGATATGCCAGAAAACAGCAATATCTCGGCAGAGGATCTACCACATGAACAGCTCTACTGGGGGAGCCTATCTGATAGATGAAGGGAAGACTACCGCTTCAACAACTTCGCTGCGGAAGAAAACACCAAACCCAAACTTCCAGGGAGAACACACCCGAGGGGAGAAAAATACTGCTCCGCTGGGAAATCTGGAGTGTGAATAAATCGTCCCAAACTCTGTTAATGGAACGAAGCCAAGAAAGGCAACCTGCTTGAGAGAGAAACCACAGAAGGTTCTGGAGAAAAGGATACATTCAAAATGTTAGGGATATGAACAAATGTCTTACCCTGTTAGGAATCATACCACCCTTGGGAGAGCACTGAGAGTCTCCTGAGTATCCTTTGATCATTGTGAATGTGTCACTTTGTTTAAAAGCTGTTTGTGAAAATTTTGTTTATTTTGAAAACAATGATATTTTATCAATTAAAACATGCAAAACATTTGTTGAATTGAAACAAATAAGAGTGCAAATAATTGGATAAAGGCTCAAATTTATTTGATGGAATGGTAGCCTGCAAATGGCAAGACTTCATAGATTTTTACAAGTTTGAAATTGGTGATATATATTGGAAAAGGCTACATTGAACATAATGACCATTTCTCCACCAATTCCGGATTCGATGTATTTGAAGCTTCAGTTGACGACGAATGAACAGGAATCTCTGATAGATGACAGATGTACAACACAGTCTTGTCAAGATGCAGTTACTTGCCAAATCCCTAATTTTTGCCTAGATTTCCCCAGGGTGAGGTACTCAATCTAGCGGGATGCAAATATCTGTTTTTTTCAAGTCTCTAACTTTTGCCTGGATCGCCCTTTCGGGTTTTCCACCGAGACGCTCATTTTTTCCTAAGCCGTCCTTTCGGGTTTTCAACTTAGCGAGCTATTCTGTTTTTCTTTTTTAGGCAAAGTATTTCTTGATTGCATCTGAATTCACAGGACGAGTGAAATCCTCCCCATCCATAGTCGTAAGCATCAAAGCACCGCCTGAAAAGGCTCGCTTGACAACATATGGACCCTCGTAGTTTGGAGTCCACTTGCCCCTGGAATCGGGCGCGAAAGACAAGACTTTCTTGAGCACAAGGTCACCTTCTCGGAACACACGAGGCTTGACCTTCTTATCGAATGCTTTCTTCATTCTCTGCTGATATAACTGATCATGGCACATGGCAGTCAATCTCTTCTCTTCGATCAAATTCAGTTGGTCGTAACGACTCTAAATCCATTCAGCATCAGTCAACTTGGCTTCCATCAAGACTCGCATTGAGGGGATCTCCACCTCTACTGGGAGCATAGCCATCATGCCGTAAACAAGAGAGAAAGGGGTTGCCCCTGTTGAAGTGCGGACAGATGTACGATATCCATGCAAAGCAAATGGCAGCATCTCGTGCCAATCTTTGTATGTGACAACCATCTTCTGGATAATCTTCTTGATATTCTTGTTAGCAGCTTCAACAACCCCATTCATCTTGGGTCTGTAAGGAGAGGAATTATGATGTCCAATCTTAAACTCGCTACACAAATCTTCCATCATCTTGTTGTTCAAGTTAGATCCATTATCAGTAATGATCTTATCAGGCACACCATAACGGCATATCAGCTGATTCTTGATAAACTTCACGACCACCTACCTGGTCACATTCGCATAAGATGCGGCTTCAACCCATTTGGTCAAGTAATCAATTGCTACGAGAATAAACCTGTGTCCGTTAGACGCTTTCGGTTCAATCATGCCGATCATGTCAATTCCCCACATGGAGAAAGGCCATGGTGATGAAATCACATTCAAAAGTGTCGGAGGAATATGAATCTTGTCCGCGTAAATCTGACACTTTTGGCATTTCTTCACATATTTGCGGCAGTCAGACTCCATTGTCAGCCAATAGTAGCCTGCTCTTAGCATCTTTCTAGCCATGGCATGTCCATTGGAATGAGTACCAAATGAACCCTCATGGACCTCAGTCATCAACAGGTCTGCTTCGTGTCTATCCACGCATCTGAGCAGAACCATGTCAAAATTCCTCTTGTAAAGCACTTCACCACTGAGGTAGAAACTGCCTGACAACCTTCTCAAAGTTTTCCTGTCTTTCACAGATGCCCCAGGCGGGTAGGCCTGGTTCTGGAGGAAACACTTGATGTCGTAATACCAAGGCTTGTTGTCTTGTACTTCTTCAACTGCAAACACGTGAGATGGTCTATCCAAGCGCATCACGGTGACATTGGGAACTTCATTCCAATACTTGACCACAATCATTGAAGCAAGCGTAGCAAGAGCATCTGCCATCCGATTATCTTCTCGAGGAATATGATGAAAGTCAACTTCTATAAAGAATGTTGAAATCCTCCTCGCATAATCCCTGTATGGAATAAGACCAGGCTGATTCGTTTCCCACTCACCCTTGATCTGATTGACAACGAGGGTTGAATCACCATAAACATCGAGATGCTTGATCCTGAGGTCGATGCATTCTTCCAATCCCTTAATACAGGCCTCATGCTCAGCCATATTATTCGTGCATTTGAAAGTTAGCCTTGCTGTAAAAGGAATATGTGTGCCCTGAGGAGTAATGATTACTGCCCCAATTCCATTTCCGTACTGATTTACAGCGCCATCGAATACCATACTCCATCGGGAACCAGGCTCTGGCCCTTCATCGAGTGTGGGCTCGTCACAATCTTTCATCTTCAAATACAGAATCTCCTCGTCTGGGAAATCGTATCGAACAGACTGATGATCTTCAATCGGCTGATGTGCCAAGTGTAACACCCCGATAATAATAAAATAATTATTTGAATTGAGTTAATAAATTATTTATTAATTTAATTAAATAATTGGAAATTTTATTATTATTATTATTGGATTATTATTTTGGAAAATATATAAGTTGGACTTAAGGAAATATCCCATTTGGTAAGAAAAGGTTTTACGTGAAACAGAGAACGATCGTGAAAGAAGAGGAAAAGGGCAAAGAGACAGAGCGAGGGCTGAAGGTTGAAGAAGGAAGGGCTTGAGCTTAGAGATTCGCCGGATTAACTCAGGTAAGGGGGGTTTATCGTCAATTAACGGGTATTATGGGATAATATGTCATGGGTAGTGATAAGCTGTTGATTGACCCTAATTGGGAATTGTGAATGCTGAAATTTTGTTGGATGAACCGTGTTAGGAGTTGAAATTTAGTCGGTAATTGAGTCTGTTGTAATTTCCCGATCGTATGGCTTTTTACGGAATCGGATTCGGAGGTCCGGAAGTCCTCCAATGGCGGAAAATGCGGAGAATTCTGCATTCTGCCTTGAGTTAGCGCAGGAACAGCTTCTGTCTTGCGTTAACCGGTTAACCCAGGGTGTTAACCGGTTAACACTGTGTTGGATTATGAATATGTGCTGTTTTGTCTGCGTTAACCGGTTAACCCAGGGTGTTAACCGGTTAACACTGTTGTAATTTCTGATCTTTGGCTGTTTGTGCTGCGTTAACCGGTTAACCCAGGGCGTTAACCGGTTAACACTGTTAAATTTTGAGACAGAAGGCGTGTTGTGCTGCGTTAACCGGTTAACCCAGGGCGTTAACCGGTTAACGCTGTTGCAGAGTGGAAAAATGTTAATTTTTATGTTGTGTGCCTATTTGAGGGTTGGCCTATGTTGGCCTATGATGTAATAGAGATTAATTTCCGCTGTTTTGAGCAGTATAGATACTAGTGGAGTGTGCTAATATTGTGGTTGTTGTTTGGCATGATATAATATTCTTTTGTGATAAATTGTGTTGATAATGTGGAATGGTATACATGATGTTGTGAATGTACGCATTTGTGAATAGACTATTCTATGGATTAGAGTGTGAGCATGTGTCTATTCTCGATTATCGTTGATGGTGCATTGCTAGGTGATTAGCATGCGTATTGTGGCCTTCGGGTGGTAGCTAATTCCCACGGTGAGGAATTAGTGAGTAAATCATGTTGAGTGTTGTTGTTGTTGTTTGCATGCTAGGTGATTAGCGTGCATATCATGGCCCATTTGGGGTGGTAGCTAATTCCCATGGTGAGGAATTAGTGAGTGAGTCACTATGTCTCAAATGAGTGGGACTAGTGAGCTTGGTAGCCGTGCCTGGATTTGGACGGTGAGGTTGAACTATATGTTCACAACATAGTCGGTACCGCATGCATAAGAGTCTCATTGCACAATGAATGTATGGCATATGATATGAATGGATGCATTCCAGTATCATATGTGTGTTGTGTGTTGTGTTGTTAATGTTAACTATGGTTGAGATTTTTACTGTTGAATATGATGGTTGGATGGATATTGCCGTTGCTGAGTGCGTAGTTTGATTAGGGTGAATTAATGTGTTATTTACTTAGCATTACATGTTGTTCTATAATGCTTATTATATTGATTGAAGAACTCACCCTTACAACTATTTTTCAGGTAACGAGCAGTGAGTTGAGTAGAAGCTAGTGCTATGGAGTCTAGTGTCGTCCTTAGTGGGTCATGCTCTGGTAGATGTAACATCGGGAGGGGATGTTTGACTGTGTTTTAATTTAGTTGTTGATCAACTTTACATGTAATGTAGTACATGCTTTGAATTGTTGATGTTTTGTATCCGCTGCGTATTATGCAACTGTTTTATTTGATAAATAAATGAGCATGACAGGATGTTTTGATAAATGTTTGTGAAATGATTGTGTGACACCCTTCGGGGCATAATTACTCTGATTAACATGTTATTATTTTAATTAAATAATTGGGGTATTTAGAAGGGTGTTACATTAGTGGTATCAGAGCATAGTCGGTCGTGTTGAGTCGTAGTTATTCTGTTCCCCTGTACGGGATAGGTGTTGTGTAACCCTATCAGTACTTATTTGTTTTAGTTGTTGGGTTTTCAGAATAGAGATGGCTGGAAGAGGTAGAGATGATGCTGCGATTGCTGAGGCTCTGGGTATGCTAGCTGGAGTACTTGGAGGAAATCCGAATGTTGTGGGGATGGGAGCTGCTCGTCAGTTGAGTGAGTTCCAGAAGAACAATCCTCCGATGTTCAAAGGAGCATACGATCCAGATGGTGCTCAGAAGTGGTTGAAAGAGATAGAGAGGATCTTCAGAGTAACTGAGTGTGCTGATAACCAGAAGGTCAGGTTCGGTACACATATGCTGTCAGAAGAAGCTGATGATTGGTGGGTTGCTACCCGCACTGAGTTGGAAACTGCTGGAAATGCTGAGATTACTTGGGCTGTGTTCAGGGAAAGATTCCTGAGGAAGTACTTTCCAGAGGATGTCAGAGGGAAGAAAGAGATAGAATTCTTGGAATTGAAGCAGGGTAACAGGTCTGTTACTGAGTATGCTGCGAAGTTCACAGAGCTGTCAAAGTACTATACTCCTTATAGTGAGGCTGCTGGAGAATTTTCGAAGTGTGTGAAGTTTGAGAACGGGTTGCGTCCCGAGATCAAGCAGGCAATTGGATATCAGCGAATCAGGGTGTTTTCTGATTTGGTTGACTGTTGCAGGATCTTTGAACAGGATTCCAAAGCCAGAGCAGAGAGCTATCAGCAGAGGGTTGATAGGAAGGGTAAGGATCAGGTTGATCGTGGGAAACCGTATGCAGCTGGCAAAGGTTTTCAGAGGCAGAGTGGGATGAAGAGGCCTAGTGGAGGAGATTCTAGTGCTCCTGCTAAGTGTTACAGATGTGGTCAGGCTGGACATCGTATCCATGAGTGTACCAGTAATGAGAAGAAGTGTTTCAAATGTGGAAAAGGTGGTCATTTGGCTGCAGATTGCCGGTTGAAGACTGTGACTTGCTTCAACTGTGGAGAGGTGGGTCATATCAGTCCACAGTGTCCTAAGCCAAAGAAAGAGAATCAGTCGGGAGGCAAGGTTTTTGCTTTATCAGGTTCTGAGACTTTTGCAGATGAGCGTTTGATCCGAGGTACGTGTTATATTAATGGCTTTCCTCTTGTAGCTATTATTGACACCGGTGCTACTCATTCCTTTATATCTTTGGATTGTGCTGTGAAACTTAAGTTAGAAATATCTGAGATGTTTGGTAGTATGGTGATTGACACTCCTGCGAAGGGTTCGGTGACTACTACTTCAATTTGTTTAAGTTGCCCTTTGAGTATTTTTGGTAGGAACTTTGGGATAGACCTTGTGTGTCTTCCATTAGTGCAGATTGATGTTATCTTGGGTATGAACTGGTTGGTGTTTAACCGGGTTTCTATCAATTGTTTTGATAAGACTGTGATATTTCCTGAGATTGAGGAAGGCAAGAGTTTGTTTCTATCAGCGAGGCAGGTGAATGAGGAAGTAGCAGATGGGGCAGAGTTGTTTATGCTGTTAGCGACTTCGGAGGCTAAAGATAAACTGGTGATTGGTGATCTAGCCGTGGTGTGTGATTTTCCTGATGTGTTTCCGGAAGAAGTGAATGAATTACCGCCAGAGCGTGAAGTTGAGTTCTCGATTGATTTGGTACCTGGTACTAGACCGATATCGATGGCTCCTTATCGTATGTCTGCTGTTGAGCTAGCCGAATTGAAGAGTCAGTTGGAAGATTTGTTGGATAAGAAATTTATTCGTCCGAGTGTGTCACCGTGGGGTGCACCAGTGTTGTTGGTTAAGAAGAAAGAAGGTACTATGAGGTTGTGTGTGGATTACAGACAACTGAATAAAGTGACGATCAAGAATCGGTATCCTTTACCGAGGATTGATGATTTGATGGATCAATTGGTTGGTGCTAGTGTGTTCAGCAAGATAGATTTGAGATCTGGGTATCATCAGATACGTGTGAAGACTGAAGATATTCAGAAGACTGCTTTCAGAACAAGGTATGGACATTATGAGTATTCTGTAATGCCTTTTGGGGTGACTAATGCGCCTGGAGTATTCATGGAGTATATGAATAGGATTTTTCATCCGTATCTAGATCAGTTTGTGGTGGTGTTTATTGATGACATTTTGGTGTATTCGAAATCTGAAGAAGAACATGCTGAGCATTTGAGAGTGGTGTTGGAAGTTCTACGAGAAAAGAAGTTATTTGCTAAACTCTCAAAATGTGAATTTTGGTTAGAAGAGGTTAGTTTTCTTGGTCATGTGATTTCAAGAGGTGGTGTTGCTGTTGATCCTTCTAAGACAGAAGCGGTGTCTAAGTGGGAAGCTCCGAAGTCAGTTTCTGAGATAAGAAGTTTTCTTGGACTTGCAGGTTACTATAGGAAGTTTATTGAGGGATTCTCTAAGTTGGCGTTACCGTTGACAATGTTGACCAGAAAGGGGCAAGCGTTTGTTTGGGACTCAAAATGTGAAGAAGGTTTCCAAGAGTTAAAGAGAAGGTTGACTACTGCTCCTATTCTGATATTACCGAGTTCGTCGGAACCATTTGAGGTTTACTGTGATGCTTCATTGTTGGGTTTAGGTGGTGTGTTGATGCAGAATAAGCAGGTTATAGCTTATGCTTCGAGACAACTGAGGATTCATGAAAAGAACTATCCGACACATGATTTAGAGTTGGCAGCGGTGGTATTTGTTCTGAAATTATGGAGGCATTACTTGTATGGGTCAAGATTTGAGGTTTTCAGTGACCATAAAAGTTTAAAGTATTTGTTTGATCAGAAAGAGCTGAATATGAGACAGAGGAGATGGTTAGAATTTCTGAAGGATTATGATTTTGGTTTGAATTACCATCCGGGTAAAGCAAACGTTGTGGCTGACGCATTGAGTCGGAAATCATTGCATATGTCTATGTTAATGGTTAAGGAATTGGATTTAATTGAGCAGTTTAGAGACTTGAGTTTGGTGTGTGAGAGTACTCACAATAGTGTTAAATTGGGAATGTTGAAGTTAACAAGTGGTATTCTGGACGAGATCAGAGAGGGTCAGAAATCCGATATGCTTTTGGTTGATAAGTTGACGTTAGTGAATCAAGGTCAAGGTGGTGAATTCAGAGTTGATGAGAATGGTATTTTGAAATTTGGTAGTCGGGTGTGTATTCCGGATGTTACTGAACTTAAGAAGAGTATTCTGGAAGAAGGACATCGTAGTGGCTTGAGTATTCATCCTGGAGCTACGAAGATGTATCATGATTTGAAGAAGTTATTTTGGTGGCCGGGAATGAAAAGAGAAATTGCGAGTTTTGTTTATTCTTGTTTGACTTGTCAGAAGTCAAAGATTGAGCATCAGAAGCCGTCTGGGCTAATGCAACCGTTGGCTATTCCAGAGTGGAAGTGGGATAGTATCAGTATGGATTTTGTTTCTGGTTTACCAAGGACAAATAAGAATTTTGAGGCTATTTGGGTGATTGTGGACAGATTAACAAAGTCGGCTCATTTCATTCCGATCAGAATGGATTATCCGTTAGAGAGACTAGCTGAGTTGTATATTGAGAAGATTGTAAGTTTGCATGGTATTCCGTCTAGTATTGTTTCGGACAGAGATCCTAGATTTACATCGAAGTTCTGGGAAGGTTTGCAGAAGGCTTTGGGAACTAAGCTGAGATTGAGTTCTGCATATCATCCGCAGACTGATGGTCAGACTGAGAAGACGATTCAGTCATTAGAGGATCTTTTGAGAGCTTGTGTTTTGGAAAAAGAAGGTGCTTGGGATTGTTATTTGTCGTTGATTGAGTTTACCTACAACAATAGTTTTCATTCGAGTATTGGTATGGCACCGTTTGAAGCTTTGTATGGTAGGAGATGTCGGACACCTTTATGTTGGTATGAGTCCGGTGAGAGTGCGGTGGTTGGACCGGAGATTGTTCAACAAACTACGGAAAAGATTAAGATGATTCAGGATAAGATGAGAATTGCTCAGAGTCGTCAGAAGAGTTATCATGATAAGAGGAGGAAATCACTTGAGTTCCAAGAGGGAGATCATGTGTTTCTTCGTGTTACTCCGATAACTGGTGTTGGTCGAGCCTTGAAGTCGAAGAAGTTGACACCTCGATTTATTGGTCCTTATCAGATTTTGGAGAGGATAGGGGAAGTAGCCTATCGTATCGCTTTACCGCCGTCGCTTGCGAATTTGCATGACGTTTTTCATGTGTCTCAGTTGAGGAGGTACATTCATGATCCGTCGCATGTAGTCCAAGTAGATGATGTACAGGTGAGAGATAACCTGACTGTTGAAACATCACCTATGAGGATTGAGGATCGAGAGTTGAAGCAGTTGCGGGGTAAAGAGATTGCCTTGGTGAAGGTAGCTTGGGGAGGACCAGCAGGTGGCAATGTGACTTGGGAACTTGAGAGTCAGATGAAAGAGTCTTATCCGGAGTTATTCGCTTGAGGTATGTTTTCGAGGACGAAAACTCTTTTAGTGGGGGAGAGTTGTAACACCCCGATAATAATAAAATAATTATTTGAATTGAGTTAATAAATTATTTATTAATTTAATTAAATAATTGGAAATTTTATTATTATTATTATTGGATTATTATTTTGGAAAATATATAAGTTGGACTTAAGGAAATATCCCATTTGGTAAGAAAAGGTTTTACGTGAAACAGAGAACGATCGTGAAAGAAGAGGAAAAGGGCAAAGAGACAGAGCGAGGGCTGAAGGTTGAAGAAGGAAGGGCTTGAGCTTAGAGATTCGCCGGATTAACTCAGGTAAGGGGGTTTATCGTCAATTAACGGGTATTATGGGATAATATGTCATGGGTAGTGATAAGCTGTTGATTGACCCTAATTGGGAATTGTGAATGCTGAAATTTTGTTGGATGAACCGTGTTAGGAGTTGAAATTTAGTCGGTAATTGAGTCTGTTGTAATTTCCCGATCGTATGGCTTTTTACGGAATCGGATTCGGAGGTCCGGAAGTCCTCCAATGGCGGAAAATGCGGAGAATTCTGCATTCTGCCTTGAGTTAGCGCAGGAACAACTTCTGTCTTGCGTTAACCGGTTAACCCAGGGTGTTAACCGGTTAACACTGTGTTGGATTATGAATATGTGCTGTTTTGTCTGCGTTAACCGGTTAACCCAGGGTGTTAACCGGTTAACACTGTTGTAATTTCTGATCTTTGGCTGTTTGTGCTGCGTTAACCGGTTAACCCAGGGCGTTAACCGGTTAACACTGTTAAATTTTGAGACAGAAGGCGTGTTGTGCTGCGTTAACCGGTTAACCCAGGGCGTTAACCGGTTAACGCTGTTGCAGAGTGGAAAAATGTTAATTTTTATGTTGTGTGCCTATTTGAGGGTTGGCCTATGTTGGCCTATGATGTAATAGAGATTAATTTCCGCTGTTTTGAGCAGTATAGATACTAGTGGAGTGTGCTAATATTGTGGTTGTTGTTTGGCATGATATAATATTCTTTTGTGATAAATTGTGTTGATAATGTGGAATGGTATACATGATGTTGTGAATGTACGCATTTGTGAATAGACTATTCTATGGATTAGAGTGTGAGCATGTGTCTATTCTCGATTATCGTTGATGGTGCATTGCTAGGTGATTAGCATGCGTATTGTGGCCTTCGGGTGGTAGCTAATTCCCACGGTGAGGAATTAGTGAGTAAATCATGTTGAGTGTTGTTGTTGTTGTTTGCATGCTAGGTGATTAGCGTGCATATCATGGCCCATTTGGGGTGGTAGCTAATTCCCATGGTGAGGAATTAGTGAGTGAGTCACTATGTCTCAAATGAGTGGGACTAGTGAGCTTGGTAGCCGTGCCTGGATTTGGACGGTGAGGTTGAACTATATGTTCACAACATAGTCGGTACCGCATGCATAAGAGTCTCATTGCACAATGAATGTATGGCATATGATATGAATGGATGCATTCCAGTATCATATGTGTGTTGTGTGTTGTGTTGTTAATGTTAACTATGGTTGAGATTTTTACTGTTGAATATGATGGTTGGATGGATATTGCCGTTGCTGAGTGCGTAGTTTGATTAGGGTGAATTAATGTGTTATTTACTTAGCATTACATGTTGTTCTATAATGCTTATTATATTGATTGAAGAACTCACCCTTACAACTATTTTTCAGGTAACGAGCAGTGAGTTGAGTAGAAGCTAGTGCTATGGAGTCTAGTGTCGTCCTTAGTGGGTCATGCTCTGGTAGATGTAACATCGGGAGGGGATGTTTGACTGTGTTTTAATTTAGTTGTTGATCAACTTTACATGTAATGTAGTACATGCTTTGAATTGTTGATGTTTTGTATCCGCTGCGTATTATGCAACTGTTTTATTTGATAAATAAATGAGCATGACAGGATGTTTTGATAAATGTTTGTGAAATGATTGTGTGACACCCTTCGGGGCATAATTACTCTGATTAACATGTTATTATTTTAATTAAATAATTGGGGTATTTAGATGGGTGTTACACCAAGTGGTCAGCCAAGATACTACCTTTGATAGCTTTCTGAGCTTGATACTCGATATCATACTCAGATAACAACATCTGCCAACGGGCAATCCTCCCGGTTAAAGCAGGCTTCTCGAAGATATACTTGATTGGATCCATTCTGGATATCAACCAAGTTGTATGATTTATCATGTACTGGCATAAGCGTTTAGCGGACCAAGCCAAAGCACAGCATGTCTTCTCAAGCATTGAGTATCGAGACTCACAATCAGTGAACTTTTTACTCAGGTAGTAGATACATGATCAAAGGTCTTCCTTCTACAAGCGGAGAAAGGATTGGAGGTTCAGACAGATACTCTTTGATACTGTCGAAAGCTTTCTGGAAATCCTAGGTCCAATCATGAGACTGATCTTTCCGGAGGAGCTTGAATATCGACGCACATGTGGCAGTCATGTGGGATATAAATCTGGAAATGTAGTTCAAGCGGCCAAGAAAACCTCGAACTTGCTTCTCAGTTTTGGGCGCAGGCATCTCTTGTATTGCTTTGACCTTTGCAGGATCAACCTCAATACCTCTCTCGCTGATAATAAAGCCCAATAATTTTCCAGAACGGACTCCAAATGTACATTTGTTGGGATTCAGACGAAGCTTAAACTTCCTCAAATGCTGAAAAAGCTTCAACAAATGCTTAACATGTTCAACTTCCGTTCGTGACTTAGCAATCATGTCATCGACATAGACCTCAATCTTCTTGTGCATCATATCATGAAACAAGGTGGCCATAGCTCGTTGATACGTGGCTCCGGCGTTCTTCAAACCGAAGGGCATCACTCGATAACAGAATGTTCCCCAATGTGTGATGAATGTTGTCTTCTCCATATCTTCGGGTGCCATTTTGATTTGGTTATACCCGGAAAATCCGTCCATAAAGGAAAAGATATTGAATTTAGCTGTATTGTCTACCAACATGTCAATGTGTGGTAGAGGGAAATCATCTTTCGGACTAGCTTTATTCAAATCACGGTAATCCACACACATTCGGACTTTTCCGTCTTTCTTCGGCACAGGCATAATATTGGCCACCCATTGAGGATACGTAGAAGTCACCAGAAACCCCGCATCAAATTGCTTCTGAACTTCCTCTTTGATCTTCACTGCCATATCAGGATGAGTTCTTCTAAGCTTCTGCTTC
The DNA here is from genome assembly GCF_024323335.1 of Lathyrus oleraceus. Lineage (NCBI taxonomy): Eukaryota > Viridiplantae > Streptophyta > Magnoliopsida > Fabales > Fabaceae > Lathyrus > Lathyrus oleraceus. The sequence goes on from NC_066584.1 coordinate 276,429,033, forward strand.
ACAGGCACGCACTCAGGCTTCAAAGGCAGGAAATGTTGCATAATATCTGTATCTAGACCTGGCATGTTTTGGTACGACCAAGCGAAGATATCAGAGTATTCTCGTAGCAAACTGATCAACCCTTTCTTCACAGACTCTTCAAGGAGTGCCCCAATCTTCACTATTCGAACACAATCTTCAGACCCCAAGTTGACTGTTTCCAGATTCTCAAGATGTGGCTGAATGATCTTTTCTTCGTGCTCAAGAAGACGGGTAATCTCATCAGGAATCTCTTCAACATCATCTTCCTCTGCCTCGAATACAGGGAATTCAAAATTGGGAGATGGCGTTGGATCATTATGTTCAATGGGTTTAAGAATAAACCTGCATAATGATTTTGAATATAAAAGATTTTCAGAAATCAAATAAGACAATCATTATGCAGATGAAAAGATTGCTTTTATTCTTGTTTTTAGGGTTTTTTGTGAAAACAATTGGAAAAACAAACATTTAACATGAATTTATTGAATGAAATATCATTGTATAAATGTTGCCAGCAATGTCATCACTTCTCCTTTTGAGATGGGAAAAGGGTTTTTAAACAAAGTGAAACTTTACTTTGATCTATGAATGACTGTAGGAACATCTACAGCGACCCAATTGTGGCAGATCCCGCCAGGGATGACAAAGTTGTCAGAATCCTCGGCATCCTCTTCCAGAACAGCGCCAGCTTCCTCGCTCTGAGCGGTGTGGATGAAACCTCCACTCTGGAACAACCCTCGCTCGTTGAAGACCCCTGAAGAAAAGCCAATGCCAGCCCGGGACTTGTTGTCTTCAAGCTCGATCATTTTTCCTAGACCAGCAACTACACCACATTCAATGGCCAATTTTTCATCTCGATAGGAAGCAAATGAAGGAGTCCTCTTCTCAACAGGCTCGGCTATAGATAAAGCTTGGAAAGGCGTTCCAACTTCATCCTCAGCATCTATGTATGAGAAGGAAGACAAGTGGCTAACCAGGAGAGCCTTTTCTCCCCCTACCACAACCAATTTCTTGTTCTTAACGAATTTCAGCTTCTGGTGTAGGGTGGATGTCACGGCGCCAGCCTCGTGAATCCATGGTCTGCCAAGGAGACAGCTATAAGATGGGTGGATATCCATAACCTGAAAGGTGATCTGGAAATCTCTTGGTCCAATCTTGATTGGGAGATCAACTTCCACAATCACTATCTTACGCGACCCATCAAAAGCTTTCACAACAACCCCACTCTGCCTCATGGGAGGCCCTTGAAATGACAATCTAGAGAGAGTGGATTTTGGCAATACATTCAGGGATGACCCAGTATCCACCAGCACGTTGGACATGGCGTCATCTTTGCAATTCATAGAGATGTGTAATGCCAAATTGTGGTCTCTTCCCTCCTCAGGGAGATCAGAGTCACAGAAACTCAAAGTGTTGCAAGCAGTGATGTTTGCAACAATACTGTCAAAATGTTCTACTGTGACGTCATGATCGACATAAGCCACATGTAAGACTTTCTGCAGAGCCTCTCTGTGCGGTTCTGAATTCAGAAGCAATGATAACACGGACATCTTGGATGGTGTTTGTAGAAGTTGATCTACAACACTGTACTCACTCTTCTTGATGAGCCTCAGCATCTCATCACAGTCTTCTTTCGAATTGCCACTAGGGCCAACAGAAGCAGGAGTCTTTTGTATAGAGGAGGGTTTAACAACAAGTGTCGGGTTTGAAGAATTCACAACATTCCCAACCGAACGCTCAATAGAGTCAGCAATAGCCCGAGGCTTCGGGGGTGCAGAAAACACACGACCACTACGGGTCAACCCACTCACATCAGCAATATTCACAACAGAGGTGGACGGCAGAGTCACCTCTTTCCCATCTTCAACAGCAACGGCATTGTATCGGAATGGGATTGCCTTGTCGGAAGAATAAGGCACAGGACCGGCAGGTTTGATAATCAGGGAAGGAGAAATCTTCTGCTTGCTACCATCATAACGGATGACAACAGGCTCAGGGATCCTGAACACCGGAGAAATCACATTAACCTCTGGTTCATCTTCATCAACATTTCTATTTTGAAGGATCTCGATGGTCCCATCATCCAGTAATTCCTGAAGATCTTTACGCACTTGGCGACATCCCAGACGATTAACAGAGCAGATACGGCATTTGTCATGGTCGTGCTCCAGATGACTGTAATCACACAGCAAGCGATGCAACTCGACCAATGACTGTCGAATATGGCTAACATATTTGACCTTGTATTTGCCAGGGCAGCCCTGGACCTTGTTAACTGACTTCCCATGCTCGGGCAATGGGTTCTTCTTAACATTAGGACCTGCATCCTCAAAGCTCAGACTGCCGCATCTAATAAGGTCTTGAACCTTAGTCTTCAACGAAAAGCAGTTCTCCACATCGTGGCCGGGAGCACCAGAGTGGTAAATACAATGCTGATCAGGCTTATACCACCACTGAGGGTTGGCCGGTATAGCTGGCGGGTCTCTGGGAGTAATCAATTTCCGCTCTATTAAAGAGGGATATAACTCTGCATATGATACAGGAATCGGATCGAAAGTGATCTTCTTCCTTTCATAACTTGTGCTAGCTGGATTACTATTGCGAGGCTGGTAGGCCTGCTGCTGAGGACGATGTTGTTGCTGATACTGCTGCTGTGGTTGTTGATTATTATGTTGCTGATGATGATATTGCTGGTTATTGTACAACATGTACCTCTCCATCTTTCTTCTTCGCAAACGCCCCATATCGCTTGCTAGAAGAGCCTTCATCCTTGGTCAGACGTCCTTCACGGACTCCTTCCTCTAGTCGCATCCCCATGTTCACCATCTCGGTGAAGTCAGAAGGAGCGCTAGCAATCATCCGCTCGTAATAGAATGAACTCAAGGTCTTCAAAAAGATCTTGGTCATTTCTTTCTCTTCCAGCGGAGGCACAATCTGAGCTGCCAACTCTCGCCACCTCTGGGCGTACTCTTTAAATGTCTCTTTGTCCTTCTGGGACATGGCTCTGAGCTGATCCCAATCGGGAGCCATATCCACGTTGTATTTATATTGCTTGACGAAGGCTTCGCCAAGATCATTGAAGGAACGGATGTTTGCACTGTCCAAACTCATATACCAACGCAGTGCAGCACCGGACATACTGTCCTGGAAATAATGAATGAGTAGCTGATCATTATCTTTTTGAGTAGACATCTTCCTGGCATACATGACCAGGTGGATGAGAGGGCAGGTGTTCCCCTTATATTTCTCAAAGTCTGGGACCTTGAATTTGACAGGAATTTTCACACCGGGAACTAAGCAAAGTTTAGCAGCAGATTTGCCAAAGAGGTCCTTTCCTCGAAGATTCTTCAATTCCTTGCGCAGCTCAAGAAATTGGTCATTCATCGCATCCATCTTCTCATGAAAATTTGGGCCTTCAGACGGATCAGAATGATAGATGGTGTCGTCTACCCTAGGAGCGGTATGCACGACAGGAGGAGGAATAGCAAGGACCGGGCTAGATGCCGACATAGAAGCAAAAGTTGGAGCAGGAATATCAGGGATAAAGCCAGGAGGCATCCCCCACGGAAACCCGGACGGCATGGCTGTTGGCACAAAGTGGGCACTGGCAGCAAGCACTGTAGAGGAAACAATCTCTGAGATGACTGTCCTCTGGGGAGGAGTTGCAGGTGTCGGAGAAGACTGGCTCTGGGCAGCCAAGAAAGATTCCATCAAGGCACTCAGTCTGGCGACTTCCTCTTTAAGCTTACGGTTCTCTTGCTCAAGATGATCCATCAATCTGGAAGAGTTGGCTCTGGTGTAGTACCGATGAGTCAGCTTGTCTTCAAAATAAATGAAGAGCACAGAGTTAGACCACAAGACCATAGGCTGAGAACAACACTTGCTTATGCAAATGATGCATGCAATGCTCGTGCACATGATTTGTTTTTATTTTCGAAGGAACTTTTAGGGTATTATTTGCAAATTTTGAAAATTAAGCATTTGATCGCATATGGAAAATACCTCATCAAATATATTTGAGAAATAAGTACAGCATTGTTAATCATGTTACAAGAGAAAAGGAAACTAAACATCCTATGGATCCCTAGAAGCTCGGGACGCAGGAAGATAGGCTGCACGATGCCTCTTGACCTCTCTCTCATATGCTGCTTCCATATATGCCTTCTCTTTGGCGAGTCTGTCATAACTCCTTTTCCAGAACTTGGAAGACTGAGGAAGTAGAGAAGTCCAAGCATCATCAGGATCATCAATGACCTGATGCTCGAGGAACTCGATCAGAGCATCCTTCTCCTTAAGTTGTTGAAGCAACTCTTCTCTTTGACGGATCCATGCACGTGAAAGGTCTTCGTCTCTCAACTCCTCTACTCCTTGGTTAGGGAGGGTTGAAGGCCCAGCCACAACCAAAGGTGTAGGTCTCGGATAATCATAAGGCATGAGATACTCAGATGCTCTCTTCCTTACCCAAGCGGTAATCGGCTCCAAAGCGATGCAGTTCTTCGGACCCAACTCATTCCTGCCCTTCTTATGGATCTTGCGCCAAGCGCGAACCATCCTGCTCTTCAAGCCTTGGGGATCTTTACCCTCCTGAAAGAACACACCTTCTAACAGAACATTATTGGGTTTATCCTTTAGTGGGAACCCAAGTTGACGACGTGCTAAGATAGGGTTGTAGCTAATCCCACCACATGTACCAAGAAGAGGCACATTGGAGAATTCACCACAAGAATCAATGATTTGGACACCGTCATATGCACGATTATACCAAGAGATATCATCATTAGTGAGAGACATGAGTCTCGTGGACCACCGTAGACATCCCTTGTTCTCAGATGCAAAGAGAAATAGGTATCACCCAACAGAGTTGGAACGGGATTAAGAACAGAGAAGATCCTAATAGCGTTCACATCCACAAATTTGTCGATGTTGGGGAAAAATACCAATCCATAGATGAGAAGTACAAATATGGCCTCAAAGGCATCCTCACTCATGGCCTTCCCATAAACGGTAGCTTGAGCAATGAGGAACTCAGAAGGGAGACCTTGAATTCCACCTTTGGTAGTCATATGAGCTTTAACCAAGGATTCATCTATGTGCAACAAGTCTGCGATCTCTTGAGAAGTAGGAATACTCTCTAAGCCACTGAACGGCACCTGATCCAGAATCGGAATACCCACCAGATAAGCATACTCCTCAAGGGTAGGCAATAGCTGAAAGTCTGGAAAGGAGAAGCAATGATACAGAGGATCATAAAACTGCACCAAAGTACCCATCAACCCTTCGTCAACCTGAGTAGTCAGAAGAGGAAGCAGTTTCCCAAAGCGAGCTTTGAAACCCAAGGGATCTAGTACATAGGATGTCAGATTCCTTAACTCTTTCAGATCAGGTTGTCTGAAGCTGTACTTCTTTGTATGCCTTTTTTGTCTTTCCATATCTGAAAATTTTGCAAATAAACCCCTTAAGTTCCTTGAAAATTTTCTTTTTTCTGATGATATGGATGCAGATGAATGCATGAATGCATGAATGCAACAATCACACTCAAGGATCAAGCAAAGCACACCAGACAAAGGTCATGGGATAGCTCGTATTATCCTTAATATCAATCATCCATTTTGGTGGATTATGGTTTGTACCTTATCAACACCCAAGTTCCATTGATATTAACAATATAAGAACGACTCAACCATCCTTAATATCAATCATCCGTTTTGGTGGATTATGGTTTACACCTTATCAACACCCAAGTTCCATTGATATTAAGGAGGTGTGAACGGATCAACCATGAATCACGGGTTTGCTGCGAGTCACGAGCATGGAGTCTCGGTTAAGAACCACCCTAAGGGAGTGTACTAGGGTTTAAACCTGCCGAACATGTTCTATCAGAGGTTCCCATAGTCATCATCCCATCTTTCGGATATTATCGGAGGAACGAATACTCGTACTCCAAAAAAATTCTCAAGAGAGACTCTTATGAGTGTACTATCGCGTAACAATCGCATCAGATATTACATCTGCATGACCTCCGCACTACGTCCTAAAAATAGGCCAAGATGGGCTTGGTAAACTAAGGTCCTTGGTTTCTAAGGCACATATTGGAAAGAGTAATGTCTAACCACAAATGACTTGTGTGACATTATGATCCCAACATGACCTCCACCAAGTGAATGGACTCACAAGTCAACTTGCTAAGGAATAACTCCACACATGTCGACGAGACTATGCCATTCTCCTATCCTAAAGTGCACTCGAGTTCGGGTATAGAACTCATCTCACAGAGATCACCAAGCAAGCAAGCAATTGATATATCAAGCAATTCAAACATTACAATCAATACAGTAATCCCAAATTGCACCAAAAATATGTCATAAACAAGTATATCACAACAAGTGTGAAAAGTTGGCAAAACTCTCTCATTGGTTTTCCCCAGCAGAGTCGCCACTTTTCTGTAGCGGTGTATTCGTAACCATTGGAAATATTGATTAAATCCAAGGTAAATCATACAAAGTCGAGTCGCCACCGCACTTCTATTTATCCAAAGGAATGGCTAGAAAGCGAACAAAAGCCTATAAAGTTTTACAAACAAAACTAGCAAAAGGGGGTCAGAGATCTGGGTAAGGGGGTTGGTTATGTCATGGGAAGGTGTTAGGCACCCACAACATCCTAGGTACTCCTAGGGAACCCTTTTCATAACTTGTTGTATGTTATGTGTTTATGAAAGTTATTTTTGTGCAAACATGATTGAAGAGATGAGAGAAGAATGTACAAGTTATTTATTTTTGTGTTTGGATGGATGAACCCATTGCCTACGTACCTTTTCATGAAAGATAAGGATCAAAACCCCGTAGTTCGGGTAAAAGATTTCAAAATAATGAGTGGATTGATTTTAAACAAAAGCCTTAAGGTCTTTCATTATCAAAGGGAGAACACTCGACCTGAACAACCACAAGTCTACCATGTGAGAAAAGCTTCGACATGCTAGTGAGGGATTATGCCCTATAATAAGCATGGAAGTCTTACAATTTAATCACTAAGGACAAAGGTGAGATTCACATCAACCACTAAGATAATTCAGATCTATGGCTAATGCATGAAAATTTGATTAAGAAGTGGACAAGGGCCACAAAAGCAATTGAGTGGGTTGAATTAACCAATTAGAAGTATTCACAAAGATAGTCAAAGTTTGAATTAGAGTTTATTTACAATGAGTATTGGGAAAGAGAGTTTCGAAATCAAAGGCATAAGGCCTAGGTTTCTAGTTTTGAAAACAAGTCAAACGTTTGCACAAAAGTTTTCTGGTTTAAGGGTTAAGGATGAGAAAATGTGGATCAAGGTTAAGCATGCAAGAGGTGGGTTAAGGGATAAAGCCACAAATAGGAGTTGCTTTCTCAAGATCATATAGATGATCCAAGTAAGTTCCTTTGGAATCAGGCAACACACGGTTAAAAGCAATAAGCAAAGTCTCATAAGAGAAATAACTGGAAACAGAATGCCAATCAATGGTCTTACATCCAACTCCAAGAACAAAGAATAGGAAACAGGATGCCAATGGCTGGACTTATACCTAACTCCTGAACAACACAGAGGAAACAAAATGCCAATAGCTGGACTTACATCTAACTCCACAAAACAAATAGGAAACAGATAGCCAATCAATGGTCTTACATATGACTCTACAAAAAGAAACAAGATAGGAAACAGATAGCCAATCAATGGTCTTACATCTGACTCCACCAAAAGAAACAAGATAGGAAACAGATAGCCAATCAATGGTCTTACATCTGACTCCACAAACAAACAAAACATGCATGAAAGAAACATATGAAAGATGCACAAGTAAGCAAACAAACAATTAAACATCACACTCTATATACAAACAAGAGGCTCATACAAAATGGTTAGGCTTTAGTCAAGGGGTCATATCAACCTCGACAAACAAGCCAAAACTGTATGGGTGTTTTTGAGCTCTTAACCACTAAGATTGAGAGTTAGGGTGAAGCTGGAGAATAGGAAATGAGGATGTGACCTCATGCTCTTAACCCTGGCCTGGGTGAGCTTGAATCAAAGAAGGTGCGGGGATCCAGAATGAGGGACCTATTCCACTTGACTGACTCTATACAAGATCTTGGGTTAGGTTCAAGAGCATTAGCACATAGTGTGAGCATAATGAACGACTCAACGATTAACAGGGGATTGATTGCAAATCCCTTTTATCTGTCAATTGCCTATTCACTTAGGAGGACTTAACAAGTAACATGCCTCATTTAGAGGTCTTTAGCACAAATGTAAACAATCATAAACATTGCCTCTTAAGGAGGACTTCAACCAAATGCCTGCCAAAAAAGGCGACAGGACTTCCAGACTACATGGAGTTAGAGAGGTTACCTAAGTGGTAAACCAACCACAAACCAAAGCAAATCTCAAGTAAGAGCTAAAAGCGACTAATGTACTTGTACAAAAGCCAAATAGTTAATATTTACATTCAGAAAATCAGACAGACAACAGTGTAACATCCAACAGTTATACACAAGGTAAGTCTCAAATGAAATCACTCAAGTGAGTTCATCATATCAAGGGAACTACAACACAACAAAGGTTAGTAGACAAAGCAAATGGCATCTCAAATGATGAGGCCATACCAATCATTAGTGCTAAACCTGAAACACAAACACAATTGGTGAGTACAAACCACTAGTGCAAAGACTAGGGTCAAAGGCAGGGCAAACAACCAAAACAAAAGTCAATATTTGATATGAAGCATGTTCAATCAACTAAGAAGAAAGCCTCAAAAGTACCAAAGCCAAATCATTAAGCAAAGTCATCAATTAATCAAGATAAGGCAAAGGCAAACAAAGTGATCACAATTGGATATCAAACATAGAAATTCCATATTAAAACAGAAATGAATCCAATGATCATGAAAATTTTTATGTGTAATCAACATGTCATGAGAAAGCATCATACCAAAATTTAGGTCCAAAAGACAACAAATGGCATGTGAATGAAAATGCACAAATAGAAGGTCAAGAATGTGACACCAAATGTTGCAACATATGTCCATGTGGGTAAAACAGTGAGATTAAATGGTAAAAATTCCAAACAAAAGCCAAAAGATCATGTCATGTGTCATGAATAAGCATGTCAAATTTCAAGGCAATTGGATTAAGTATGAGTATTTTACAAGACAATTAGCACAACATGTCACATTTGCATCATGTTCAAACATTTAGGCACATTTTAAATTCCAGCAAGGCACAAATCAAGAAATTCACATCAAAAAATAAAAGACATTCAAATGAACATGTAGAAATAGTTTGGATTAAATTGGATTCATTTGCTATTTTTTATGATTTTTTGAATTTGATGAAAATAATGAAATAAAATGTGAAAAAACATGGAAAATGAAATGAAATAAAAAATTGGAAATGCATCATGAAGGAATCGAGCACAGGTCATGTATGTCATAGGAAGCGCTGGAAGAAATATAATCAAAAATGCATTATGCCAGGCTTGAACTCAGGACATGTAAGTCAAATAAGTGCTGGAAAATAAAACCACAAAAAGTGTACAAGGCAAGGCTCGAACTCATGTACATGAGATCCAAGCGCGCTAGCATAAAAACAAATGAAACAATCCAAAAACGTCACACGCAAGAATCGAACTAGCTCGCATGAGGTTACAAGAGCGCTTGACATCAAAACGCGGCGTTTGGTTTGGAAAAGGAAATAAGTGGAAAATCAAAATGCCTTGGCTCGGATTCGAACAGAGGACGCCAAGGTGAAAGGCGCTTCTACAGTGAAACGCAAGCGCTGAACCAGAAACCCTAAGTTACTATTCATGTGCGGTGGAGGACGGTGGTTTCCACCGTCTTCCTCAATGAGATCGGCGACGTTACAGTAACCTTCATCAAAAAGTTTCCAGAATCCAGCATGGCCTATATGGATCGAAAGCTCTCTTCATGAGGAATACGAATCTACCATTATCTAAACCTAAATCTCACTGAGCAAAGCGAATCGAAGGAAAACAGTTTGCATATCAAAAGTTTAAGTCAACATATCTCATGAAATACTCATCCATTTCAAAATCTAAAAGCATCAGGATTATCAGCATCAAAGGATCTATCTAAACATGACAATAAAATGAAGAAAGTTGATGATCAAATTTTAACCTCTTGAAGAACAGAATGATGAAATCGTGGATTCAAGCTCTCAAAAGTGTCCAGATCTTCTCCTTTACTCTTGTTATGAAGCTTGATGTAGAAATTGGCACTTGAATTGTACTGGATCCAGCTCAAATTCACACTTCCATGTTCATGTTAGTATGTTGAATGTGCACGAATCTTGGTCAAAACCTTCAATCCAAGCCTTGATTCTTCACCAACAATGCTCAATAAACCAGAATATGCAATAAATTTGATGTGTTATGTGAAGAATTTTGAAGTTTCAATTGAGAGAAAATTTTGGAGGGAAGTGAAATTTTGGATCTAGAATGTGATTGTTCTGAAAATTCTGTTACAATTAAGCTTATATACTATGTGCTAATCATGCTGAAAATGTAATTAGGCAATGGTTAATGGAAAATTAGAGAGAAATGAAGTGTAATGCAAAATTGGTAAGTGCACCCTATGCATGGCAAAATGGACGTGAACAGTGCCATGTGAGTGTGTGAGATCACTTAAAATCAATTCATGGACATAATTGGATTGGAATTTTTCATGTATGATGCACCAAATTTGAATTATGTATTTTCCCTCCAAAATGCTCATGCATGGAAAAATGATCATGTGATTTAATTTCATGCAATGCAATGATGGATTTGGAAAATATTGGTCATAAGAAGCATTATGCAAAAAGAGGGGATCAAAAGTTATGGCATTTTGAAGTTTCAAGCACACTTTGCAATCATTGGACCATAACTCCTTAACCATTCATCAGATGCTCATGATCTTGGACTTTTTGGAAATGGAAGAGAGAGATCTTAAACTTACATGTTGACCAAAAATTCATTTGAAGCCTCTTTGATGTTGGAAAGTTAAGTTGAATGTGGACCAAAAACTTGCCATTTTTGGAAACCTGAAATTACAGGTCACTTTCCATTTTGAGAAACTTTTGATTTGACTTCAAAATCTTCAAGATTGATGTATGAAATGATGAATAGGCCTTGTCTGAACATGAACGGGATGTCTCAGATCATTTCCCACACCTCAAAGCCTTCAATCGACTGCACAGTTGATCATATGGTCCTCAGATGACCTTGGCAATGCCTGATGAATTTGAGCTTCAACCACTTGGGGAATTTGCTCCAAAATGAACCTCTAGCTCATATAAGCTCAATATAAAGATCATGTGGTCCTCATACCAAGAAAATACCATCTGCTCTTGTACAAAGGAAAACCTTGACTTGCCTTGACATGTGCTTGCTCAGACTGCAAAACAAATGTTAGATGACATATTTTTGGTGCTTTTAGTTAGTGATTAAACAAGAAAAGCAATGATATACAATGCAAGTAATGCCTGGTGATCTCAAACCACTCACAGGAGATTCCCACCCAAAGGAAAGTAAGGCAAGATGCTCAAAGATCCTTGAGGCTATACAATGCTATGATATGATGCCATGAGGGATCTTAGGGACAAAATAGGGGTCTTACAGATGCATGTGAGAGGCGATATATATGATAAATAAGCCTGTGAGATCAGAAAAATTCCAACTCCCTCAAATTAAATATTAAGTTTATGCTTTCCAAGTTTTAACACTCATCAAGACTAGTATCGAATAATGTAGGTTTCGCCTACGCGAGGTGCATGTTCTATATTAGTAAGGTGCGATGGGATAATTGTAATATCCAACTGTTAAAGCAATGGGTCAAACTTAACTAAACAAATTATAATAAGATTATATATATGTTTAGAAGCAAGAGTTGGGAATGATCCATATGATGGATTGGAATAACGAGTTATTCACCCAACTGAAATTTTTGAGAGTTGTATGAGATAAAATTGGAAGTAGTTCCTACCTAAATAACCTAGTTTTGTGTAATCCGCCTACGCGGACTTAGAACGAAGTGAAATATGGATCTCGACCCACTAGAAAATCTTCCAACGGGATTTTCCGAATCAAATGATGAGGGTCATTTGTTTTGAGTAAAATAGTGGGAGCATATTTGATTAAATGCCTAATTAAATATGTCAATGATACTTATATTTTCATTAATCCTTATGTAGATAACCATGACAGCAAACACCTCTAACAACATCTTGCGATCAATCCTTGATAAGGAAAAATTGTCTGGGACAAATTTTTTGGATTGACACCGAAACCTGAGGATTGTCCTCAAACTTGATAAAAAGCTGTATGTCTTGGAGACACCTGTTCCTGAAGAGGAACCTCCTAGTTCTGCACCTAAGGCAGAAAGAGATGCTTATAAGAAGCATGTCGATGATGCCAATTGTAAGACCCCAATTTTTTCCCTAAGATCCCTCATGGCATCATAACATAACATTGCATTGCCTCAAGGATCATTGGACACCTTGCTTCCTTCCCTCTGGGTGGGATCCCTTTGAGAGTGGTTCCTGATCACCAAGCATTGCTTGCATTTGTATGTCATTGCTTTTCTTTATCACTAACCAAAAATGTACAAAAATATGTCATTAACCTTTGTTACTTACAGCTTAAGCAGTCAACAGGTCAAGGCATCAGGTGAATTCATGATACAAAGAGCAGATGGTATTTTCTTGAGATATGGATCATGTGATCATCATTTTGAACTTATGTGAGCTCTAGGTTCATTTTGGAGCAAGTTCCCAAGTGGCAAAGGCCCCAAATTCATCAGAACATTTTCAGGTCATCTAAGGACCAATGCAGTCAACTGAAAAGTCAACTGTGGATTTTGAATTGAGAAATTGAGTTTCTTCATCCCATTCATGTCCAAATCATGTTTATTCATCATGTCAAAGGTCAAGGTTGAAGAATTTGAAGTCAAGTCAAAAGTTTCCAAAAATGGAAAGTGACCTATAATTTCAACTTTCCAAAAATGGCAAGTTTTTGATCCAACTTCAACTCAACTTTCCAACATCAAATAAGCTTCAAATGAACTTTTGTCCAACATGAAAGTTGAAGATCTCTCTCTCCCATTTCCAAAAAGTCCAAGATCATGAGCATCTGATGAGTGGTTGAGGAGATATGGTCCAATCATTGCCAAGTGTACATGGAACTTCAAATGGCCATATCTTTTGATCCATAACTCCAAATTTGGTGGTTCTTTTTGCATTTTGCTCCTCATGACCTCTAATTTCCAAATCCATCATCACATTGCATGAATTGTTATCACATGATCACTTGCTATTCCATGCCTTTTTTGGAGGGAAATTGCAAAATTCAAAAATGGTGTATCATGGGAACTTTCTACCATTGCCATTGGGTTTAAAAAATGATTTTGAGTGTAATTGATCAAGGAAATGGTACTGTTCACGTGGGATTAGTCCATGCACCATGCATTTTTGATTTTTTGCAAAACATCTTATTTTAATTAACCAAATTAAGTATGGATTAGCAAGGTGATTAAGGAAGCATATAAATACCTAAATCTAACAGAATTTGAGGGAGGTTAATCATTTTTCACCATTTCAAGATCCAAATTCCCTCTCCCTCCAAAATTTTCTCTCATTCATAATTCAAATTTTCTTCAAATAACATTGCAATTTTATGTCATATTCTTGTTCTCTGGTATGAATTGAGTGCAGATCAAGTGTTAGATTGTTGAATTCGAGCAAGAATTGTGCATAGCAAGCTCATGAAGGTGAAGATGGAAATTCTGTTTTGAGCTAGATCCAGCACCTGTCAAGCTTCCTTTTCTTCATCAAACATCATCACAAGCATTATAGAGTAGATTTGGATCATTCAAGGCTTTGGATCGTGCAGTTTCAAGGATCTGCTCTTCAAGAGGTCATGTTTCGAATCTCTTAATTCTCAAATTCATTGCCATATTCTTGTAGATCTTGTGTTCCTGATGATTCTGGTGAAAATTTTGTGTGAAATGATGCATTATTGACTGAGTTATGTGTGATTCAAGTTTTGCATTCAAAAATGTTTTGCATCTTTTCTCTTTGATCTTGTTGAATTAGGCTTAGTTGTTAGTTGATCTACAATCTCTATTGCAAGAGCTTCATGATGATGTACTTGTTTTTGATTTCTGGAAAATGTTTGAAGCTCATGCACTGTTCATCTTCGTCTTCATGAGGAAGACGAAGTAGCGTCCGTTTTGTGACGGATTTGCGTCCAACTGGTTCTGGCTAGGGTTACAGGCGAAACGGTGACATTTTGGTGTTGGCGCGCTTCCTTTTGAAAATCAACATGGTTCGATCCCTGGCGAAAACAATTTTCAAATTACTTCAGCATTATTGCATTTCCCTCCATATTTTCCAATATATGTTCATCTTGATTTCATTTATTTTTTCCAACTTTAAAAATTCATATAAAATTGAAAAATGCTCCAAAAAATGCTTGGTTTTTTGCTACTTGATCCTTAGGATGTCTAGGATTTAATGATGATAAATTTTGAAGTTGTGCATGGCTGGATTTTGAATGGTGTTAGACTTTGTGATCATGTGTACACTTGAGACCTTGCCTTGCTCTTTCTATTGTGAAATGCTTGATTTTAATCCAATGGACATGAAATTTTACATGATGATTCTTGACACATTGATGGATGTTTTAGGCTTGGTTTGGTATTTTTCTCATTTACCATTTCTGTTTTATGCACATGTTTGCATGGTGTGACAATTTGTGTCACACATTTGGTTGTTCAACTTGTGCAATTTAATTTCCATGCCAATTGATCTTTGATGCTTCTGATTTTTTGTATGATGATTGTGTTGGATGTGTTGAATGCTCATGAATTTTTCCAGAATTATTTGAATCATTTATGTTTTGTTTTGGAATTTTCATTCATGTTGACCATTTGAATGCTTTGAAATTGTCTTTGACTTCTCTTGCACATTACATGAAATGCTTTTGCTTGATGATTTTGATGTGGTCCTTTTTAGGACATGTTAATATGTGTTTGAAGTTGCATTGTGTTGAATTTCAGCTCCTGTTTTAAATTTTTTCTTCACCTTTGACCCTAGGCTTCGACCTAGTGGTTTGTACTTACATGTGAGCTTTGAATTTCAGGTTCAAGCATCCAATCTCCATGGTTGATGTTGCTTCACCATTTGAATGTTGATATTTACTATTGATTGCTAACATTTGCTGTTTTGTAGGTTGATGATGATTCACTTGAGTTTTCCTTATGGCTTATTTGTTGTACACTGGGATTGTCTGTTTGTTGTTGACTGTTGTCTGTTTGTCTGAATACTGTACTGATTTGCTTAGTTGTTTACACAGGTACCTAAGTGTCGCATCCGCGAAAAACAACCGGCGGGCTAAACAAAAAAAAACAAACAGAGCCGCCACTGCGCGTTATTTATCCCAAAATAGGGAAAGGAAACGCTCAGAGAAACCTGGAAAAAGCATGGTCTCGCGACCAAAGAGAAAGGGTACGGGAGTCGGTTACGCAAGGGGAAGGTATTAGCACCCCTCACGTCCGTCGTACTCGACGGGATCCACGTTCTAAAAGAAAGAAAAGGTTGCTAAAACATCACGCACACACACAAGGAACACAGGTGGGGTTAAGAGGAAGGGGGCTCGCTAGGACATCGCATCCTATGCATACATATCTCGTCTGGAACGAGAATCAGAGCTACTGTAGTTCGGCTCACGCACGCCAAACAACACAAACACCTAAACAGGCAAACATGGAGCCTGAATGCCAATCACTGGGCTTACATCAGCATCCGAACCAAAACAGACACACACTGGAACCCAGATGCCACTTGATGGACTTACACCGGCTTTCAAGCACACAACAAGAACAGACAAACAACAAGTTGCTAAGGAGTCGGGAACTCGAGCCTAGCAATTGTCAGACAAACACACACAAAAAGGAAAAAAAGTGCCCGGAGAGACCTCGCACGGTCTCCTGCCTACGTACCTCATCTGGTATGAGGATCAGGGCGACGTAGTTCCCCCCAACGGGGGAGAAAGACTAGCCAGACACAAAGGGAAGACACACTACCAGAGAGCTGTACTCGAGCCTAGTGTTATCATGCATCATTGCCCTATGTTATGGTTTCTACCTACTTGCCCAACAGCAAGCTAATCCTATCCAGGAAGAAAGCAAGCATGCAAGCATAAACAAAGCAAACATTCACATTTCAGATAGCACACACTATATCAAGTCAAGTGAGGCTCAAACAAAGGGTTTGACTGCCAAGGCAAGTCATTTGTACAAGGGTAGTGTTCGCTCTTAACCTTGCCATTGAGGGGCTAAGGTGAAGCAGATGAAAGGTGAGTGAAGGTTAGACTTCACAGCTCATATCCCTGTCCAGGGAGAGCTTCAGACAAAGGAGTGTGGGTTCAGAAAGGAGGAACCCTTCTACACTCAAAGACTCTGACACAACTGTACAATGTACAAGATCTTGGGTTTGTGTCCCAATGCATCAACACAGTGGTGTGAGCAGAGGGACGACTCAACAGAATAGTGGGAGATAGACTGCATATCTCTATGATCTACCAATTGCCTTAATCAAGGTCTTTACCTGCTTGGGGACAAAGTTAAACAATCACAAACATCGCCTCTTAAGGAGGACTTCAGACAGTTGCCTGGCCAAGTAACAGGCCAGGTCTTCCAGACTACATGGAGAATAGAAATTCTACCTCAATTGGTTTAAAAACCAAGCAACAGCAAGCAAGTTCTCAAGGAACTGTAAGCAACTAAATGTACCTGAAATCAATCAAGTATCATCAGTACTCAGACAAACCAACAGTAAACAGCAAATGTTAATCAGTTAATCTGTACAGTCAAACACAAGTTAATGCACACAAGTGCAAGCCATGAGCTCAAACTCAAGCATCAAACCTACAACACAAAGTCAATGTTAGTCAAAAACAATTCATAAGTCAACTCAAATTGACTTGAAGCAATCTCCTTAAGCATTGTGCATTTCATCCTGAAAATCTACACCAAACATGAGAAACTAGACCACTAGGCCAGGCCTAGGGTCCAAAAGAGATAAAAAATCCAAAACAGCAAGTGAAAATTATCCAAAGTCATATTCAACCAAATTAAAAGCAAATGCAATTGGTCCCATGCTCATATCAATCACCATTATCATTTCATGACCTAAAAGGTACAAACTAGGCAATGTGCAACCTCAAAGGACCAAACAGAACTATCTCAATCAAAAGCATACCAAAACAATTCAATTAATTCCACAAAAATTCACACCTAAACAGGACACATTCAATGGATAGCATGTCAAATTTTAGCTCAATTGGACAAAAGAAAGTTGGTCAATGAAAATCAAGAAGTTCAGACAAGTTCAAACAAGCCAACACAAGGCATCAACACAATCATCAACTTCCAAAAATCATAAAACAGTGACAACAATTAAGAAATGAATGGGATCAAAACCACAATGACCTATAAGGTGTCTACAATCCACATATCAAATTTCACATCCATCCAATACAATATGAGAATTTCACAAGCAAAATGCCAACATGTGTCACACAATGTCACCAAATGATCCAACAGAGAAGAAAATTATCAATCAAATGGAAAATGCCCTCAATAAATCCAGAAAAAATCACATGTTATCTTAACATACATATGATCATCCACACAAAATTTCAGCTCAAATCAACATCTCTAGGCATTTTAAATAAAATCAAGAAGTTGACCTAGCTTGGTGTGACACAAATTGTCACACCTCAATTCAAAAATTCACATCTCAACATCCAAGTATCCAAAAATCATAAACTCTACATGAAAATCACCATCAATGAGTCCAGAACAAGCACAAAAATTTCATTCATTTATTTGAAGGCATCATCATTTCATGAGAGATTTGGCAAAACATGTACAAAATGAACACATCAAACAATCCCTAGACCAATTAATTTTCTACACATGCAAAAATTCCACAAAAATCATGATTAAATTCTACACATCTCAATGATCATCATGAAAAAAATCTCACCAAAATTGGGCAAGAAATGAGTGAGTTATGAATTTCTAAAGATCATGTATCAAATGAAATAAAACAAGAAAAAGAAAATGAAATAACAAATAAATTAAATCAGGAATGGCATTTTTGTAATTTTTAAACGCCAGGCAAAACGGCGTAGTTTCATTAATTTGGTGGCGTAACGCGATTGGCTCGGTTTTGGCGCTAAACAGGTTTTGAAAATGCAACGCGTGAGAAACGGATCAAACACCTAGAATTTCCAGAATTTGAACGTGTTCATCCGCTGTTCTTCGTTCATCATTCCAGAAACGGCCACGAGCAATTCTCAACCAAAATGAACGAACCTTATACCAATCTCTCCGTCTCTCAGCGTAGGTCACGAATATGCAAACGAAATTTCCTAATTCCTACTGTACTGGACGGATCGAACACAAAAAGGTTTGACATCAAAAGTTCAAATCACAATTTCTCATCCTACACTTAACCAGATCACAAACCACGAATTGCATGCTGTTCTACGTTCAAAGATCTTTCTAAACCCTAGCTCAATTCAAGCAATGAAAGAATTCGAGGATTTACCTCTTGGAGATGACAGCTACGAATTTGCGCTTCTCAAGGTCCAATGATGCAAAACAGAGGGAGATTAATGGCTAGGAAGGTGAATGAAGCAAGCAGCTTAGCTCAAAGATGCTCCAACTGTAAGAATTAACAAAACTCCATTGATGAACATGCTTTGGACAGTTGAGATTCTTGATGGTTCTTGTACCAATTCAACAAAACAGATGGAGTTTATGCTTGTAGAAGATGAACCAAAGAAAAATCGTGCCAATTGATGAAGAATTGATGAAGATTGATGAAAAAAAGTGATGAGGATTTTGAGAGAATTTGAGAGGTTTTTGGTGAAATTCTGTTATGGATCTTGAGAATTGTGATTGTGATTAACAATTCTGTTACAATTAGAAACTTATACCAATGCCTTAATCACCTTGTTAATCCAAATTATCAAAATTGGAATGGATTAGTGTTAATGAATTTCTTAATGCAAGGGCAAAAGTGACCTTTCCAAATTGTGCACTATGACAGCTCATGACAGTTCACACAACTTCTAAATGATATTTGGAGTGTGTTGGAATGGTTCTCATGTCCATTGGCCTTGTATTGCTCAAATTCACTATCTCACACCAAAAATGCACTTAAATCCACTTGAAATTTGACTTTTTGCATTGACCTTTTTTGATGAATTTTGACCATACACCATGAAAGTACATGGGAAATGGGGTTTGCTCATAAAAAGATCATCCATTTTGGACATTCCATGTGAAAGTTATGCCACTTTGATTATAGGCCTTTTTTGAAAATGAATGGACCATAACTTGTCAACCATACATGGGAATTTCAAGTTCTTGGACTTTTTGGAAAGGTGAGAACAAGATCTACAAGTTTCATGTTGGACAAATTTTCATTTGAAGCTTTTTTGGACAAGTAATTTTGTGGTGAAAAACTTTCCATTTTTGGAAACTTCCATTACAAGTCACTTTCCATTTTTGGAAACTTTTTGTCTGATTTTATTTTCTTCATTCTTGAGCTTTGACATGTCAAATGAAACTTGTTTTAACATGAATGAAGTATATCCAACTCTCTCCCACCTCCAAATCCATAAAATCAAGCACAGTTGACCACAGTTGACTTTTCAACTGATAGATGAATTTGGCAATGCACTGATCCAATTGAGCCCCAATCCTCTGATGAAATGGCTCAATGGTGAAACCCTAGCCTCCACAAGCTCAATATAGTCATGAAATGATCCTCATATCCATCATAGACCCCATCTCCTTCACATGCCCTGATTGGCCCAATGCAACTGATTAGGGTTGACCAGTGGTCAAAACCCTAATCCCAAGGAATATGATCAATCACTTAAACCTCTTGGATGATATCAAAACCATGATGATGATGATGTATCACTTCAACCAAGATGACAACCAATCTCTTTGAGAACCATGAAACCCTAATTCATAGCCCAATCCCTCAGATGGCTAATGATCAGTCCAATGAAACCCTAGCTTGCATATGACCTCTTCATCTCCTAATCAAGACTTATGAGGATGACTTGCACAATGTAACCACATGATATGCAATATGAAAATGCCTAATGACCTACAAATGATATGCAATATGTTATGCTAGTCCCAAGAGAGGAGGGCAAATTTTGAGGTGTTACAGCTGCCCTTATTCAATCCACTGTGAACCTGTCGATATGAATAGCCTCGGCTTTCAGCTGATCAGGATGAAGAGTGATTGAATACCAAGGACAAACGAACAATTTGCACTCTGATGGGAAAATAATTAACAATGCCTGTCAGAATCGGCAAAGAACACAATCTTGAAACAAAAAAAATCCGTCTGGTACGGAGAAAGCCGGCCTGATCACCGAAACAACAACATCAACCTGGATACCAAAATAAATGGTAACGCAGGGATAACCATGGCCTGAACACCACATCCGCTGGGGATTATTATCTCTTTTTTATGCTTTTTCTTGAACCCCGAAATGTTCTTTAGTTTTTTCCTTGAACCCCAAAATTTCTTTTTCACAAATGATCCCCGATCACCGCATTTGAACCCCGTTCTCCTGTTTGCCAAAACAATGAACCCCATTCTCCAGTTTGAACCCCAGTCGCCTGACGATAACCCGCGATCGCCAATGTGAACCCCATCTCCAGAAAACACCTCGTGTCTCCTTTTCTCCATTTGGACCCCGCTCTCCAGAAAATGCCTTAACACCTCCCTTTCTCCGTTTGAACCCCGTTCTCCAGAAAATATCGCAACATTTCCCTTTCTCCATTTGAACCCCGCTCTCCCAATCTCGTGATAATTCCGCTGGCAACATCGGAAATAACACCAAACCACTATGAGGGCGACATATTAGAGGGTACACCTTCACAAAGGAAGGTAACATGTGCATCTCTTCATCCGAAGACACCCATAACGACCTCTGCTGGCATCCGCCAAAGTCTTAGGTGACACATGAACAGAAGATAATCCTAAGGACCTCATCCCGGATAAAACCTTCATCTCCAATCTCCAATCTCCATATGAACCCAGAAAATGACTCAACATTCCCTTTTCTCCATTTGAACCCCAGAAATCGCGCTGATCGCGTAACATCCTTGATTTCACTTCCATCTCCGTTCGACGGAAAAAGGTCCTCCAGTATCGCGCTACCGGAGAACATTGCTGATCTGACATCCCGACGCTAGACTCCTCAGAGTAACATCTTCACCATCCGGCGAAACCAAAACCTTCTAGCGGTAACCACGACTTGAATTGCGCTGATCGCATGACCTTTCCACCTCTATCCGACGGAAAAATGTCTCCTCCAGTATCGCACTACTGGGGAATACCTTTGATTAAATCATGACGCTAGACTCCTCGGAGCAACACCTTCACCTTTTGGATAAAGTCACCTCTCAAACAGTAACCACGGTTTGAGACTAGCTTATGCTCGCAACATGATGCATGATTGATTTTTCTGCGTAATGCTCCATAATTATGGAAATGCTACGCGATTTATTATTTTTCTATGCAACATGCTATGCTTACGCTACATGATGAATGCATAAAAAGTATCCCCCTCAAGGGACTCTTCTGAGGAGCTCGAGACACTCTGCTGAGGAACTCGTCGATACTCCGATTCCACCCTGATGGGGAATAACACTGCTGCTGGGAAAAGGTAACCCTTGCTGGGGAAGAAACTCCTTTGCACCCAATCCGCTCGGGAAACTGTTGGGGATAACAACCACCAACACTCTGTGGGGATACAACAGTTTTTTGATTTGCTGGGGATATCAATCCCGACTCTGCTTCGGGAAACCCTCATAGATACCTGGCAACTTCACTGGAGAAATGCTTACAGATAGATCTGCTGGGGAATCAGCAACCTCCAGGCCTGGCGACTGGGGAAGCATCAATCTAAAACCTGCTGGGGATAACCATCCTGACCCTGCTAGGGGAAACGAATGCTGCTCCGTTGGGGACGACCCATCCAATCCATTCATAGGATACACTGCTGGAGATATATTTCATTGAAACCCGCTCCACTAGGGGAATAGCAACCTCCAGGCCTGGCTGCTGAGGAAACACCGTTTTAAACCTGTCGGGGATAACCATCCTGACTCAGCTAAGGGATCCACAGACCTTAGATCTGCTGGGGAATTAGTCCTCACAACTCTGCTTGGGGACCTAGCTGGGGAAATGAGAGAAGTTGGTACAGAACACCCATCGACTCGTCGAGCCACGGTATCCGCCTCCCAATCTCATATCAGCTTTCCACTTTTGAGAACTCCCAGACCCGTCTGGACCTTTTCTGCTCCATCATCTTGTATTCCAAGTCTCGCCGCGCTCGACGGAGAGCGAACTCCTGGGACTATACAGACTTTTCAATCTTCCGACTTTGAAGAGTCTTCTTGATTAATTCCAAAGGTCGTCGGACGTCTCTCGTCGTCTTTCTACCCATTCATTCGTCCCTGATTGGACCCTGCGGGGAATTTCTACAGACTTTCCAATCTTCCGATTTTGAAGAGTCTTCTTGATTATCATTCAAGGATCGTCGTACGTCTCAACGTCTCTTCGTCATCCCTTCATATTCATTCGTCCTTGATTGGACTCCATGGGGATTTGTTTTTGTCAACAGCTTCCACATCACGACCTGCAAGTGAATGAAAAGATCTAACAGTACCTGCAAAACAGATCGTTAGATAAAACCGTGCCCCAGGCGCGTCAAGATTTCAACACTTGGGTCACTCATCCTTCCGAATAACGTTTCAAGCTTTCAATCTTATAAACATGCATTGGAAGGGACCTGTATGTCTTAAAATGCAAGATTCTTTATCAAAATAATCGGATGTTTTTGCAATCAAAGCGGTAATGAAAAACAAAAACAAAATCATTTGACTGAATATGCATTTTATTGATTGGAAAAGTGTGTGGCTCAAATTGAGCAATACAAAGGAAGCAATTCCTGAAAAGAGGTAATTGCGCACAAAAGGAAAAATCTATCCTAATGGCAACGTGAAACCCGTGATCTCATCGAGTTCCAACTCGGTTACACCCCATATGTCCTCAGACTCTCCGTGCTTTCTGCCTTCTGAACAAGACGATTTCGACTGATCCCTACCGGGTATTATCCATGATGCTTTAACCAAAGCGCAAACGATCATGCCAGACGCAGTTATTCGTTTCAATCCCTCTTTTGCCTGGACCGCCCTTTCGGGTTTTCAGTCCACCGGGATACCCTTTTTTGCCCAAGTCGCCTTTTCAGGTTTTCGACTTGCCGGGTGTACATTTTCCATTTTTATCCCTAATTTTTGCCCGAACCTTTTCTGTTTTTTGGTTCGCCGGGATGCCCATTTTTACCTGGACTATTTTATTCTTTTCGTCCAGCGGGTCTCTTTATACGAAGTAATTTTTAACTGCGTCCGCATTCACAGGGGATGGAAAATCCTCGCCATCCATGGTCGTTAGCAACAAGGCTCCACCAGAGAAAACCTTCTTGACCACGAACGGACCTTCATAATTGGGTGTCCATTTGCCCCTACGATCGTTTTGAGGAGGAAGGATCCTTTTCAGCACCATATCACCTACATGATATACCCGAGGTCGTACCTTTCTGTCAAAAGCACGCTTCATCCTTTGCTGGTATAACTGCCCATGACAGATGGCCGCTAGCCTCTTTTTCTCAATCAGGCTTAGCTCCTCGTACCGGGTTCTTACCCATTCAGCCCCTTGCAACTTCACGTCCATCAGGACTCTCAGAGAGGGAATCTGGACCTCAACCGGTAGCACGGCTTCCATTCCATATACCAAGGAGAAAGGCTTTGCCCCAGTAGACGTACGCACCGACGTTCGATACCCATGCAATGCAAACGACAACATCTCATGCCAGTCTTTATAGGTTACCACCATTTTCTGCACAATCACACCGTCGGTGCATTCAAACGTTATCCGGGCAACAAAAGCTTATTCACCTCAACTTCCCCATCAGACATCAGAATCCGTTCGGATTCAGGGTCAGGCCCCTCCTCCGGGATCGGTTACTCTCAATCTTTCGATTAGAGCACCTCGAGATGTCCTCATCAGGGAACTCAAACTTCATCGGTTGATAATCCTCCACGAGTTGCTGGGCGATGTAATCAGACAATACACTCCCCTTGATTGCTTTCTGAGAGGTATATCGAATATCGTATTCAATCCAAATCATTGTCCCTTTCGCAACCCGTCCGGTCATTGCTGGCTCTTTCAGAAATCTACCTGATCAGATCCATCTTGAAATCCACAAAGTGGTATGAACCAGCATATACTGTCTCAGTCGGCGAGCAGCCTATGCCAAAGTACATCAAGTTTTCTCGAACAGTGAATGTATTGTTTCACAATCGGTAAACTTTTTGCTAAGGTAAATTGCATGGTCTTTTCGACAAGACTCGTCATGCTGACCCAATGCACCTCGTAGACCCCTCGAAGGCCGTCAAGTACCAGATTAACAATTGCTCCTTCCACAGGAGACATCGGAATCAGAAGTTCCTGCAACTTATTCTTTTATCTTTCAATGCCCCTTGGCAATCATTAGTTCACCTGACCGTTTGATCTTTTTTTTTCTTGAATGGGTTCCCACGTGGCTGTTAGGTGAGATGTGAACCATGACATGTAGTTCAATCTATCTAATAGACCACGAACCTCTCTTTCCGTTCTCGGTTCAGGCACTTCCCTTTTTCTTTTATTTTTTTTTTATTATTTTTTTTAAGCAGGATCAACCTCAATTCCTCTTTTACAATGAACCCCAACATCTTACCGGACCGCACTCTGATAGTGCGCTTATCTGAATTCAACCTCGGTTTGAATTGTCTTAACCGGTCCAACATCTTGGCCAGATCTACCAGATGCCCCTCTTCCGGTTTGGGACTTTGCTATCATGTCATCAACATATCCTTCCATCTCACGATGAATCATATCATGAAACAAAGTCACTCTAATACGTGACATCGGCATTCTGCTTCTCTAGAGGACAGTCTTCTTTTCATGGTAGCTTGTGCACAACGTCATCAGTATCCGACCCTGGCATATCCTGACATGACCAGGCGAAGGTGTCGACATACTCTTTCAAAAGGGCTACCATTCTGCTCTCGACTTGCCTCTGAAGCGGCCCCAACTTTCTTTTCCTTTCTGACCTCGGCAGTGCTTGGAATACCAATCTCGCATCGCCCTCGAGCGGCTGAATCACCTTCTCCTCTTGTTTCGACATCCTGGCTAATCTTCCAGCAGATCACAATCTTCTTCGCCTTCTTCTTCGGCATGATAGATCAGATTTTCGAAATCATACAGAGGTGTAACCGAATTGTTATCAATGAGATCCGGAGAATTACTTTTCGAAGTCAGAACGCGACAAATCAAAAGGGAAAAAGAAAGAAAACAAACATTGCCATTTTTATTTGTCTTAAAACTGCCAAAATAAATGAAAAATAGGGAACACCGCTTTTAACTGAAAAACATCCATTTATTAATAATGCAGAAATGTCGCAAAATGAAACATGAGGTGGCCCTTACAATGGACCATTACGTGTCGGGCAACACGCATGGCTTTCATGCAAATAAAACTGAAAACAAGAAACATTACTCTTCCAGACGAGTGATAGTGCTGATCTTTCTAAGCCTTCCAGTTCCCTGGTACGCACGGCTTTATCCACGACCCCAGTTCACAATCGCTATCAGTCTCTTCCCCCACCGCACAGACGCGATCTGAATCCTCAGCAATTGCACTCACCATCGCCTGACCATGCGCCGGCATGGGATTGGCATTCACGTTGGGAGATGGAGCAAAGTTGATTGCTTTAGAATCCACCAGGTCTTGGACTACGTGCTTAAAAGCTTTGCAGTCCTCTACACTGTGCCCGGGAGCACCCGAATGGAATTCACATTTGACATTCTCATCGAAATTGACTGGCCTTTGATCAGGTCTCAAAGGTGCCAAAGTCCTCAACTGTACCAGCCCCAGATCCTGCAATTTCTTCAACAGAAAAGAGTAAGTCACCGGCGGCCTTTCAAACTGCCTATCATTCATCCTCCCCCTGACTTGATATCCAGCCCTCTGAGGCCTCTGCTGGAATGGCTGACGCTGCTGTTGCGGTTGCTGCTGTTGTTGTGCAGGCTGATTGTCAGCAGGAATAGTTACCGCAGCGGTGTGCTGGAAGTAACAATCCCTACTAGGTCCTCTTTGAGCGTAGACCGCACTGGTATCACCCTCATTTTTACGCTGACCGTTCCCGAAGGGCTTCTTCGATCCTGATGACGAAGCATTGCCACCCTGGATTTTCCCGAGCTTCAGCCAGCTCTCAATTCTCTCCCCAGCCACCACAATGTCGGCAAAATTTGTGACGGGACAACCCACCTTCCTTTCAGCAAAAACCCCCTACAGGGTACCCATGAAGAGATCAGACATCTCTCTGTCCACCAGTGGAGGTTGAACTCTGGCAGCCAACTCCCTCCACCTCTGAGCGTATTCTTTAAACCCCTCGTTATTTTTCTGAAACATACCCTGCAGCTGGGTACGACTCGGAGCCATATCAGCGTTGAACTGATACTGTTTAAAGAAGGCATCGCCAAGATCTTGCCAGCTCTTGATATCAGAAGATTTCAGCTTGGTATACCATTCTAGGGATCCTCCAGACAGACTGTCTTGGAAGAAGTACATCCAAAGCTTTTGATCTGTAGTGTATGCAGAGATCTTGCGGACAAAGGCTTGAAGGTGAGTCTCCGGGCAGGAACTCCCATTATATTTGTCAAATGAGGGCGCTTTAAACTTCTGTGGGATCACAACCCCCTCGACTAGCCCCATATTTGACATGTTGACAACCCCAGGAGTGGCATAGCATTCAAGAGCTCTGATCTTTTCTGCCAGCAATTGTATCTCCTTGTTCTGTGGTTGGGCACCATATTGACCGAATGGTTCGTGGTGCATGGAGAATTGATCAGCCTCTCGGTCTTCCTCTCTGTCATCATCAACCCCAAAGAATGGAGGAAACAAGCTATCCTTCAGATTAGGACCCATCGGACTAGGTTGACCCCCTGTAGCAGTGCCAAATCCACCAGCATTATCATTTACCATACCCACAGTTGCTCTTTTTCCACCGTCTCTGGATCCACCAAGCCCCTGGTTGGAGACACCATCCAGGTTTACACCACTATTAGCCGCTGAAGCCCGCTCGAGCTTCTCAACTTTGTCAGCCAAAGCTTTCTGACCAACTGCAAAACCCTGCATGATGTTGATCAGCTCATTCATTTTATCTTTCAGCTCGAGAATATCCGTGTTTGGGAGATCCATCAGTCTAGGCGTGTTGTGTCTGGTGAAATATCTGTGAGAGCGTGTTGAGTGCAAAGGTACAACTCTACGAGCACGAGCAATGATTCCTGCAGCAATCAAGCACGTTAGAACTGGCCCCTGCAAAACAGCAAACAGGTTAATATGCATGAGTGCAACGTCTATCCATACGAGGAAACTTCTATCTTTCGATCCTGGTTTCATTGAGACAGATAAAATTTCGACAATAACATTCTGACATCAGGATGTCTCTCAACCAGAATCTCAACCGAGAATGTATCCTGAGTATGGATTGACATGAGTTAGATGTCGATGAATGCAAAATGTGGATGATGCTGATGCGTGAATGCAATGCACTATGCCATCCTCCAAGTCATCTGATCATCTGTTGCTCTAAGTCACAGCCCAGATCTGAACCGATCACAACCATCTGAGGGAAAATGTAACCACCAATCCGCCTCAAGGGTTCCGAAATAAACGGAAGACAGATACATCATCATCATCATCTGACAATCTCTGAACAGATACCCATAATCATCTGAATCGGCCCGGGGAATCCTGAAATAAACGGATCCCCACTGATAAATAACTCGGACAGCACTCCGACGTCTCGGCAATAAATGGCCATAAATCCGCCTTATAAATAGAACTCTGATCAACGGAACCAAAAGTCACCATCAAAGTCACCATCTGAACATCTGAAAGAATCACCCTCCCCTCACAGGTAAATTCTGATCAGGTCACCCTAAGGCAGATAATAGTCTCGACAATCGGGCAGAGATACTCAATGGGTTTGCCCTTTCGGGTGTGCCATTGTAGCTCTCCTGAGATCGTCTAAACCAAAGATCCGGGAAATGATCGGTCACCAGAGTCAACAGCTCAAATGAAGTAACTCAACCAAAGTGGAGTACCCCACAGAGGAAAGCACTATCAAATGAACCTCGTCCGGCTTGTGGTACATCACGTTGCCAGGCACATATTGACCTAACATGAAGGAGGCAACATGAGACCACACTAATCCTAGGTGTATACTCGGGCCTGGGTTTTAGCCCCACTCAGAACACCCACCCCAAACAGAGGAACCACCTGCACAGAGGACGGCAACATGATAGTATGATGCATGCAAATATTTATGCAAATATATGCACTGTTAGAATAATAAATGCAATAAATAAAGCAAACAAGCAACCTAAACTATCCTAGAACGCTAGGAGAGACTCGCTTAGGGAAGATGGACCAGCACATGTCAACATCTGTATTTCCCCAGCAGAGTCGCCAGCTGTCGCATCCGCGAAAAACAACCGGCGGGCTAAACAAAAAAAAAACAGAGCCGCCACTGCGCGTTATTTATCCCAAAATAGGGAAAGGAAACGCTCAGAGAAACCTGGAAAAAGCATGGTCTCGCGACCAAAGAGAAAGGGTACGGGAGTCGGTTACGCAAGGGGAAGGTATTAGCACCCCTCACGTCCGTCGTACTCGACGGGATGCACGTTCTAAAAGAAAGAAAAGGTTGCTAAAACATCATGCACACACACAAGGAACACAGGTGGGGTTAAGAGGAAGGGGGCTCGCTAGGACATCGCATCCTATGCCTACATATCTCGTCTGGAACGAGAATCAGAGCTACTGTAGTTCGGCTCACGCACGCCAAACAACACAAACACCTAAACAGGCAAACATGGAGCCTGAATGCCAATCACTGGGCTTACATCAGCATCCGAACCAAAACAGACACACACTGGAACCCAGATGCCACTTGATGGACTTACACCGGCTTCCAAGCACACAACAAGAACAGACAAACAACAAGTTGCTAAGGAGTCGGGAACTCGAGCCTAGCAATTGTCAGACAAACACACACAAAAAGGAAAAAAAGTGCCCGGAGAGACCTTGCACGGTCTCCTGCCTACGTACCTCATCTGGTATGAGGATCAGGGCGACGTAGTTCCCCCCAACGGGGGAGAAAGACTAGCCAGACACAAAGGGAAGAGACACTACCAGGGAGCTGTACTCGAGCCTAGTGTTATCATGCATCATTGCCCTATGTTATGGTTTCTACCTACTTGCCCAACAGCAAGCTAATCCTATCCAGGAAGAAAGCAAGCATGCAAGCATAAACAAAGCAAACATTCACATTTCAGATAGCACACACTATATCCAGTCAAGTGAGGCTCAAACAAAGGGTTCGACTGCCAAGGCAAGTCATTTGTACAAGGGTAGTGTTCGCTCTTAACCTTGCCATTGAGGGGCTAAGGTGAAGCAGATGAAAGGTGAGTGAAGGTTAGACTTCACAGCTCATATCCCTGTCCAGGGAGAGCTTCAGACAAAGGAGTGTGGGTTCAGAAAGGAGGAACCCTTCTACACTCAAAGACTCTGACACAACTGTACAATGTACAAGATCTTGGGTTTGTGTCCCAATGCATCAACACAGTGGTGTGAGCAGAGGGACGACTCAACAGAATAGTGGGAGATAGACTGCATATCTCTATGATCTACCAATTGCCTTAATCAAGGTCTTTACCTGCTTGGGGACAAAGTTAAACAATCACAAACATCGCCTCTTAAGGAGGACTTCAGACAGTTGCCTGGCCAAGTAACAGGCCAGGTCTTCCAGACTACATGGAGAATAGAAATTCTACCTCAATTGGTTTAAAAACCAAGCAACAGCAAGCAAGTTCTCAAGGAACTGTAATCAACTAAATGTACCTGAAATCAATCAAGTATCATCAGTACTCAGACAAACCAACAGTAAACAGCAAATGTTAATCAGTTAATCTATACAATCAAACACAAGTTAATGCACACAAGTGCAAGCCATGAGCTCAAACTCAAGCATCAAACCTACAACACAAAGTCAATGTTAGTCAAAAACAATTCATAAGTCAACTCAAATTGACTTGAAGCAATCTCCATAAGCATTGTGCATTTCATCCTGAAAATCTACACCAAACATGAGAAACTAGACCACTAGGCCAGGCCTAGGGTCCAAAATAGATAAAAAATCCAAAACAGCAAGTGAAAATTATCCAAAGTCACATTCAACCAAATTAAAAGCAAATGCAATTGGTCCCATGCTCATATCAATCACCATTATCATTTCATGACCTAAAAGGTACAAACTAGGCAATGTGCAACCTCAAAGGACCAAACAGAACTATCTCAATCAAAAGCATACCAAAACAATTCAATTAATTCCACAAAAATTCACACCTAAACAGGACACATTCAATGGATAGCATGTCAAATTTTAGCTCAATTGGACAAAAGGAAGTTGGTCAATGAAAATCAAGAAGTTCAGACAAGTTCAAATAAGCCAACAGAAGGCATCAACATAATCATCAACTTCCAAAAATCATAAAACAGTGACAACAATTAAGAAATGAATGGGATCAAAACCATAATGACCTATAAGGTGTCTACAATCCACATGTCAAATTTCACATCCATCCAATACAATATGAGAATTTCACAAGCAAAATGCCAACATGTGTCACACAATGTCACCAAATGATCCAACAGAGAAGAAAATTATCAATCAAATGGAAAATGCCCATAATAAATCCAGAAAAAATCACATGTTATCTTAACATACATATGATCATCCACACAAAATTTCAGCTCAAATAAACATCTCTAGGCATTTTAAATAAAATCAAGAAGTTGACCTATCTTGGTGTGACACAAATTGTCACACCTCAATTCAAAAATTCACATCTCAACATCCATGTATCCAAAAATCATAAACTCTACATGAAAATCACCATCAATGAGTCCAGAACAAGCATAAAAATTTCATTCATTTATTTGAAGGCATCATCATTTCATGAGAGATTTGGCAAAACATGTACAAAATGAACACATCAAACAATCCCTAGACCAATTAATTTTCTACACATGCAAAAATTCCACAAAAATCATGATTAAATTCTACACATCTCAATGATCATCATGAAAAAAATCTCACCAAAATTGGGCAAGAAATGAGTGAGTTATGAATTTCTAAAGATCATGTATCAAATGAAATAAAACAAGAAAAAGAAAATGAAATAACAAATAAATTAAATCAGGAATGGCATTTTTGTAATTTTTAAACGCCAGGCAAAACGGCATAGTTTCATTAATTTGGTGGCGTAACGCGATTGGCTCGGTTTTGGCGCTAAACAGGTTTTGAAAATGCAACGCGTGAGAAACGGATCAAACACCTAGAATTTCCAGAATTTGAACGTGTTCATCCGCTGTTCTTCGTTCATCATTCCAGAAACGGCCACGAGCAATTCTCAACCAAAATGAACGAACCTTATACCAATCTCTCCGTCTCTCAGCGTAGGTCACGAATATGCAAACGAAATTTCCTAATTCCTACTGTACTGGACGGATCGAACACGAAAAGGTTTGACATCAAAAGTTCAAATCACAATTTCTCATCCTACACTTAACCAGATCACAAACCACGAATTGCATGCTGTTCTACGTTCAAAGATCTTTCTAAACCCTAGCTCAATTCAAGCAATGAAAGAATTCGAGGATTTACCTCTTGGAGATGACAGCTACGAATTTGCGCTTCTCAAGGTCCAATGATGCAAAACAGAGGGAGATTAATGGCTAGGAAGGTGAATGAAGCAAGCAGCTTAGCTCAAAGATGCTCCAACTGTAAGAATTAACAAAACTCCATTGATGAACATGCTTTGGACAATTGAGATTCTTGATGGTTCTTGTACCAATTCAACAAAACAGATGGAGTTTATGCTTGTAGAAGATGAACCAAAGAAAAATCGTGCCAATTGATGAAGAATTGATGAAGATTGATGAAAAAAAGTGATGAGGATTTTGAGAGAATTTGAGAGGTTTTTGGTGAAATTCTGTTATGGATCTTGAGAATTGTGATTTTGATTAACAATTCTGTTACAATTAGAAACTTATACCAATGCCTTAATCACCTTGTTAATCCAAATTATCAAAATTGGAATGGATTAGTGTTAATGAATTTCTTAATGCAAGGGCAAAAGTGACCTTTCCAAATTGTGCACTATGACAGCTCATGACAGTTCACACAACTTCTAAATGATATTTGGAGTGTGTTGGAATGGTTCTCATGTCCATTGGCCTTGTATTGCTCAAATTCACTATCTCACACCAAAAATGCACTTAAATCCACTTGAAATTTGACTTTTTGCATTGACCTTTTTTGATGAATTTTGACCATACACCATGAAAGTACATGTGAAATGGGGTTTGCTCATAAAAAGATCATCCATTTTGGACATTCCATGTGAAAGTTATGCCACTTTGATTATAGGCCTTTTTTGAAAATGAATGGACCATAACTTGTCAACCATACATGGGAATTTCAAGTTCTTGGACTTTTTGGAAAGGTGAGAACAAGATCTACAACTTTCATGTTGGACAAATTTTCATTTGAAGCTTTTTTGGACAAGTAATTTTGTGGTGAAAAACTTTCCATTTTTGGAAACTTCCATTACAAGTCACTTTCCATTTTTGGAAACTTTTTGTCTGGTTTTATTTTCTTCATTCTTGAGCTTTGACATGTCAAATGAAACTTGTTTTAACATGAATGAAGTATATCCAACTCTCTCCCACCTCCAAATCCATAAAATCAAGCAC
This sequence comes from Lathyrus oleraceus, assembly GCF_024323335.1. NCBI lineage: Eukaryota > Viridiplantae > Streptophyta > Magnoliopsida > Fabales > Fabaceae > Lathyrus > Lathyrus oleraceus. Next base: position 276,462,105 of record NC_066584.1, read on the forward strand.
AATTGACCACAGTTGACTTTTCAACTGATAGATGAATTTGGCAATGCACTGATCCAATTGAGCCCCAATCCTCTGATGAAATGGATTAATGGTGAAACCCTAGCCTCCACAAGCTCAATATAGTCATGAAATGATCCTCATATCCATCATAGACCCCATCTCCTTCACATGCCCTGATTGGCCCAATGCAACTGATTAGGGTTGACCAGTGGTCAAAACCCTAATCCCAAGGAATATGATCAATCACTTAAACCTCTTGGATGATATCAAAACCATGATGATGATGATGTATCACTTCAACCAAGATGACAACCAATCTCTTTGAGAACCATGAAACCCTAATTCATAGCCCAATCCCTCAGATGGCTAATGATCAGTCCAATGAAACCCTAGCTTGCATATGACCTCTTCATCTCCTGATCAAGACTTATGAGGATGACTTGCACAATGTAACCACATGATATGCAATATGCGAATGCCTAATGACCTACAAATGATATGCAATATGTTATGCTAGTCCCAAGAGAGGAGGGCAAATTTTGAGGTGTTACACTAAGTTGCTTTAAGTTCAATTGAAATTTGCTTTGCTTTGCTTGTGGTTGGCATACCACTTAGGTATAATCCCTTGATCTTCATGTAGTCTGGAAGACCTGTCATGTTACTTTGGCAGGCACCTGTCTGAAGCCCTCCTTAAGAGGCCATGTCTTTGTTTGTTTAATTTTGTGCCAAGCAGGTTAAGTCCTCTTAAGAGGCAATTGGCAGATAAAAGGGATGTGCAATCCATCCCCTGCTATTCAGTTGTGTCATTCACTTTGCTCACACCATGTGTTGATGCATTTTGAATAAAAACCCAAAATCTTGTCCATAGAGTCAGTCATTTGTGGAGAAGAGTTCCTACATTCTGAACTCCCACACTTTCTATTGTTTAAAGCTCTCCCAGGCCAGGGATAAGAGCTATGAGGCATAACCCTCATCTCCATTTCATCTGCTTCACCCTAACTCTTAATGTTAGGGTTAAGAGCTCAAAACACCCCATTCCAGTTGGCTTGTTTCTAAAGCCTAACCTTGCTTGAGCCCATTGATTGTGTATAGTGTGTGCTAATTGGTTGCTTGTTGGCTTGTTTGCCCATATGTGCATAATTGTTTGTGTGTGCCTCTGTGCATTGCTTTCATCTTTGAGCATTAATTGTATATCATCTGTAGCGGTGTATTCGTCGCTATATGATCTATCGATTAAACCATAAGCAAGGTATACAATGATTTTCGAGTCGCCACCGCACTTTTATTTATCCAAAGGACTGGCTAAAAAGCGAACAAAAGCCTAAGAAGTTTTACACGTAGAAAACTAATAAAAAGATCAGAGAGTCTAGGTAAGGGGTAAATTACGCAATGGGAAGGTGTTAGGCACCCACTACGTCCTAGGTACTCCTAGGGAGCCCTTTTCACACTTGTTGTATAAAATTGTTGTTTGTTATGACATAAGTATTGTGCAAACATGATTGGGATGATGAGAAAAGAATATACAATTTTATTGGGTTTGAACGGATGAACCCGTTGCCTACGTACCTTCCATCAAAGGTAAGGATCAAAACGCCGTAGTTTGGCTAAAAACTTCCAAAAGTTAGTGGATTCAATTTTAAACACAAGCCCTAAGGTCTTACGTTATCCACGGGAGAAAACTCAACCTTATACAAACAACGAGTCCACCATGTGAGAACAGCTTCAACTTGCTAGTGAGGGGTTAACCCTATAATAAGCAAGGAAGACTTACAATTCAATCAACTAAGGACAAATAGGTGAGATTGACATCAACCAACTAAGATAAATCAAACCTATAGCTCATGTATGAAAAGATTAACAAGAATGGACAAAGCCACAACAACATTGAATGGGTGAAGTTAATTGATTGTGAGTATTCATGAAAGTAGGTCAAAGTATGGTTAAGATTAATTCAAAGAAGTATTATGAAATGGAGTTAGAAAAAAGTCAAGGACTTGGGTCCAGGTTTTCAGTTTGAAAAGCATGAAGATGTTTGCACAATATCTATCTCAAGTTTGAAAATAAGGTGTGAAAAGGTTTAGGACATAAATGGGGATGAATGGATGAGGATGGATTGTAAAACTTCTCAGGAGGTTCACCTCTTGAGATCATATAGAAGATGATTCAAGTGTGTCCTTTGGAACGGGCAATGAGCAATAACAAAATAAACAAACAAATGATATCGGATGCCACTCAATGGTCTTACTCCAATCTCACAAACAAAAGCGGATACCGGATACCAATAGATGGATTTACACCAATCTCCTAAAACAGAAATGGATATCAGAGGCCACTCAATGGACTTATACTAATCTCCTCAACAAAGAAAATGAAAGTCGATGCCGGATGCCAATCTGTCTGGACTTATACCCATCTCCAACAAAGGAAACAAACACTTGGATGTCAGATGCCAATCTATCTGGGCTTACTCTAATCTCCAACATATGATCATAGGAATACAAATGCCAAATTACACGGACTTACAATTGTATCCTCACATACAATCAAACAATGCAACATATGATCACAGGAAAGCAAATGCCAACTTACAGGGACTTACAATTGCATCCTCTCATACAATCAAACAATGCATCAAGCAAAGATAAGATGAGTGGCCAATGAAATGGTCTTATACTCACTTCCACATCATAGGAACAATAGCCAATGTATGGTCTTACAATTGTCCTCAATGGGCAAACAACAATGATAATGTCACAAAGACAAATGAAATGATCATGCACTTAATGAGCAATTAATGATGATAAATGCATAGAGCATACAAGCAATCATGTGCATATGAAATAATCAATCAATCAATGAGGTCATTCAGCACACACTATAACCAAACAAGGAGGCTCATACAAATGTAAACACACACAAGCATTGCCTCTTAAGGAGGACTTCAGACAGTTGCCTGGCCAAGTAACAGGCCAGGTCTTCCAGACTACATGAAGAAAAGGGATTATACCTCAATGCAAATTGCTATTAAAGCAAAGCAAAGCAAGTTCTTAAAGAACTAAGCAACTAAGAGTACCTGAAATAGTCAAACAGAATCAGTACACAGCTCAAAGTTTAGATCAAAAGGAAATAAGATCAACAGCCAAAATAATCAGGTGAAGGTGCAAAGCACAAGACTCAAAGCATATGAGTCAAGCAACCTACAAAACAAACAAGTTAATTTAAGATAATCAAATAAACTCAATCAACTTGTATAAGTTTCCTTAAGGCAATTGCTTCTCAACCTGAAAACATGAACTCAAACATGAGCAATATAACCACTAGGACAAGCCTAGGGTCAAAAGGGGATGAGAAAGTCAAAACAGCAAGTGATATCCAATCAAAATCAAGTTTAAACAATTATGAAGCAAACTCAATTGGTTTCATGTTCATATCATGCATCATCATCATTTCATAAACAAATTAGGTCAAGGCATGGCATATAGAAGCTCATAGGAGTCAACAGCAAGACTTAACTCGAAACCAATCACAAACAATTCAATAAACCATCAAATAATTCATGATCAAACACAATCAATAACATGACATGCATATAAAATTTCAGCTCATTTGGATCATGGGAAGATGGTCAATGAAAATCAGAAAGTCAAAACAATTTCAAGCATGCTCAAAGAAGTCAACCAAACATGTATCAACTTCAAAAAATCATAAATCAGTGACAACATATGAGAAATGAATGGGATCAACACCATGGCAAAGCTTAAGATATCTACTAATCACATGTCAAATTTCATGTTCATCCAATTAAGTATGAGAATTTCACAAAGCATATGGCATGAAGTGTCACAAAAAGTCAACATATGACCAAACAGGGGAGAAAAATCTCAATCAATTAGGAAATGCCACAAATAATTCCACAAACAATCACATGTAAACTAGACATCCAAGAGTACATTCATGCAAAAAGTCAAAGCAATTGGAGGTCAAGAAGCATGGTATAGAAAATCAGGAAGTTGCACATCAATGGTGTGACACAAATTGTCACACCCTAATTCAAAAAATCATAACTCAAAAACCAGAGATGATAAATTCATAAACTCTACACCAAAATCCCCATGAATGTGTCTAGTTTAAGCACAAAAAATTTGGGGGCCATTGGATAAAGCATCATCATTTCACAAATGTTTTGGCAAAGGGTACAAAATATGAGCACATGAACAAAACCCTAGCACCAATTAAAATTTACTCATGCAAAAATTCTGGAAAAAAATATGATTAAAAACTAGAGATTGTGATGAACAATTTGCAAAAAGTTTCATGAAATTTGGATTAACAATGAAGGTGCTATGATTTTTGGAAGATTGGGTACAAAATGAAATGAATATTGAAGAAATAATTGAAATAACATGAATTAAATAATTGAATAAAACGCAGAATGGCATTGTTGTAAATATTTTGAAAAGTTAGTGAAACGCGGCGCATTGGCTCAAGGCGTGAAATGTTCTGATTGGCTACATGCTAATGGAACAGTGTTAATTCATGCAAACAGCAAACAGCAACGACCAAACACGATCAAATGGATTTTCTGGGTTTTTCTAGGGTTTGCTACAGTGATGTTCATCACCATTGATGAACATTTTTTCCAGAAAATGCAATTATGTACACCAATCGACTCAGCAAGCATCACACATCATGAATCCATCAACCAAATTCTATGAATCGAGCTATACAACAAGAATCATGCAAAAACATATTTAAACATCAAACTTCATGTCAACATATCTTCCAAAATACACAACTATTTTCAATGCTTTAAAGCTCAAAATGACCAGCAAGAAAGGATCTATACAAGGCATAGCATGGTTTTGCAAATAATGAGAGTCGAAAATTTACCAAAAGTGAAGAACAGTTGAAATTCTGATGTTGTTTGGCTATGTTGAGGTGAAACAGATGTCCATCAAGCTTTGAAATGATGAATGGTCGAAGGAATTTGGCCCAACAACTTTGTTCTTAGCTCAAATCGAGGACTGCCATTAAAATGCTCTTCAATGGAACAGGGTTTGCCTTAGGTTACAGTTGAGAAACAGGGCATGGAAATGCTTACAATCAGTTGGTGAATGATGGAACAAGCAGGCAATGCACGAGTTCCTTTAGGTTTCAGCAGAATTTTCGAAAAATGAAGAAAATGGTTTTTGAGAGCAAATGCTTTTTTTTGTTTGTGAATGAGGCTGCTAGGGTTCTGTTTGCAGAAAATGAAGTATATATGTGATGCTTAACATCTGTTAATCATGATTAGATGTTGTGGTAATTGGAATTGGTTAAATGACATGTTTTTGCTAATTAGTGAATTTCACTCAAATGGTGAGGTGCAAGAGCCATGGCTGAGAAATTGGGCTTCCAACACAACCAAAACATGTTTTCAGAACATTTTCAATTGGTAGGAGGTGTTGGAATTGGTTAATTTGGAAATTCACTTTTTCACCTCTCTTGAACTTAATTCATGCCATTCCAAAAAGGCCATTTTTATTTGTGAAGTTTTGGTGAATGATGATGACATATTTGGAAAGAGGGGATCAAATGTGACTTGTAGCAAAAAACCCCACCCAATTTGGCCAAATGGTTTGAGAGATATGGCCTTTTGAAGTTCAAAAATTTCTGAAAATGATTTGATCATAACTTGCCAACCATACATGGGAATTGAGTGTTCTTGGACTTTTTGAAAATGGGAGAACAAGATCTTCAACTTTCATGTTGGGCAAAAATTCATTTGAAGCTTGTATCATGATGTAAGTTTGGGATCAAGAAGTTTCCATTTTTGGCAAATTCCAATTACAGGTCAACTTTCTATTTTGGGAAATTTCTTGTTTGACTTCAAATTCTTCCATGATGATGTTTGACATGATATATGAGGCCTATATGGACATGAATGAGACCGCTCAAACCAATTCCCACCATCAAATCACTGATTAAATGTACAGTTGACCAAAGGTTGACTTTCTAGGGTTTTGCTTGACTGGGCCATGTTCTGATGAATTCCAAACCCTAATCACTTGAGATCTTGATTCCAAATGATATCACAACATATATGAACTCTTGATTATTGATCATGGTGCCCAAGTTCTTCAAGAATGGCCACCATCCACTGTTAAATGGTTGATTTGACTGTTTGACTGATGATTGCTTCAGCTGCAAGTAACATGGTTAGATGACAATATTTTTGTACTTTTTGGTTAGTAAACATATGAAAGGCAAAGATATACAAATGCAAAGCATGCTTGGTGATCAAGAAACACACTCACAAGACAACCTACCCACTAGGAGGGAAACTAGGGCATGCAGTGATCCTTGAGGCCATGATATGATATGGTATGGGCCATGAGGGATCTTAGGGCCAAAATTGGGGTCTTACATCATCTCATGATCATTGTTCATACTTTGTGACATTTTGCTTTGTCCATTGAGGAGTCAATTGTAAGTCCATTTATTGGCAGTTGTTTCCTATGATCTGGTAGGAGTTGGGACTAAGACCATTGATTGGCATCCCATTTCCTTGGAGTCGAGTGTAAGACCATTTATTGGCAACTTGTTTCCTCTTACTTATTGCATTTGTTTTATTTGCTTTGTGAGACTAGTGTAAGTCCATTGATTGGCATCCGGTATCCATGTTTCTTTTTGTTTTGTGAGACTGGTGTAAGTCCATAGATTGGCATCTGGTATCCATGTTTTCTTTGTTTTGTGAGATTGGTGTAAGTCCATTGATTGGCATCTGGTATCCATTTATGTTGGCTTTTCCTGATACATTGTTTACCTGTTACCTGCTTGTTGCCTTTTCCAAAGGAATCACTTGGATCATCTACATATGATCTCAAGAGGTGAACACCTAAGAAGTTTTGCATCCCTTAACCTTCCCCCTTTTTGTTTCTTTACAACCTCCATTTGCATGTTAACTCAAACCAGAAAAACTTCGTGCAAACATTTTCACTTCTTTTCAAACTAGAAACCTAGGCCTTAAGCCTTTGATTTTCAAACTTCATTTTCATAATACTTCTTCTGAATAAACTCTAATGTCAAATTTGACCATTTTTGTGAATACTCTAATTGATTAATTCCACTCATTCAATTGTTTTGTGGCTCTGTCCATTCTAGCCATAGATCTCAATTATCTTAGTGGTTGATGTAAATCTCACCTTTTGTCCTTAGTGATTGAATTGTAAGACTTCCTTGCTTATTATAGGGCATGGTCCCTCACTAGCAAGTTGAAGCTTTTCTCACATGGTGGACTTGTGGTTGTATAAGTTGAGTTTTCTCCCGTGGATAATGAAAGACCTTAGGGCTTTTGTTTAAAATAAATCCACTTATATTTTGGAAATCTTTTAGCCGAACTACGAGGTTTTGATCCTGTAAAGGTACGTAGGCAATGGATATTTCCATCCAAACACAAAAATAATAAAATTGTATATTCTTCTCTCATCCTCCCAATCAATGTTTGCACAATAAATATTTCATAAACAATATCTTTTGCAACAAGTTGTGAAAAGGGTTCCCTAGGAGTACCTAGGATGCTTTGGGTGCCTAACACCTTCCCTTTGCATAATTACCCCCTTACCCAGATCTCTGACCTTTTCATTAGTTTTCTCGTGTAAAACTTCTTAGGCTTTTGTTCGCTTTTTAGCCATTCCTTTGGATAAATAAAAGTGCGGTGGCGACTCTATCTTTGTATGCTTTGCTTTTGATTTAGTCAATAAATCATAAAGTGACGAATACACCGCTACACCAATGAAACTGCTTGTCTCATGCTAGCTACCATGAACTCAAAATTGCAAAAGCAACATGAGAACATGTCAGTGTTCGATATAATCGAACACCTGAAAATGCTCTATCAAGAGCAAGCAAGGCATGAGAGGTTTGAAGTTTCAAAAGCCCTTTTTCAAGGCAAGTTAGTTGAGGGAGCCCCTGTAGGTCCCCATGTGCTCAAGATGATTGGGTATGTGGAAAACCTTGAGAGATTGGGTTTTCCCCTTGAAAAGGAACTTGCGACTGATTTGATCTTGCAATCGTTGCCAGATAGTTTCAGTCAATTTGTCCTAAATTTCAATATGATTGATATGGATAAATCTCTTCCTGAACTGCTCGCCATGTTAAGAACTGCCGAGCAGAATCTGAAGTCAAAAGGGAAGTCCATTCTGATGATCGGAAATGGAAAGAGACAGAACAAAAGGTCCACTAAGCAGGGTGATAAAGGGAAAGGCAAGGAAGTTGCCAAACCCAAACCCACCGTTGCTGCTTTAAAGCCTAGTGGAGGCATAGCAAAAGAAGGCACCTGCTTCCATTGCGGTAAGACCGGATATTAGAAGAGGAACTGCCCAAAGTACCTGGAAGATAAGAAGAATGGAGTAGAGACTTCAACTTCAGGTGTTTTTGTTATTAAAATTAATTTATCTACTTCTGCATCATGGGTATTAGATATTGGACGCGGTTCTCACATTTATACAAATGTGCAGGGGCTGAAAAGAAGTAGAGATTTGGCTAAAGGTGAAGTTGACCTACGAGTTGGCAATGGAGCAAAGGTTGCTGCCTTAGCCGTAGGAACTTATGAATTGACTTTACCTAGTGGTTTAATAATTCAGTTAGAGAACTGTTATTATGTACCAGCAATTAGCAGGAATATTATTTCCGTTTCTTGTTTAGACAAGTTCGGTTTTTCATTCATAATAAAGAACAATTGTTGTTCAATTTATTTGAATGATATATTATATGCTACTGCTCAAATGAACAATGGATTATATGTCCTTGATCTTGAAATGCCAGTTTATAACATTAATACTAAAAGGATGAAACCTAATGAGTTAAATCCAACTTACCTATGGCATTGTCGATTAGGCCACATAAATGAGAAACGCATTTCCAAAGTCCATAAAGATGGATTCTTGTGTTAGACGGTGTGCCTAGTAATTTGAAAAGGACCATTTTCAATGGCATCCCATACTAGCCTATCAACAAAATTTATATGAACTCGCATGTAGTCTTTCCAGTAGCCGTAATTTTCACCGTTGAAAATCGGCGCTCTATTATACGCCCCCTTTGGTTCAGAATCCATATCGTTACAGGCAGCCATAGAACACCAGCGACCCGGCGCTCTGATACCACTTGTTAGACGGTGTGGCTAGTGATCAAGAGGGGGGTGAATAGATCACTTCTTTTAAATAAACGGATTTAAAAAATCTTATCAGAGTTATTGAAACTTAGCGGAAAATTACAGTCCCGAATCGACTTCCGTCTAATCTGAACCGCTACTAGAAGACCAGACATGCGAATTTATAGCTGGATTTGTATAGGAACGATAGAGATTATTAACACCAAAATCTTATCAAATCAAATGCACTTATCACTAAATTCTAATTCCAATGAATAAAACTCAGCTGACAGTTTTGTCAAACATTTGGTGTGTATGTGATCAATGATGAACAATGGTGGAGTTTAGATAAAGAAGTTTTCTTGCCACTATTGTATCACGAAATGTACAACCACAATACACCAACTGAAATCACAAAACTGTTGAAAACGTAAAGATAGATAAGGAAAGAATACGATACGCAGAGATTTGGTAAGGAAGTTCCCCACTGTTGTCCTCGCGTATGGGTACGTCTCCCTCTCAATTTCAAATGAAATTGAGAACTGTTGTTATCAATAATGCCGAATTCGTTGATACAAGGTTACAATACAAAGACAGAAATCTAAATTCCAAGATCTTCTTCTTGTATAAAACCTCCACTTGATCTGAGCTCGATCAAGAATTTCCTGCAAGAAATTGCAAACAATTCACCGGTTCCACGACCTGTTTGCAAAATTACCCAATTTCCAAACCCTACGCTACGGCTGAATCTGTTCTGCAAACGTGACTAACAAACCCGCAAGAACACTCCAGTTCTTGAAGGACAAACCATTTGGTTTTTCCTCGAAACCCCCTTCAACCTTCAACTCAGCTAGATCCTCGATCGTTCCACTGAACACCTCAGCTAGATCCTTGATCGTTCCACTGAACGTTATCTCGTTGATCCTTTAATCCAAAGAACAAGAATGATTATGTGTTGATGTTCTTGAAGAAAAGAGATTGAGAAGATGAAGAAGATGAAGTCTCTTTCAGGTTTCTAACTGCTCAAAAAAAAACAATTGCTGCTACACACTCCTTTGATTTGTGTTACTACTTTTTTTTTCACTTCTGAATTCGTGCTGTTTTACTGAGCTGTCAAAATACTTCTTATATGTGAAAGACAGAAGCTGTTAGTAGACAAAACAGAATTATGTATTGATACAAAAGATTATGCATCGATACATACTGTAGCTTTGATTAATTTTAGAGAATTAATACAAGCATGTATCGATACAAAGCTCGTATGTATCGATACATAGAACATTTTAACTAAGCATGTATCGATACAAAGCTCGTATGTATCGATACATAGAACATTTTAACTAAGCATGTATCGATACAAAGCTCGTATGTATCGATACATACTGAAGCAAAAACGTTTTGTGATTTAAAACAAATTTATGTATCGATGCAGATGAACATGTATCGATACATACTGACACAAAATAGTTTTTATGAGTTCTTTTAAGAAATGTATCAATGTGGATCTTTATGTATAGACACGAAACAATAGTATAGGCTAAAAACACAAATGAAACATGTAAAATAATGCACAACCAACAATTAGACAATGATCACACAATTTGCTATCATTCAAAACTTATTCAAAGTAAAGAATTTGCTCACAAACTCCCCCTTTTTGATGATGGCAAATTTTTAGCAAGATGTGTGATACTCCCCCTGAGTTTGTGCATATATGTCAACATCTGCATTTCTCCCCCTTTGTCAACATCAAAAAGAAGAAAAAAAACAGTTTTATCAAGGCAACTTGTTGTAGCAGGACACAGCAAAAATGATAAAGAAGCTAACAATCACAAAGAAGGAAGCTTAAAAAATAAAGAATCACTCACAAAGAATGACAAATAAGGGCAATAACACCAGAAGTAAGCAGAAGGAAATAAGCATTTAACTAGTAGAAAGTATTTAAAAATTACATAAGCCAAGACATATAAGGTGCAACTAATCTGAAAAGAAAAAAAACTCAAGCAACATGCAATGAAATGCAGTGAAATGAAATGATGATGGTTTAATGTGGATTATAGCCACCACAGGACTCCTCGTCATCTCTATCAGGATCTCTGAAGCTTGGCGGAGGCGGAGGAGGAGGCATTGCATCTGGATTGTGGCCCATGAAGGTGTAGTGCCTGAACCGGTCTTGAACTTCAACACTTCTGAATCTGTCCATAATACCAGGATTGGCACGACAGTCGTCCATAAAACCAGACATTTCATTATAGAAGACTTGGTGCCACTTAACCAAATTTGTGTGCCAAGAGTGTTGGTTATGGTACATCCGTGTATGATCGTCATGCCACTCACGATGCTCCTTATGCCACTCGCATTGTTGTACATGCCAAGACCGTGCCTCTTCATGACGTTCTTGGTTGGCAAGCTCCATTTGTTGAAGCATTTGAGTTAGGTGCGCAGTAGGTGTTGAAGATAAAGCACTGCCGGAGAACAGAGGAACCGTTGGTTCAGGTACATAGTTGGTTGGAGACCACCTTTGTGGCACCCAATCACCCCAACCAGCATTGTCATGAGCTGCAGGCACATCTGCTTCGTTCACATCATGCATTTCTTCATCAGGTTGGTCTTCAACTACATGAATTCGTTCAGAAGGCACATCAAAATTATAGATCCTTGTTTTGGATTTCCTTTCAAAGAAATAGAAACATTGACGTTCCTTGTCCCACCGATATCCCATATGAGATAAAGTGGAAGAGTCAAACTCTTGAGCAGCAGATGGTGATATGAGAGGAACTAAAGGGATTGCAACATTCCAAAACGTAAGAATTTTCATGATTTGAGACGCATAACCAAGAGCAACATTCTTGGCACTGTTACGCACGAAAAAGAGACGCTTCACAAAGTAATTTGCCCAATTCAAGGGAACCTTATTTTGAAGAGTATACAAGAGATGAATGCCTGCCCTGTCTAACCTAGAATGTCCATTGTTTGCTGGACGCAGAATGTGCGAGATAATCCACTGAAGTATACGAGGAATTTTCTTAATCATACAAGACGTAACCTGTTCATCCTCACCCAGCGGTCTGTCCAATTTCAAGATAGATAGAGTAAACTCCTTCAGGTTAAAGTCAGTATCAAACTTCAAGTCATGCCAAGTCTTGAAATTATGCGACGGAAGCGGAATTTGAAACACTGTTTCCCAATCAGCAGCCTCAAAAGTATAGGTTCTGACACCAATAGAACACTTAAACATATATCCTTTACCAGATTGTAAGCCAACATAAAATGCACAGATAAAATCCTCATGGTAATCATCCTTTGTAGTCAAAAATGAACCAAGTTTTTGTGCATTAAGGAGTTCAACCACATCATTGAGATGCAGATGAATAGCATCATGTTTATCGAAGACATGGGGTTTCATAACTAACCTTGTCTTGAAAGAATCCTCAAACTCAGTAGCAATTGCAGGATGAAGCAAATCTAAGGCATTAGGAGGAATTTCTGGTAACTGCTGAGAAGTGTCAACCGGTTCCTTTCCTTTTCCTTTTCCCCCTGCTCTAGCCGGAATGATTCTTGGAGGGATGGTGATGAAAAATTGAAGAAAAGTGAAATGAATTTATGGTTTTTGAGAGAATGATGATGAAGGAGATTAGGGTTAGCCGCAGGTTTTGAGAGGTAGGGGAACTGCTGATACCAAGTTTGTGAAAAGATGTGATAAGAATTGCTGATGTGTCGATCCATGAGTGAAATAAAATGAATTTAATCCAAATAACAATCAGTATGTGTCGATGCATATGGGAATGGATCGATCCATGTCACGCATTTTTGTTTTTAAAGGGTCTATGTATCGATACAAACGACGAATGAATCGATACATACTGAACCAATTTTGACAGATGTGAAATGAAGAAGACATGAATCGATACATACATCTTTGAATCGATACATACTGATGCCAAACCAAATTTTAATTAATTTTTATGCAGTATGGTTATGCATTATAAAGTATGTAATGATAATGATGCCCAAGTATAATTCACAAATCAGATATTAATGTTCAAACAATATATGGAAAGAAATTCACATAAACGAAAATAAGGAATTTTGTTCTAACATACACAATCACATAGTTCTAAAAGAGATATAGAAAGGAGTGATATTACCTCGGTTGATGTAACCTTGTGAGGTATAAATGAAATCTAAAACAAATCTCATCAACCAAGGTGAGGCATAATATAAATAAGAACAAACATGCTTAAGACAACAATGGAGAGAGATCTAAGATCCCTAATTCACGACGAATGTTGAAGAACGGTTCTGTTGCCAAAGGTTTAGTGAAAATGTCAGCAAGCTGGTTTTTAGTATCAACATGCTCAAATACAACGTCTTCTTTTTCAACATGATCGCGAAGAAAGTGATGTCTAATCTCTATGTGTTTAGTGCGTGAGTGTAAAACAGGATTTTTAGTAAGGTCTATGGCACTAGTGTTGTCACATTTTATTGGAATACGTTTGAGTTGAATGTTAAAGTCTTGCAGTTGTTGCTTTAGCCACAAAATCTGAGCGCAACAACTACCGGCTGCAACGTACTCAGCCTCTGCAGTTGACAAAGCCACAGATACCTGCTTTTTGCTATGCCAACTTACCAAGGAGTTTGAAAACAAGTGACATGTACCACTCGTGCTTTTCCTATCTGATTTGCAGCCAGCAAAATCAGAATCGGAGTAACCTACTAAGCTACAATCACTTCCTTTGGAATACCAAAGCCCATATTTAGATGTTCCATGAAGATATCTAAATATACGCTTAACAGCTTTCAGGTGTGATTCCTTAGGATTTGATTGATATCGTGCACACATACAAACACTAAACATGATGTCAGGTCTAGAAGCAGAAAGATACAGAAGAGACCCAATCATACCTCTAAACTTTTTTACATCTACACTCTTACCATGCTCATCTTTATCTAGATTTCCGTTGGTAGGCATAGGGGTGTCAATTGATTTTGAGTCGTTCATTCCAAAGCGCTTGAGTAGTTCTCTGCAGTACTTTGTTTGACATACTGCTGTACCCTCATCAAGTTGCTTTATCTGAAGACCTAGGAAGTAATTCAGCTCCCCCATAAGACTCATCTCAAATTCACCCTGCATAACCTTAGAAAATTCTTCGACCAAGTGTGTGTTAGTTGAACCAAAAATTATATCGTCTACATAAACTTGAACTAAAAGAATGTGCTTTCCCTTGTGTTTAATAAAGAGAGTATTATCCACTTTACCTCTTGAATATCCATGATCAATTAGAAATTTGCTAAGCCTTTCATACCAAACCCGAGGGGCTTGTTTAAGACCATACAAAGCTCGTTTTAATTTGTAAACATAATCTGGATTTTCAGCATTCTCAAAACCAGGAGGTTGTGAGACATATACCTCTTCATTTATGACACCATTTAGAAACGCACTCTTTACGTCCATTTGGTAAAGCTTAAAATTATTAGAACACGCATAGGCAAGCAAGAGACGTATAGCTTCAAGGCGAGCAACTGGAGCATACGTTTCCTCATAGTCTATGCCCTCCTCTTGGTTATACCCTTGTGCTACTAAACGTGCCTTGTTCCTAGTTATCACTCCGTTTTCATCAAGCTTATTTCTAAAAACCCATTTAGTACCTATGATATGATGATCTCGCGGACGAGGGACAAGTTCCCAAACGTCATTTCTTTTAAATTGATTAAGCTCTTCTTGCATGGCCATTAGCCAACATTCATCAATCAAGGCCTCTTTGGCATTTTTAGGTTCTACTTGTGAAACAAAAGCGAAGTGAGAACAAAAATTACTTATCTTAGAACGAGTCATTACTCCCTTTGAAATATCTCCCAATATGTTGTCAATAGGATGGTCTTTTGAAGATTTCCAAGCTGGTGGAAGGTCATTCACTTCAGCTGTCCTTTCTTCCTCATCTTCTTCATGACTAGTATCTTCCTCCTTCTCATGGGCAACTGTTCTGGACTGATCAGTTTCTGTAACAGCTTCCTTGAGTATGTCTTCTGTAGATACACCTGCGTCATCAAAAGAAATACCTTTTCCGACACTTTTCGGATAAGACTCATCAAAAGAAACATGGACAGATTCTTCAACAGTAAGTAAACGCTTATTATATACTCTATATGCTTTACTTGATTGTGAGTATCCAAGAAAGATACCTTCATCCGCTTTTGCATCAAACTTCCCAATATTTTCCTTACCATTATTCAAAACAAAACACTTACAACCGAATACGTGAAGATGTGACAAGTTTGGCTTTCTTCCTTTTAAAAGCTCATAAGGAGTTTTATTTAAAATAGGACAAATTAAGATCCTGTTTAAAATATAACAAGTTGTGCTAACTACATCAGCCCAAAAATATTTTGGTAATCCACCCTCATTTAGCATTGTTCTTGCCAACTCCTCTAAAACACGATTTTTACGCTCCACAACACCATTTTGTTGTGGAGTTCGAGGAGCTGAAAAGTTATGCTCAATACCATACTTGTCACAGTACTTATCAAAGTGATAGTTTTGAAATTCACCACCATGATCGCTACGAATTGTAACTATTTTGGAATTCATTTTGTTTTGGGACAGATTTGCAAAATTCTTAAAAGAAGAAAAAGTTTCATCTTTGCTATGAAGGAATATAGTCCAAGTAAATCTAGAATAGTCATCAACGATTACAAAACCACAATAATTTCCACCTAAGCTCTTTGTCCTAGAAGGTCCAAAGAGATCCATATGGAGAAGCTCAAGGGGTCGTGAAGTTGAAATTACATTTTTAGATTTAAAAGAGACCCTCGTTTGTTTTCCCATTTGGCACGCGTCACATAGGTGTTCTTTTGAAAATTTTATTTCTGGAAGACCGACTACTAGATCCTTAGATACAACCTTATTAAGCAAATCGAAATTAACATGCGCTAAACGTCTATGCCAAAGCCAAGAATCATCATTCAAGGTAACTAGACATTTAGTACTTGTTAAAGATACATCAAAAAGGTCAAGCATATAGATATTGTTTACTCTTACACCCTTAAACATAACGTTCTGTTCAGCATGTTCAATTATGCAGCAAGTTTTTGTGAAAGAAACTTTATAACCCTTGTCACACAATTGACTTATGCTTAACAAATTGTGTTTAAGCCCCTCTACTGAATGGACATCAGAAATAGTAGTGGTAAAGGGATTACCTACACTACCTTTGCCAAGTATAGCTCCTTTGTTATTGTCTCCATAAGTAACATATCCCTTCTTCTTTGCTTTGAAGTCTATAAAACGTGATATGTCCCCGGTCATGTGCCTTGAGCAACCGCTGTCAAGAAATCATCTCCTATCTACGGAAGCAAGGCACTCATCCTACAATATCAAAAGAGAGAAGTTGGTACCCAATTTTCATTGGGTCCAAGTGGGTAAGTGCTAACATGGTTTCCTTTTGGCTTCCATTGATAAATACCTTTAGGAACAAGAAATCTCCTAAACTTGCATTTCTCAATGGTATGGCCAGCACGACAACAATAATGACATAAACCATGATGATGTGTTTGTTTATTCTTGTTCATTAAATCCTTTGGAATAAAAGAGTATTTTGCATATGGTGGATTTAATGACTTCTTAAACAACCTAGAGTCAACGGCATAAGTAACCTTAGGTTGTAAAGCTTTTTCCAATTTAACCTTGAGAGTGTTTACCTCTTGTTGCCAAATATGACAAGCTTCACAATACCCAACTTTACTACATCCATCAATGTCAATATTTTTTGAATTTTCTGCAATACTAGCTTTTAACCATTCTAAATCTTTTTCAGCTTTGTATACTTTACCTTCCAGAAATGAAAAAATTTGTTTATCGGAAGATAATCTTTTAAAAGCATCTACAGCTTCGTTATGCAGTTTTTCAAAAGCTATTTTCAGTTCAGAAAAAGACATAGAAGAGAAATTATTATAATAGGCTTGTTTTACCTTTTTATCATTGATTTTCTTCTTGTGGTAGGACAGATTTTTGGTGTGAGCCATAAGGCACAGATTTGCGGTTTCATCACTATCACTTGAACTTTGTGTACTTGATGAATCACTATCACTTTCCCATGCAATGTAAGCTCTTCTTTGTTTGCTGTACCCTTTTGGTGGAGCTTTTCCTTGATCCTTATACTTCATAGGACAATCTCTTTTATAATGTCCAGATTTACCATAATTAAAACAAGATCCTTTTCCTCTACTCTTCTTATTCTCTTCCTGTTTTGAATCTGTAGATTGTCTTCGAAACTTCATGAGGTTTTTGTCGGAATGCTTGACTCCATTCTTTCGAATGAATCTATTATATCTCCTTACAAAAAGTCCCATTTCCTCATCATCCGAATCTTTGTCACTACTAAAATCATTCTCACTTTGCTCTTTTCGTGAGGACTTAGAGCTAGAGGCCACAAGAACTATTGGCTTCTTCTCTCCCTCTTTGTCTCTCTTCTTCTCCTTTTCCTTCTTAATTTTGTTCTCAAACTTTTCAAGACTTTCTAATGCTTGCTGATGTTCTTCCAGCTTTCCAAACAGAGTTGTAATTGTAAGTGTCGTTAGATCGTTGGCTTCCTTAATAGATGTTACTTTAGGTTGCCATTCCCTGCTAAGACATCTCAGAATTTTATTAGTAGCTATTTCATTGGAAACAGGTTTTCCAAGTGCATTCAAACGATTAGTGAGATGAGTAAACCTCTTTTGCATGTCGGAGATAGATTCTCCTTGTTTCATGCGAAAGAGCTCAAACTCTTGATTGAGTGTGTTAATGCGGGACTGTTTTACTTCAGTAGTACCCTCATGGGCAACTTCTAAAGCATCCCACATTTCATTAGCTGTCGTGCAATGGGATACCCGATAATACTCATCAACACCAAGTGCTGAAATTAGCATATTTCGAGCTCTCCAATCACTCAACCACTTTTTCTCATCTTTCTCATTCCAATCACCTTCTGGTTTAGGAACTATGGCGCCAGCTGCATTTGTCATAGTAATTTGAAAAGGACCATTTTCAATGGCAGCCCATACTAGCCTATCAACAGAATTTATATGAACTCGCATGCAGTATTTCCAGTAGCCTTAATTTTCACCGTTGAAAATCGGCGCTCTATTATACGCCCCCTTTGGTTCAGAATCCATATCGTTACAGGCAGCCACAGAACACCAGCGAACCAGCGCTCTGATACCACTTGTTAGACGGTGTGGCTAGTGATCGAGAGGGGGGGTGAATAGATCACTTCTTTTAAATAAACGGATTTAAAAAATCTTATCAGAGTTATTGAAACTTAACGGAAAATTACAGTCCCGAATCGACTTCCGTCTAATCTGAACCGCTACTAGAAAACCGGACACGCGAATTTATTGCTGGATTTGAATAGGAACGATAGGGATTATTAACACCAGAATCTTATCAAATCAAATGCACTTATCACTAAATTCTAATTCCAATGAATAAAACTCAGCTGACAGTTTTGTCAAACATTTGGTGTGTATGTGATCAATGATGAACAATGGTGGAGTTTAGATAAAGAAGTTTTCTTGCCACTATTGTATCACGAAATGTACAGCCACAATACACTAACTGAAATCACAAAACTGTTGAAAACGTAAAGATAGATAAGGAAAGAATACGATACGCAGAGATTTGGTAAGGAAGTTCCCCACTGTCGTCCTCGCGTGTGGGTACGTCTCCCTCTCAATTTCAAATGAAATTGAGAACTGTTGTTATCAATAATGCCAAATTCGTTGATACAAGGTTACAATACAAAGACAGAAATCTAAATCCCAAGATCTTCTTCTTGTATAAAACCTCCACTTAATCTGAGCTCGATCAAGAATTTCCTACAAGAAATTGCAAACAATTCACCGGTTCCACGACCTGTTTGCGAAATTACCCAATTTCCAAACCCTACGCTACGGCTGAATCTGTTCTGCAAACGTGACTAACAAACCCGCAAGAACACTCCAGTTCTTGAAGGACAAACCATTTGGTTTTTCCTCGAAACCCCCTTCAACCTTCAACTCAGCTAGATCCTCGATCGTTCCACTGAACACCTCAGCTAGATCCTTGATCGTTCCACTGAATGTTATCTCGTTGATCCTTTAATCCAAAGAACAAGAATCATTATGTGTTGATGTTCTTAAAGAAAAGAGATTGAGAAGATGAAGAAGATGAAGTCTCTTTCAGGTTTCTAACTGTTCAAAAAAAACAATTGCTGCTACACACTCCTTTGATTTGTGTTACTACTTTTTTTTTCACTTCTGAATTCGTGCTGTTTTACTGAGCTGTCAAAATACTTCTTATATGTGAAAGACAGAAGCTGTTAGTAGACAAAACAGAATTATGTATTGATACAAAAGATTATGCATCGATACATACTGTAGCTTTGATTAATTTTAGAGAATTAATACAAGCATGTATCGATACAAAGCTCGTATGTATCGATACATAGAACATTTTAACTAAGCATGTATCGATACAAAGCTCGTATGTATCGATACATAGAACATTTTAACTAAGCATGTATCGATACAAAGCTCGTATGTATCGATACATACTGAAGCAAAAACGTTTTGTGATTTAAAACAAATTTATGTATCGATGCAGATGAACATGTATCGATACATACTGACACAAAATAGTTTTTATGAGTTCTTTTAAGAAATGTATCAATGTGGATCTTTATGTATAGACACGAAACAATAGTATAGGCTAAAAACACAAATGAAACATGTAAAATAATGCACAACCAACAATTAGACAATGATCACACAATTTGCTATCATTCAAAACTTATTCAAAGTAAAGAATTTGCTCACATCTTGGACTCTTTTGATTATGAATCATATGAGACATGCAGATCTTGTTTAATTGGAAAGATGACAAAGTCTCCATTCACAAGAAAAAGGTGAAAGAGCTAATGATCTTTTGGCCCTCATACATACTGATGTATGTGGACCACTGAACATACCAGCCAGAGGAGGTTTTCAGTACTTCATCACATTTACTGATGATTTCAGTAGATATGGTTATGTGTATTTAATGAAACCCAAATCAGAGTCCTTTGAAAAGTTCAAGGAATTCAAGAATGAAGTACAAAACCAACTAGGTAAGAATATTAAAACTCTTCGATCAGATCGAGGTGGTGAGTATTTAAGCCTAGAGTTTGATGACCATCTGAAAGAGTGTGGGATCCTATCCCAACTCACTCCTCCTGGAACACCCCAATGGAATGGTGTATCTGAGAGAAGAAATCGAACCCTGTTAGACATGGTCCGGTCCCTGATGAGTCACACCAATCTTCCAAACTCCTTTTGAGGACATACACTATTGACATCAGCTTACACACTTAACCGTGTTCCATCCAAAAGGTTGAAAAGACACCATATGAGATATGGAGTGGTAAGAAACCACATATGTCTTACATGAAGATTTGGGGTTGCGAAGTTTATGTGAAACGACAAATTTCAACTAAGCTTGAGCCCAAATCTGACAAATGCTTATTTGTGGGGTATCCTAAAGAAACAAGAGGGTATCACTTCTACATTCCTTCTGAGGGCAAAGTGTTTGTCGCTCGAACTGGAGTTTTCCTAGAAAAGGATTTTAATTCCAAAGGAATCAGTGGGAGGAAAGTAGAGCTTGAAGAAATTCAAGAATCACAAAGCATCGATACACCTATGGAGGAATTAGAGCAGGAAACACAAGTAGTTGTGTAAGAGCAACCTGCTCAAGTAGAACAAGATCAGCGTAGGTCAGGCAGGATACGTCACCTACCTGAGATATATGGATATCTGATCAAGGTGATGTATTACTCATGGATTCATCAAAAACAAAGATGAGCCTTGTGTCTACAAGAAGGTTAGTGGGAGCATGATCGTTTTCCTGATGTTATATGTAGATGACATATTACTCATTGGAAATGATGTCCCTACCTTGCAACGAGTAAAGTCTTGGTTGGGGAAATGCTTTTCTATGAAGGACCTAGGTGAAGCATCCTATATATTAGGAATCAGAATCTATAAGATAGATCACAAAATGCTTGGCCTAAGTCAGGGTACATAGACAAAGTATTGAGACGCTTTAATATGGATGATTCCAATGGTTATGTGTTTTGCTTAAATGGTGGCGTTGTGAGCTTGAAAAGTTCAAAGCAAGATACAGTTGTTGATTCTACAACCGATGCTGAGTATATTGTTGCCTCAAGTGCAGCAAAGGAAGTTGTTTGGATCAGAAGTTCCTTAGTGAACTTGACATAGTTCCTAGCATAGTGGATCCCATTGCTCTCTATTATGAGAACAATGGTGCTATCGCACAAGCTAGGGAACCTAGATCTCACCAACGATCCAAACACATACTTAGGCGTTATCATCTCATTCGAGAGATAATGGATAGAGGAGATATGAAAATATGTAGAGTACCTACACTTGACAATATTGCTGACCCACTAACAAAGCCTCTTGCGCAGCAGAAGCATGATGGCCATACTAGATCAATGGGCATAAGGGGTATGCCTGATTGGCTCTAGTGCTAGTGGGAGATTGTTGGTGTAATCCCTAGAGGCCAATACTTTTGGTACTTGTATCGAATTATTTATTAATAATAAAAGGCATTTTCTTTATTATGGTTGATTAATAAAGTCCCTGGAATAGATAGTCCGTTTAATGTATTAAATGTGACTTAATCATGAGAACACATTAAACATAAGGACACTATTCTTAAAGTATCCGTAGTCGAGCTTTAGTGTGAAGTGGGATAACATTAAAGCATTAAGACTATTATGTTTGTAGACTGATGATCACATCTCATGGATCATGGATAAAGAGTTATCAAGTCTTAAACATAGGTATGAATATTAAGAGTAATATTTATACCGGATTGACCCGCTATGAGAATACTATATAGAAAGTTATGCAAAGTGTCATAAGTTATTCTCATGGTGATAATGGTGTATACCATTCTTCGACCTGAAACCACTATGGATCCTAGATGTAGAGTCGAGTGCTTTATTGATGATCCAACGTTGTCCGTAACTGGATAACCATAAAGACAGTTGATGGATACTCCACGAAGCATGCTAAGGGACATGAGTGTCCTAGATGGAATTTTCCCATCCTGCATAACAGGATAAATGTCTATGGGCCCAATATTGAACTGGACAAGGATGACACGGTCTATACCTTGTGTTCAATATAGACATAAGGGCAAAAGGGTAATTATACACATAATCATTATCACAGGAGGTTTTGTCAGATCACATGACATTTTCGTGTCTTGGGTAGCAGTGATGTGTTGCTAGATAGCGCTCACTGTTTATTATGTTAAATGCGTGATTTAATATAATTGCCAACGTCGCGAAAACCTACAGGGTCACACACAAAGGACAGATTGATGAGAGATAGAGTAATTAAGGTATACCGTTATGTATGGTGCCCTTAAGTAGAATACGAAATATGGTAAGGTACCAAATACTTAAGTGATTTTGGCATATTATGAGATATGGGAAAAATGCACTTACGTGGGCTTTTCGGCTTGAAGCCCACGCAAGTGGTTCTATAAATAGAACTCTTGTGCAGAAGCATTGTATGGGAATACAACACAACTGAAGAGTTGGAATTTCGTATCTCTCTTTCTCTCACTCAAAACCTTCATTCATAACAGCTAGCACTGCGATTGAAGGAATCCGTTCGTGTGGACTGAGTAGAGACGTTGTCATCGTTCAACGTTCGTGATCGCCCCATGGATTTGTATCTAAGGTTTTGATCATTACAAGAGATCTGCACCAAAGGTTTTAATCGCCACAAGAGGTAACGATTCTATCACTGATCATGCCCATTCGTAAGGATCACTAAATGGAGAAATTTTTAAATTCCGCTACGCCTTGGATGGCAATTCTCCTTCAATATCAACCTCAAGGATGACTCAAACCTAATAGCTAGTGTTTATGAAAAGCTTTGATAAGAAGTTGCCATTGAAACCCCAAAAAACAATTGAGTGAGTTGTATTTACCAATGAAAAGTATTTACAAAGTATGGTCAAAGTTGACTTAAGGATTCAATTCAAAATAAATTTTAGAAGTTTTAAAATCAAAGGCATAATACTTAGGTTTCTAATTTTTGAAAACAAATGTTAATGTTTGCACAAAAGTTTTGGCTTGGGTTAGAGTGGAGGGAAGAAGAAGAATGGCTAAGTCCTAAACATACAAAGATGAAGGAAGAGAAATAAAACAACAAGTGGAGTTCCCGTCTTAAGATCATAGTGATGATCCAAGTAGCTCCCATCCTTTGGAATAAGCAAGCAAATAAGCAAATACTCAAGCAATCAAGCACACAATCAAAACAAGCTCCTAGGAATCTTCCAATGGCTTTTGTATCTCTCACTTTTAGATGCTCATGATAATGGTTCTTCAATTTGGCTCAAGTTGGAATCCCTAGCACAAGAACACACACATCAAAAAGTTCTATAATGCAAACAAAGAATGGACAAGAGTGAGTTTAGAGATTATGTCCTTTCAAAGTCCTCTTCAAAATTAAGCATTCTAAAGGCATGAGGCCTAGTTGCTCTTTGACATTTTTCTTCTTTTATAGCATTCTAAAGGCATGAGGCCTAGTTGCTCTTTGACTTCATTTTGCATAGGGTATGTCCTAAAGTCTAAGTCCTTTTGTCCATTTGCATTTGGTTCACAACAATCAACACAAATCACAAGCACAATAGTATATACACAATTATGTGCTCAAGTGAGTAAAAGGCAAATTGCATTAACATAAACATGAGCCCAAGTGAGCAAAGGGCAAAAGCAAATGAATTATATGTACAAGATATTAAATTGCATAAAGTAAATTGCAAAAAATTAAATGACTTGAATTAAAAGTTAATTGTCAATAGTTAGTGTTAGTGTGCCATAACGAAATTTAGCGCTATGTTAAGCAATCGTAAGTGGACTAATGTAGTAGTCACACCTATCTGAGGCCGGTCAATAAAATATAGGCAACAAATACAAGTTAGAGACCTTGACTAGTAAGCCAAGCTCCTACAACTTGCCATGCCAAAAGAAAATGAGAATGATCTTGTATTGATTTTTAGGTTTTTTGCTTGATCAAGAAGCAACCTATCCTTAATGCAAAGCCATTCACTTGATCTTTGATCAAGATGAATTAGATTTGAATCAAGGAAGGTTAAACCTCCTATACATCAAGGCTAACCACCAATCTTTAACTCATTGATCAAAAAGAAAAAGATGAAGAAGAAGATGAATAAGAATGTACATTAATTGACTTCAAATGAGATAAGCAAATTGCATTGACCTAAGACAATTGGAATCAAGGTCAAACAATAGTAAACAGAAGCAAAATGAAACTTAGAAGTCAAGAAACAAATAAAATATTTTTGGTATTTTTCAAAATTAAAATAATACTTGAATTAAAATAAACAATTAAAGGTCAAACTTCAAATCCATTTTAAATTAACTTTGAAAAGTCCAAATGGATCATCCTAAGTTCAACAAGGTCAAACAAAGTTTGACAAAAAATTTCAGCATTTTTAGAAACCAGGAACTACTTTTTATCAATTAAAAATGAATAAAAAATAACCTAATTGAACTAAAATCTCTAATAAATCTCAAATCAATTAATAAATTAATGAGAATATTTTTCATAGATTCACCATCATTCAAAGAGATTAAGAAAATATTTTTGTATTTTTTGAATATTGGAAACTATTTAAAATGAATTAAAAATAACCAGAAAAGAGAAAATTCACAAAAAATATCAAACTATAAAATAAAAATTATTAAAAATCATTTTCAGAAACTAGAAATTAAAAGGGAAATAATGCAATTGGTCCCATATTTTTTGGAATTAAAATGAAAGAGTTACGATTTTTTGAAATAAAATGGAATTAAGAAAATAAATTAGATTAAATCAGAAAATAGAAAAAACCACGTGCGTTGGATGGACTCTCATTAATTGACCTAACACATCTAATGGTCCAAATGCGCGCGCTCACCATGAGTCCAAGTCATTGAGAAACACCTTACATTTAATAAAGTCATAAGATATGATGGCTATGATATAAACTAGAGATCAGATCCGAGGGCTCACAATTGATCTGGCAAAGAGACGGTGGTGTACACCACTGTCTTCTCCGGCGAGCTTGAATTTTCCGGCCAAAGTTGCAGACATGAAAACTTAACCAAATGAAGCAATCCTCATATCATTGGAAAGCTAGGGTGATGTACATCACCCCTGTACCATTGGTTTTCCTTCTAGATCCCCATAGGAAGAGAAATCAGAAGAGAAAAACAATGGAGTTCAAACTGAACTTGATGATTTTGCAAAATTAAAAGCACAATTCAAATGCCTCTGATGAGAGGACTTCAGCCAAACCAATAAACACAAGAAACAAGCAAGAACCAATGAGTCTCGAAGAAAAAAAGTTTGAACATCCACCTCTGAAATGTAGATCTATGGAGCACAATTCTTCACAGCTCTTGATTGTAGTGTATTCTTGAGGTAAAGCTTAAGTAAGGCCAAGGAATTTTAAGTCCAATAATCAACCAATGAAGTTGAAAATTGGATCTGAAATTTTGAAATGAAAGAGAGAAATTCCTTTAGGTGTGGTTTTGGATTCAATTCTGCAGCATCTAAGGCGCCTTCAGGTTGGAAAATAGTGAAGCTGAGCATGCTTATTTATAGCAAATGGCAAAGGCAAGCATGAGAATTATGCATGCATGAGTGATAAGGGCCTCCATGCATGGGCCTGTACAGGCGCATGGAGGGCCCAAATCCAATGGGAATTGCAAGCTTAAGTCATTTTGATCTGAAATGGACTTGCAGATGTGAGGTAATTGGAGTGTGCATGGAGTTTGAACAAATTTTCCATAATTGCACCAAAATTTTCTCCTCTTCGAAAACACTTCTTACCAAAATGAAACATGGCCTTGTGGGTAATGGTTGGAAAGGTCTTTACATGAGGATCAATTGTTATGTTGGACAAAACTTCATTTGGAATTGGGAAATTAGTGAAAATTGGTCATAAAGTTCAAGGTGCAAAATATGTGTATGTGAAAATTTCCAAGATGGACCAACTTCAAGCCCTTCTGTTTTAATGATTCAAACTCTAAATGACAAAACCTGCAACATCCAAGTTGTAGATCTTTTCAAGAAAATCAATTTGGACTCAAATTTTGCATAATTTGGATTTTTTATGAGAAAGTTATGGGCACATGAAGTTGGACTTTTTCACATTTCAATGCCTATGGTCCAAAGTGACCTATAATGTTTTGCATTATCACATGTATTTCTTTTAGGATTGTGAAAATTTGTTCAACATAACAAATGAAGTAGACATCGTATAATTTTCAATTCATTTGATCCCACCTCAAAATCATAAAAAATGAGTGAGTTAGGTCCTTGGGAAGTTGACCCAAAATTAGGGTTTCAGCCAAAATGACCTATAATGTTTTGAAATGGATGATGACCTTCAAAGCTTCAAATCAATTTTTGATGAACATTAAAGTTGTTCATATGGTTCTTAAAAACATTTTTTTCTCTTGGAGTCATCTTCATTTGACAAACACATCAAAAGTTAGGTCTCAGTGGATTTCAAAATAGTCAAATGAATTGACTGATCAACTTCTCAAGTCCAAACTTCAAACTTTGACAAATTGATGATTGAGGACACTCAAATAAGCTCAAATATGAATGAAATGATGAATGA
This sequence comes from Lathyrus oleraceus, assembly GCF_024323335.1. NCBI lineage: Eukaryota > Viridiplantae > Streptophyta > Magnoliopsida > Fabales > Fabaceae > Lathyrus > Lathyrus oleraceus. Next base: position 276,488,963 of record NC_066584.1, read on the forward strand.
AAGAACTTCCCTTGATTGTATTTAATCATGGGTTGAGGTTGCTTCATGAGCAAGGCACAGTTGATGCACAAATGAGTTAGGGTCAGTTGTATTTGATCATGGGTTGAGGTTGCTTCATGAGCAAGACACAGTTGATAAACTAAAAGTCAACATATAATTCGAGTCGCCACTTCACTTTTATTTGTCCAAAGGAAAGGCTAAAAAGCGAACAAAAGCCAAGTAAGAAGTTTTTCAAATCAAAAACTAATAAAAATGTTAGAGATCTAGGTAAGGGGGTTAGTTATGAAATGGGAAGGTTTTACGCACCCAAAACATCCTTAGTACTCTAAGGGAACCTCTTTTTGCAAATATGTGTTGTAGGTTGGTATTTGTGAAAATATTTGTGCAAAAGATTGGAGGGATGAGAAGAGAATAGATTATATTTACAAATTTTGTTGTTTGAATGGATGAACCCATTGCCTACGTACTGTAACACCCTTCTAAAATACCCCAATAATTTAATTAAATATCAAAATACAACATCAGAGTAATTATGCAGTTAAGGGTGTCACATGATCACTTCACACCATGTTCCAAAATAACAGTCATGCTCTTTATTTAATCAAATAAACAGTTGCATAAATCGCAGTGGATATAAATCAAATCAATCAAAGCATGTAACACATTACATGTAAAATGGTTCACAACCAACAGTAAAACATTTAAAACATCCCTTCCCGATGTTACATCTATCAGAGCATGACCCACTAAGGAACTACTCTAGACTCCAAGTACTAGCTCCTACTCAATCACTGCTCGTTACCTGAAAAACAGTTGTAAGGGTGAGTTCCTCAATCAATATAATGAGTATTATAAAATATCATGTTATGTTAAGTGATTCAACACACTTCATCACCCTAATCAAAACACACATTCAGGAACAACATTTTAATTCAAACATCATACTCAATAACAGCACAACAATACCAACACAAACACACGTATAATATTGGAATACATCCATTCATATTATACGCCATACATATATTATGCAATGAGACTCCATGCATGCGGTACCGACTATTTGTGAACATATAGTTCAACCTCACCGTCCAAATCCAGGCACGGCTACCAAGCTCACTAGTCCCACTCATTTGAGACATAGTGACTCACTCACTAATTCCTCACCATGGGAATTAGCTACCACCCCAAATGGGCCATGCTATGCACGCTAATCACCTAGCATGCAACATCAACAACAACAATCACAATGATTTACTCACTAATTCCTCACCATGGGAATTAGCTACCACCATAAGGCCACAATATGCATGCTAATCACCTAGCAATGCAACATCAACAACAATTTAAGAATAGACACATGCTCACACTCTAAGCCATAAAATAGTCTATTCACAAATGCATACATTCACATCATCATGTATACCATCACATATCATCAACAAAAGCATATCATATCATGCCACATAATAAATCATAGTATTAGCACACTCTACTAATACCTATACTATTCAAAACAACGGGAATTGATCCCTACAACATCATACCTCAGCTAAGTACATCACTCAGCCTAAACAACCAAAAACTGCACAACCATTGTTCAGGGAAACCACAAGTCTGCCCATACGCGTATTGCCTATGCCCATACGCGTATTGCCCATTCCTGACCAAATCCATACGCGTAATGCCCACGCCCATACGCGTACCAACAGAGACAATTTCACGTTCAAAACATCATCTTTTTCACTCATACGCGTATGGTCTACCCCATACGCGTACCACGCACAGGATACGCGTATCACACGCGTATGGCGCGTATCAGCGCCAATTTTCCCCTTTTCCAAGCCCTCCCATACGCGTATCGCCTGGTGCCATACGCGTATGACCAGAATCCAGTTTTCCAGATCTGCTATGGGTTTTCTCTGCTACGAGATCTTCCAAACCCAACCTTCCACAGTCCAATTTTACACAACGATCAACCATATTATCAGATACAGATCATACACACTTCGACAATGCAATTTACTAACCTTACTACATCTAATTCCTACGAATTTCTTCCAATTGGGATTCAAATTTCGTTCATCAAATGTTTCACAGATTCGGCATATATCATTCTAATCAGAGTCAAATTCATGGTTTATCACTACCCATTACATGTTATCCCATAATACCCCTTAATCGATGATAAACCCCCCTTACCTGAGTTAATCCGGCAATTCCGTTAGTTTCAAGCTTTTTCCTCTTCTCTTGCTCTGCCTCTTTTCCCTTTCTCTTTCAGCCGCTTCTCTTTTCCTTTTTCACGTGAAAAACCCTTTTCCAAAAATTAGGACTTTTTATTATTCCAACTTATATACTCCAATAATTTTCTAATTATTTAATTAAATTAATAAATAAAATATTAACTTAATTTAAACAATTATCTTAATTTCATCAGGGTGTTACAACTCTCCCCCACTAAAAGAGTTTTCGTCCTCGAAAACATACCTCAGGCGAACAACTCAGGATAAGACTCCTTCATCTGACTCTCAAGTTCCCAAGTCACATTGCCACCTGCTGGTCCTCCCCACGCTACCTTCACCAAGGCGATCTCTTTACCCCGCAACTGCTTCAACTCTCGATCCTCGATCCTCATAGGTGATGTTTCAACAGTCAGGTTATCTCTCACCTGTACATCATCTACTTGGACTACATGTGACGGATCATGAATGTACCTCCTCAACTGAGACACATGAAAAACCTCATGCAAATTCGCAAGCGACGGCGGTAAAGCGATACGATAGGCTACCTCTCCTATCCTTTCTAAAATCTGATAAGGACCAATAAATCGAGGTGTCAACTTCTTCGACTTCAAAGCTCGACCAACACCAGTTATCGGAGTAACACGAAGAAACACATGATCTCCCTCTTGGAACTCAAGTGACTTCCTCCTCTTATCATGATAACTCTTCTGACGACTCTGAGCAATTCTCATCTTCTCCTGAATCATCTTAATCTTTTCTGTAGTCTGTTGAACAATCTCAGGTCCAACCACAGCACTCTCACCGGACTCATACCAACATAAAGGTGTCCGACATCTCCTACCATACAAAGCTTCAAACGGTGCCATACCAATGCTCGAATGAAAACTATTGTTGTAGGTAAACTCAATCAAAGGCAAATAACAATCCCAAGCACCTCCCTTTTCCAAAACACAAGCCCTCAAAAGATCCTCTAGCGACTGAATCGTCCTCTCAGTCTGACCATCAGTCTGCGGATGATATGCAGAACTCAATCTCAGCTTAGTTCCCAAAGCCCTCTGCAAACCTTCCCAGAACTTCGATGTAAATCTAGGATCTCTATCCGAAACAATACTAGACGGAATACCATGCAAACTTACAATCTTCTCAATATACAACTCGGCCAATCTCTCTAACGGATAATCCATTCTGATCGGAATGAAATGAGCCGATTTCGTCAATCTGTCAACAATCACCCAAATAGCTTCAAAATTCTTATTTGTCCTCGGCAACCCAGACACAAAATCCATACTGATACTATCCCACTTCCACTCTGGAATAGCCAACGGTTGCATTAGCCCAGACGGCTTCTGATGCTCAATCTTTGACTTCTGACAAGTCAAACAAGAATAAACAAAACTCGCAATTTCTCTTTTCATTCCCGACCACCAAAATAGCTTCTTCAAATCATGATACATCTTCGTAGCTCCAGGATGAATACTCAGGCCACTACGATGTCCTTCCTCCAGGATACTCTTCTTAAGTTCGGTAACATCCGGAATACATACCCGATTACCAAATTTCAAAACACCACTCTCATCAACTCTGAATCCACCACCTTGACCTTGATTCACTAAAGTCAACTTATCAACCAAAAGCATATCGGATTTCTGACCCTCTCTAATCTCATCCAAAATACCACTTGTTAACTTCAACATTCCCAATTTAACACTATTGTGAGTACTCTCACACACCAAACTCAAGTCTCTAAACTGCTCAATTAAATCTAATTCCTTAACCATTAACATAAACATATGCAATGATTTCCGACTCAATGCATCCGCCACTACGTTTGCTTTACCCGGATGGTAATTCAAACCAAAATCATAATCCTTCAGAAATTCTAACCATCTCCTCTGTCTCATATTCAGCTCTTTCTGATCAAACAAATACTTTAAACTTTTATGGTCACTGAAAACCTCAAATCTTGACCCGTATAGATAATGCCTCCATAACTTCAGAACAAAAACCACAGCTGCCAACTCTAAATCGTGTGTCGGATAGTTCCTCTCATGAACCCTCAGTTGTCTCGAAGCATAAGCTATAACCTGCTTGTTCTGCATCAATACACCACCCAAACCCAACAATGAAGCATCACAGTAAACCTCAAATGGTTCCGACGGACTCGGTAATATCAGGATAGGAGCAGTAGTTAACCTTCTCTTTAACTCTTGGAAACCTTCTTCACATTTTGAATCCCAAACAAACGCTTGCCCCTTTCTAGTCAACATCGTCAACGGTAACGCCAACTTAGAAAATCCCTCAATGAACTTCCTATAATAACCAGCCAAACCAAGGAAACTTCTTATCTCAGAAACTGACTTCGGAGCTTCCCACTTAGATACCGCTTCTATCTTAGAAGGATCAACAGCAACACCTCCTCTTGAAATCACATGACCAAGAAAACTAACCTCTTCTAACCAAAATTCACATTTAGAGAGTTTAGCAAATAACTTCTTTTCTCGTAGAACTTCTAAAACCACTCTCAAATGCTCAGCATGCTCATCTTCAGATTTCGAATACACCAAAATATCGTCAATAAACACCACAACAAACTTATCTAGGTACGGATGGAAAATCCTATTCATATACTCCATAAATACTCCAGGCGCATTAGTCACACCAAAAGGCATTACAGAATACTCATAATGTCCATACCTTGTTCTGAAAGCAGTCTTCTGAATATCCTCAGTTTTCACACGTATCTGATGATACCCAGATCTCAAATCTATCTTGCTGAACACACTCGCACCAACCAACTGATCCATCAAATCATCAATCCTCGGCAAAGGATACCGATTCTTGATCGTCACTTTATTCAGTTGCCTGTAGTCCACACACAACCTCATAGTACCTTCTTTCTTCTTAACCAACAACACTGGTGCACCCCACGGTGACACACTCGGACGAATAAATTTCTTATCCAACAGATCTTCCAACTGACTCTTCAATTCCGTTAGCTCAACAGCAGACATACGGTACGGAGCCATCGATATCGGTCTAGTACCAGGTACCAAATCAATCGAGAACTCAACTTCACGCTCTGGCGGTAATTCATTCACTTCTTCTGGAAACACATCAGGAAAATCACACACCACGGCTAGATCGCCAATCGCCAGTTTATCTTTAGCCTCCAGAATCGCTAACAGCATAAACAACTCCGCCCCATCTGCTACTTCCTCATTCACCTGCTTGGCTGATAGAAACAAACTCTTTCCTTCTTCAATCTCAGGAAATATCACAGTCTTATCAAAACAGTTGATATAAACTCGGTTACACACCAACCAGTTCATACCCAGAATAACATCAATCTGCACTAGTGGAAGACACACAAGGTCTATCCCAAAGTCTCTACCAAAAATACTCAAGGGACAATTCAAACAAACTGAAGTAGTAGTCACTGAACCCTTCGCAGGAGTATCAATCACCATACTTCCAAGCATCTCAGATATCTCTAACTTAAGTTTCACAGCACAATCCAAAGATATAAAGGAATGAGTAGCACCGGTGTCAATAATAGCTACAAGAGGAAAGCCATTAATATAACACGTACCTCGGATCAAACGATCATCTGCAGAAGTCTCAGAACCTGATAAAGCAAAGACCTTGCCTCCCGACTGATTCTCTTTCTTCGGCTTAGGACACTGCAGACTGATATGACCCACCTCTCCACAGTTGAAACAAGTCATAGTCTTCAACCGGCACTCTGCAGCCAAGTGACCACCTTTGCCACACTTGAAACACTTCTTCTCAGCACTGGTACACTCATGGAAACGATGTCCAGCCTGACCACATCTGTAACACTTAGCAGGAGCACTAGAATCTCCCCCACTAGGCCTCTTCATCCCACTCTGCTTCTGGAAACCTTTGCCAGCTGCATACGGTTTCCCACGATCATTCTGATTCTTGCCTTTCCTATCAACCCTTTGCTGATAGCTATCTGCTCTGGCTTTGGAATCCTGTTCAAAAATCCTGCAACAGTCAACCAAGTCAGAAAACACTCTGATCCGCTGATATCCAATCGCCTGCTTGATCTCGGGACGCAACCCGTTCTCAAACTTCACACATTTGGAAAATTCCCCAGTAGCCTCACTATAGGGAGTATAATACTTTGACAGCTCTGTGAACTTAGCAGCATACTCAGTAACAGACCGGTTACCCTGCTTCAATTCCAAGAATTCTATTTCTTTCTTTCCTCTGACGTCCTCTGGAAAGTACTTCCTCAGAAATCTCTCTCTGAACACTGCCCAAGTAATCTCAGCATTCCCAGCAGTTTCCAACTCAGTGCGGGTAGCAACCCACCAATCATCAGCTTCCTCTGACAGCATATGCGTACCGAACCTGACCTTCTGGTTATCGGCACACTCAGTCACTCTGAAGATTCTCTCGATCTCCTTCAACCACTTCTGAGCACCATCTGGATCGTATGCTCCCTTGAACATTGGAGGATTGTTCTTCTGAAACTCACTCAGTTGACGAGCAGCTCCCATTCCCACAACATTCGGATTTCCTCCAAGTACTCCAGCTAGCATACCCAGAGCCTCAGCAATTGCAGCATCATCTCTACCTCTTCCAGCCATCTCTATTCTGAAAACCCAACAAACTAAAACAATAAGTACTGATAGGGTTGCACAACACCTATCCCGTACAGGGGAAACAGAATAATTACGACTCGACTCGACCGACTATGCTCTGATACCACTAATGTAACACCCTTCTAAAATACCCCAATAATTTAATTAAATATCAAAATACAACATCAGAGTAATTATGCAGTTAAGGGTGTCACATGATCACTTCACACCATGTTCCAAAATAACAGTCATGCTCTTTATTTAATCAAATAAACAGTTGCATAAATCGCAGTGGATATAAATCAAATCAATCAAAGCATGTAACACATTACATGTAAAATGGTTCACAACCAACAGTAAAACATTTAAAACATCCCTTCCCGATGTTACATCTATCAGAGCATGACCCACTAAGGAACTACTCTAGACTCCAAGTACTAGCTCCTACTCAATCACTGCTCGTTACCTGAAAAACAGTTGTAAGGGTGAGTTCCTCAATCAATATAATGAGTATTATAAAATATCATGTTATGTTAAGTGATTCAACACACTTCATCACCCTAATCAAAACACACATTCAGGAACAACATTTTAATTCAAACATCATACTCAATAACAGCACAACAATACCAACACAAACACACGTATAATATTGGAATACATCCATTCATATTATACGCCATACATATATTATGCAATGAGACTCCATGCATGCGGTACCGACTATTTGTGAACATATAGTTCAACCTCACCGTCCAAATCCAGGCACGGCTACCAAGCTCACTAGTCCCACACATTTGAGACATAGTGACTCACTCACTAATTCCTCACCATGGGAATTAGCTACCACCCCAAATGGGCCATGCTATGCACGCTAATCACCTAGCATGCAACATCAACAACAACAATCACAATGATTTACTCACTAATTCCTCACCATGGGAATTAGCTACCACCATAAGGCCACAATATGCATGCTAATCACCTAGCAATGCAACATCAACAACAATTTAAGAATAGACACATGCTCACACTCTAAGCCATAAAATAGTCTATTCACAAATGCATACATTCACATCATCATGTATACCATCACATATCATCAACAAAAGCATATCATATCATTCCACATAATAAATCATAGTATTAGCACACTCTACTAATACCTATACTATTCAAAACAACGGGAATTGATCCCTACAACATCATACCTCAGCTAAGTACATCACTCAGCCTAAACAACCAAAAACTGCACAACCATTGTTCAGGGAAACCACAAGTCTGCCCATACGCGTATTGCCCATTCCTGACCAAATCCATACGCGTAATGCCCACGCCCATACGCGTACCAACAGAGACAATTTCACGTTCAAAACATCATCTTTTTCACTCATACGCGTATGGTCTACCCCATACGCGTACCACGCACAGGATACGCGTATCACACGCGTATGGCGCGTATCAGCGCCAATTTTCCCCTTTTCCAAGCCCTCCCATACGCGTATCGCCTGGTGCCATACGCGTATGACCAGAATCCAGTTTTCCAGATCTGCTATGGGTTTTCTCTGCTACGAGATCTTCCAAACCCAACCTTCCACAGTCCAATTTTACACAACGATCAACCATATTATCAGATACAGATCATACACACTTCGACAACGCAATTTACTAACCTTACTACATCTAATTCCTACGAATTTCTTCCAATTGGGATCCAAATTTCGTTCATCAAATGTTTCACAGATTCGGCATATATCATTCTAATCAGAGTCAAATTCATGGTTTATCACTACCCATTACATGTTATCCCATAATACCCCTTAATCGATGATAAACCCCCCTTACCTGAGTTAATCCGGCAATTCCGTTAGTTTCAAGCTTTTTCCTCTTCTCTTGCTCTGCCTCTTTTCCCTTTCTCTTTCAGCCGCTTCTCTTTTCCTTTTTCACGTGAAAAACCCTTTTCCAAAAATTAGGACTTTTTATTATTCCAACTTATATACTCCAATAATTTTCTAATTATTTAATTAAATTAATAAATAAAATATTAACTTAATTTAAACAATTATCTTAATTTCATCGGGGTGTTACACGTACCATCACAAAGGAGGATCAAAACCTCGTAGTTTAGGGTAAAAAATCTCAAAGATTGGTGAATCGATTTTAATCAAAAGCCTTAAGGTCTTTTATTATCAAAGGGAGAAAACTCAACCTAAACCAACAATCCACCATGTGAGGAAGGCTTCAACATGCTAGTGAGGGGTTAACCCTATAATAAGCATGGAAGGCTTATAATCCAACACTAAGGATGAGGTGAGATTTACATCAACCACTATGATAACTCAAACCTATGACTAATGTTTTGAAAAGGTTTTAACAAGGTGGCCATTGGAACCACAAAACAACTTGAAATGGGTTATATTTACAAGTTAGGTTTATTTACAAAATGAAGTCAAAGTTGGATTAAAGTTTATTTACAATGAGTATTTATGAAAATGGTTTTGAAAAAAATAAAAGGATTAAGGCCTAGGTTTCTAATTTGATATAAAGTCAAAGTTTTGAAAATGATTTTTTTTGCTTGGTTAGAGTGGGGAGAAGAAGAGAAGGGCTATTCCTAAAGCATACGAAGATAAGAGGGGAAAGAAAAACCCTTGGAGTTCCTTTTCTTGGAGTCATAGAGATGACTCAAGATGCTCCTTTCCTTTGGCTTAGCACACAAACAAGCAATCAATAAATTGAATTCAAGCTCCTAGGATCTCCATTTGGCTTGGCTCTTAACTTGGTTACTCCAAGATGCTTGCTCCTTCTTGATCCTTGAGTGTAATGGAAGTGATAGGCTAAGGAATTTGGCTTTAAAACTCAACTAATGATGCTGAATTTCAAGCTCGAAAAATTGAAGAAAAGTGGTTAATTGCTTTAGTGATGGCTATGGTTTCACTTCTGCAGCACTTGGGATCTCCAAAAGGTTTTTCAAATGAATGAGAGGAAGCCTATATTTATAACTGAACGCATCAGCTAACCATGCTTTGTTCATGTGCATGGCAAATGGGATTTGAATTGCATGGGCCTGTGAAAGCGTGTGGAAGGCCCAATGATGAATGCATAAGCTTGTTAAGATCAAGTGAAGGGCAATTGGTCATGTGCATTGGACTGAAACATGCTCTCAATTCAAGTCATAACATAAAATATCCAAAATGCACATACATGAAAACAAATTCGAAACTCCCAAATGGTAGATCCAAAAGAGCATTATGAGTAATGGTTGGAAAGCCCTTGAAATAAGGAACAAAAGTCATGTTGGGCAAAAAATCATTTGGCATGTTCAAATTGATGAAAACTGGCTGGGAAAATCCAAGTACAAAACATGTTCAAATCACTTTGAAAAATTTCACCACAAGCAAGCTTAATTAAACCCCTTTGTTTTCATGATGCAAGCTTCAAATGAAAAAATCTCCAACATCAAAGTTTTAGATCATTTATATGATAAAGTTATGGGCATTTGAAGTTGGGTACTTTTTCAAATTCAATGAATTAGGTCCAAGATGACCTATAATGTTTTGCATTATCACATGTATTTATTTTAGGATTATGAAATTTTGTCCAATATAACATTTGAAGTATACATCTCAAGCTTTCCAATGCCTTTAGTCTCACCTCAAAATAATACAAATTAAGGATGTTATGCCCTTGGTAAGTTGACCCAAAATTAGGATTTCAGTCAAAATGACCTATAATGTTTTGAAATGAATGATGACCTTACAAGTTTCAAATGGATTTTTGATGAACATGAAAGTTGTTCATATGGTTCGTAGAAACATTTTTTCTTTTGGGGTCATCTTTATTTGACAAACACATCAAACGTTATATCTCATTGATTCTCAGCTTAGTCAGATGACTTGACTGGTCAGCTTTTCAAGGCCAAACTTCCAATCTTGATGAATAAATGATTGAGGGGACTCAAATAGGCTCATATATGCATAAAATGATGAATGAAAGAACTTCCCTTGATTAAATTTGATCAAAGGTTGAGATTGCTTCATGGGCAAGGCATAGTCAAAGCATAGTGAAATTAGGGTTTCCTTGGGAAACAATCTTCAAGCCCTTTGGGTTATCTTGATCAAATTGGAAAATTGATATAATTGGGAGACATATATGAGGATTAGGAGTTTTGTGTACCATTGTCATGCTTTTTCTCTTCTTCATCTAGCCATTGCATTGGGCTTAGAAGCCTCCTAGGAGCATTGTGGAGCACATGATCACTTGAGCTTCAAAACAAAAAGAGTTAGTGACATATTTTTGTGCTTTTGGTTAGTAATCAAATAAGAAAAGAAATAATATACAATACAAGCATGCTTTGTGGTCTCAAAACAATCAAACAAATCCCAACCCTAGGGTTAAGGAGCCAAACATGCTATGATCCTTTAGGCGATGCACTTGTGCAATAACATGATGCCATGAGGGATCTTAGGGTCAAAATCAGGGTCTTACACTTAGGATATAGAGATATCATAGTTCAAAGGAATGGATAGGGGTAGAATGGGATTAATATGAAGAGGGAGGGGGAATGAGATCAATACAAATTGGTCAAAGAAGGACTTTTATCAAATTAAAATCATTCATTCATTTTGGGAGATGAAATGTACATTTCATTAATCCCCTAAATCTAATGATTTTAACTTAACAAAGTCAAATCAACCTTGACCAAGGCCCGACAACACAAGTCAAACTCAACAAGTCAATATCAAAAGCTCAACACAATTTATTTTGCAATTAAACAAATAAAATCAATTAAAAAAAACTGCATTAAATTAAATTATGGTTGGTCAAAATTCTAAAACCTCATCAAAACACCAAATAATTGGTCATGAGATTTATCATAGGTCAAACAATGTCAAAGGACCTTGGAGAAAACATTTCATAATTTTTGGAAACTTAAAGGTATTTTTAAACCATTAAGAATATTCACAAAAACAATTAAATCATGAAAAATATTAATAATGATCCAAAAAATAATTTTAATTCAGAAAATGAAAGAGGAATTTATTTAAATTTTTTGGGTGAAAGTCTCATACTTTTTGTATCAATATTAAAATTAATATGAATTAATGAAAATAAGTCAATTAAATAAAAAATCAGAAAATAGCAAAAAGTGTGGACCACTTGATCTGCCTCATTAATTGAGGTGGCAGATAAAGTGGATCAGAGAGCGCGTTCCATGATGGACCCTGGTCAATGTGCCACACGCGTGGTAATCAGTTTGTATGATCAAGACTAAAACAAAATGGATGGGTCATATGGTTCTAAGACACGCCAACACATCGTTGGAGTTGTAACTCCGGTCTTCTTCTCCGGTGGACCTCATCGGACTGGTCCACCTTCAACCATCACCAAAATAAAAAAGGAGGACATGAATTTAAAGTAAAAATGCTCAGGAGTTCGAATCTGGCCTCAATTTCTCCTAACTCCAAGTATATTAAAAGATACAGGGAGTTGAAATTTGAGGATCATGATCTGAGTTGCTTCGATTTGACCTCAAAGCAACTCAATCTTGTTGCCTACATTGGTAGGACTTCAGACAACCAAAAATCAAGAAGAATTATGGAGAATTGGAGAATCAAAGAGATGAGAAATTGAGAAATTCACCTTTGTAAGAACAAAGTTAGTTCTACAATGTATCTCTAAGATTTTGATGATAACAAAGGATGAAACAAAAATGGTACTCTAACGAAATTTTTCATTAATTATGCAGGACTCTGATTAAACAATCAGATAGATAAATACATCAGATACAGAATTCAACTATCAGATGCTACTCAGAGAAAACGCGTCCAGAAGGTTCTGACTCTGATCAACAAAGGTACCAGCAAATTCGGAAGAAGTCAGCAACTCTGGCAAAGAAGACTGAATCGAGACTCTGAATCTGAAGAAGTCAAGAGCATAGAGAAACTCTGATGTGGTCAAATAAAAGTAACCTCTAAAGTGAAACTCTGACGAACAAGACTCTGATACAGTTCACCGGTTCAGAACGCGTAACCATGAAGAAATCTGGTTTTGTAAAGAAAGTATTTCTAGAAGGAAATTATGATGCACACAAAACTGTTTTAGAAAGAAACAAGGAGAGTAATGACAATAAACATTCTTCAATGACCAAGATCCTGTCATCACTCCAACGGCTCTTCTCAATGCTTATATAAAGGACTAAATACTTCACAAGAAGACACACCTGAGACACACAAGAATACAAAAAAGCTCTCATTCATTCTCTCTCATTTTTCACGGGTTGCTGCTCTCACATGAAAAGCTATTGTTCTTATAATTCTGTAATACTTGCTTTTTGTTTGAAGCACATTACATTACAATTCATACTTTTGCTTAAAATATTTCCTCAAGTGACTCTGTGTAGTCTGAATACTTGAGAGGGATAAGTGTAAGATCCCAATTTTGTCCCTAAGATCCCTCATGGCATCATAACATTACATTTGCAAAGCCTCAAGGATCATAAGCATCTTGGTTCCCCTTGCCTTTAGGTGGGACCTCTTGTGAGTGGTTTGAGATCACCTAGCATGCTTGAATTGTATATTATTGCTTTTCTCATCTTTATTCACTAACCAAAAGCACAAAAATATGTCACTAACATCTCTTGTTTGTAGCTTGATCAGTCACAAGATCAAAAGCTTCTAGGAGATCATTGGTGCAATGATATGGCCAAGAGAAGATGAAAGCAAGCATGGTAATGGTTCCCAAAGCTCTCATCCATCAAATATGTCTCCCTAACATCTCAATTCATCATTTTGATCAAAGCAAGTCAAAGGGTTGAGGTTTGTTCCTCAAGGAAACCCTAATTCATCTGATCACCCACAGTGCCTTGCCAATGAAGCAACCTCAGCCCATGGTCAAATACAATCAAGGGAAGTTCTCTAATTCATCATTTCATGCATATTTGAACTTATTTGAGTGTGCTCAATCATCAATTCATCAAGATATGAGTTGTGGACTTGAGAAGTTGATCAGTCAATCCATCTAACTATTTTGAACTACACTGAGACCTAACTTTTTATGTGTTGGTCAAATGGAGATGATCCCAAAATAAAAATTGTTCTTAAGGACAATATGAACAACTTTCATGTTCATCAAAAATTGATTTGAAGCTTGTAAGGTCATATCCCATTCCAAGACATTATTGGTCATTTTGACTGAAACCCTAATTTTGGGTCAACTTCCCAAGAACATAACTCATTCATTTTTTTATGATTTTAAGGTCGGATCAAATTCATTAGAAAGCTTAAGATGTCTAATTCAAATGTTATGTTGAACAAAATTCCAAAACCTCAAAAGAAATACATGTGATAATGCAAAACATTATAGGTCACTTTGGACCAAATGCATTGAAAGGCAAAAAAGTCCAACTTCAAATGCCCATAACTCCTTCATCAAATATCCAAATGATGCAACATTTAACTCCATTTTGATTTCCTTGAAAAGACCTACAACTTTGATGTTGGAAGTGTTTCCGTTTGGAGCTTGCATCATCAAAACAGAGGGGATTGAAGTTGGGTCAATTTGGCAAAATTCTCAAAGGCATGTTTTGCACTATAAACTTCATGGCTTGTTTTCATAAATTTCCACACTCCAAATGAGTTTTGGTCCAAAATAACATTTGTTCCTTATGTCAAGACCTTTCCAACCATTACCCACATGCTTGTGTTTGGATTTTTCAAGTGGCACTTTCGAAGAGGTGAAGTTTTAGGCTCAATTATGCATAACATGTTGAAACTCATTGCACAAGCCATTGCATTGCCATCTGCACGTCCATTTCAAATTGTTTGGTCATCAGCATGCAAATGCAATTGAGTTGGGGCCTTCTACATGATTATGCAAGGAAAATCCACTTGCCATGCTGTAGCACCTCAAATTTGCACCTATCATTGTACATACATTCTCATATTAGGTCATAGCATAACATGGTCCACTGCATAGCATTGCATTGTCCCTGTTGCCCAAGTGCAAGATCATCAAGAGAATTAGGTCAAACTGATCAGGAGATCAGTCAACCAAGCAAGCAAGTGTGTTTATCAAGGAGCCAAGGCCCTAGGGTTGGTCCAACATGTTCACATGACTTGGGGATCCTTTTGAAGTGTTTATATCAAAGATTGGATGTTCAGAGGTCATCAGTCAATGCACAATCAGTCAGAAACCCTAAAAAGTCAAACTTGGTCAACTATGATTGATTTTATGGTTTTGATGGATGGATTTGGTTTGAGAGAGCTTATTCATGTCCAAATAGGCCACATATAACATGGCAAACATCATCATTGAAGAATTTGAAGCAAAATCAGAAATTTCCAAAAATAGAAACTGGACCTGTAATTTTAACTGCCAAAAATGGAAACTTCTTGAGCCTAAGCTTACATCATGATACAAGCTTCAAATGAATTTTTGCCCAACATGAAAGTTGAAGATCTTGTTCTCCCATTTCCAAAAAATCCAAGAACTCTCAATTCCCATGTATGGTTGGCAAGATATGATCAATTCATTTTCAAAATTTCTTGAACTTCAAAAGGCCATATCTCTCAAACCATTTGGCCAAATTTGGTGAGGTTTTTTCCAACAAGTCATATTTAACCTCCTCTTTCCAAAAATGTAACTTTCATGCACCAAAACCTTATGGATCAAAATGGCATTTTTTCACTTACATGAATTATTTTTAAGAAAAGTGAAATTATGAACTTTTGATTTATCCATTCCCAAACACTTTTGCCATTCAAAT
Source organism: Lathyrus oleraceus (assembly GCF_024323335.1). NCBI lineage: Eukaryota > Viridiplantae > Streptophyta > Magnoliopsida > Fabales > Fabaceae > Lathyrus > Lathyrus oleraceus. The sequence continues at coordinate 276,504,580 of NC_066584.1, forward strand.
GTGATCTGAAATGTCATTTGTGACTTGCTACAAGGCCCATTTTCGTGCTCCTACCATCACACCTCACCATATGGACAAAGTGGAAAATTAGCAAATATGCTCATTAAAACAAAACATGATTAGCATACATTAAACCAACCTTAAACAGAAGTACATAAGGACATTTTCTGCTCATTGTGAAGCCCTAGCAGCTATTGAACATCACAGAAAAAAAACTCTTGCTCTCAAAATCCATTTTCTTCATCTTTCAAAATTCTTCAAAAAATCACAAAAGAGCTTGCACACTTCTTGTTCGTATCATCACATACTCATCATTTGGAGTGGATTTCAAGCCTAAAGCACCAACTGGAAGGCCATTTCGCGACTGTTTTTCCAAAGCACCATTAATGGCAAAGTTTGATTGAAGCCATTTCAAGCTATCTCGAGCCAAGCCAACTTCACCATTCACCTTGTGGAGCTTGGACCTTCACCTGTTTTGAGCATTTGCAAGCAAAGAACCTCTAAATCACTACTGCACTTCACTTTTGGTAAGAAATCGATTCTCTCATTCCTTAAAATTATGCCATGCTTTAGAGAGATCTTTGCACACTGAGTTCCATGGTAGCTTTAGTTTTGAAAATGATTGGGTGATGCTTGAGTTATGCTGTTCTGAAGTTTGATGTTGAAATATACTTTTGCTCGATTCATGACTTGTAGTAAGTTTTAGTGAAAATTGATGATGGATTCATGTTAGTTATGCTTTGCTGATCATTTTTGTATATTCAATTGCCATTTCTGAAAAAAAAATTGGTTGAGTCGAATTTGAGAAGATGAAGGTGATGATACTGTACATTAAACCCTAGTTTTGTTCATAAGCCAGCCCAGATTTCTGTTTCTCACGTTGCATGGCCCTGTAGCTGCATAATAGCCAATCAGAACATTTCGTGCCCCTGCCCTAAACGCGCCCGTTTTGATTAAGTGACCACCTATTTACAAGTTTGCCATTCCGCCCCATTTTATTTAATTAAATCCATTTAATTCATTTCTTCTTTCAAATATTTGTTTCATTTTGTTACACAACTTGCAAAAATCATAAGTTCATCATTTTAAGTCCAATTTCCATGGGATTTTTTGCATTCTTTTCATCATGATCTCTACTTAATTGTCATTTTTTTCCAGAATTTTGTGGTCATTGGATTTTATTTGGCATATTGGTTTGTGACATGTATCAATATTGTACACATTTTACCAAAACCTTTGTGAAATAGTCATGACTTATCCTATGGACCTGAAAATTTTTGTGCACAAACTAGACATCCCTATGGTGATTTTGGTATAAGGATCATGAATTTCTCATTTCTGGATTGTGAGTTGTGAATTTCTGAAGTAGGGTGTGACAATTTGTGTCACACCATTGATGTGCAAATTGTTGATTTTTATAGCCATGCCTATTGACCTCCAAATGATTTGATTTTTTGTATGATTAAGCTTGAATGTGTCTAGTTTGCATATGTTTTTTTGTGGATTTGTTTATGGCATTTTCCATTTGTTTGAGATTTCCTCCCCTGTTTGACCAAAATATTGACCTTATGTGATGCATGTGCCCATTTGTTTTGTGAAATGCTCATACTTTATTAGATGGACATGAAATTTTACATGAGATAACTAGACATCCTAAGCTTTGCCATGGTTTTAGTCCCATTCATTTATCATATACCATCTTTGATTTATGAATTTTTCAAGTTGATGCATGATTGGTTGACTTCTTTGAGCATGTTCAAAATTGCTTTGACTTTCAAATTTTCATTGACTGCCTTCCACTTGTCCAAATGAGATGAAATTTGACATGCTTACCATGCTATGTGTTGTGATTGATCATGATTTATTTGGTGATTTTTGGAAATGTTTGAGTTTGCTTGTGATGCAAGTCTTTCTGTTGACTCCTATGAGTTTCTGTTTGCAATGCTTTGACCTAAGTTGTTCATGAAATGATGATAGTGATTGATATGAATGTGAACCCAATTGGCATTGATTCTTGATTGTTTGTACATGATTTTGGATGCTTGCCCTTTGCTGTTTTGACTTTTTCATTCCTTTTTGACCCTAGGCTTGCCCTAGTGGTCCTGTTACTCACCTTTGAGTTCATGTTTTCAGGTTGACCAACAAATGACCAATGAGACCAATTCTTTTTGATTGAGCTTGCTTGAATATCATTGTTTAACTTGTTTGTTTTGTAGGTGGCTTGGCTCACATGCCTTAAGCCTTGTGCCTTGCACATCCATTTGCCTCTAATTAACTGTTGATGTCTGTTTCTTTTTGCTTTGTTTGAAGTTGTATACTAATGTCTGCTTGACTATTTCAGGTGCTTTTAGTTGCTCAGTTCCTTGTGAACTTTTGCTTTGCTTTGCTTATTAAGCAATTTGCATTGAGGTATACTTCTAATCTTCATGTAGTCTAGAAGACCTGGCCTGTTACTTGGCCAGGCACCTGTCTGAAGTCCTCCTTAAGAGGCAATGTTTTTGATTGTTTAATTTTGTCCCTGTACATATTCAAAGACCTCCTAAGTGAAGAGGCAATTGGCAGAACCCAAGGGATATGCAATCTATCCCCTGCTATTCTGTGTGTCATCTGCTTTGCTCACACCACTGTGTTGATGCATTGCAGATACAAACCCAAGATCTTGTACAATTGTACAGTTGAGTCAGTTTCAAATGTGTAGAAGGGTTCCCACCTTCTGAACCCACACATTCTTGTCTTAAGCTCTCCCAGGCCAGGGATAAGAGCTGTGAAGTCTTATCTTCACTCACCTTTCATCTGCTTCACCTTAGCCCCTCAATGGCAAGGTTAAGAGCTAACACTACCCAGTTCCAGAGGTTTGTTTGTTGAGGTTGATATGACCCCTCGACTAAAACCTAGCCTTGATGTTTGAGCCCCTTGTTGGTGTGTTTATTTCATGCTGTATGTGCTTGTGTGGTGTGATTGTATCCCCTAGGTTTGTTAGACTCCGCGTAGTCTCGTTTGCATGTCAATTAAGGTAGCACGGTTCCTTCGTATAGGACTTCCTTTCTTGCTTGAGCTTTCTTAAAACACAAACACATTATCCCCTCTTAAGGATACGTTAACTCCTTCTACTACAGGTGAGTAAGTCTCCAAAGGTCGAGCATCAGGTAGATTGTGCAGTGACGTTGTCCACTTAAAAAACACAAACCAACAAGAATAGTTTAGCCGAACTACGGCAACTCTGATTCTCATGTTTAGATGAGATACGTAGGCACGAGATGCGATTTCTTGTCGAGTTTGACTAACAACTAACACTAATTCTTTTCTCTCGCCCTCGTTGCGATTGAGATCTCCCCTTTCTCTTGCCCTAGTTGCAATCGAGACCCTTCTTTTTTCCGGTGCCAGTTAGCTAGAAACCTTAACTTAGGGATAATCTTGCATGATAACATCTAGGCTCGAGTCGTAGTCTCCCTAGTTGTGTCTCCCTCTGTTATCTGGTTAGGCTAAGTCCTTTATCCCTGCGTAGGGGAACTACATCACCCTGATCTTCACACCAGATGAAGTATGTAGGCAGGAGATTGAGCTGATCTCTCCGGGCGCCTTTTTTCTTTTTCAACCCTTTGTGTCTTAACCACCCTTGTGTGTGTTCTGGTTGGAGTCCGGCGTAAGTCCAGCGATTGGCAGTTGGTTTCCTATGTGTTTTGGTTCGGATGCTGATGTAAGTCCAGCGATTGGCATTCAGGCTCCACGTTTGCCTTTGCCTGTGTTTGTTTGGGTGCGTGTTAGCCGAGCTACGAATGCTCTGATTCTCCTTCGTCCAAAGGAGATACGTATGCATAGGATGCGATATCCTAGCGAGCATGTGTCGTTTCCCCAGTCCGAACTACTTCGACTCTGATGTCTATGCCTGATAGACTAAGTAGGCCCAGGATACGATATCCTGCCGAGTCAGTCTCGTTTATTTTCTTGTGTCTCTTTCAGCCAGTGTGTGTGTGTGAGCAGCGTTTTAGCAACCATTTCCCTTTCTATTGTGCGTGGATCCCGTCGAGTACGACGGATGCGTAGGGGTGCTAATACCTTCCCTTCGCATAACCGACTCCCGATCCCATTCTCTTTGGTCGCGAGACCATGTTCTTTCCTAGGTTTACTTCGAGCGTTTCCTTTCCCTCTTTTGGGATAAATAACGCACGGTGGCGGCTCTGTTGTTTCTTTTTTCCCGCCGGTTCTTCGCGTGATGCGACAGCTGGCGACTCTGCTGGGGATATAGAGAAGTTGACCTCTGTTGGTCCATCTTCCCTGGGCGAGTCTTTCCTAGCGCTCTCTAGGTTAGGGTTTTGGTTGCTTTGTGCTGTGTGTGTTTATTGCATTCATTATCTACTGTTTGCATTTATTGTGTGCATTAATGTTGGCATTCATTCATATTCATTATTCATCTGGCTGGTTGTCTGTTTCTCTCTGTTGGGGTGGGAGTCACTTGAGGTAAAAGGTCCAATACCCAGACCATGAGCGAAATCTAGGAAGCTTAGGAATAGAGTGATTCATGGGAAGCGGGTGGTATTGCGCCACTTAGCGGAACATTGATATCACGAGCAGTTCAGACCCTGGTGGGATATTATCGTTGCATACTTCAGGTGTGTATATGATAATATTTTGCGGAAGGTTATTTATGCTGCGTTTCTCTCGACCTTACCCTGGCCTAGATGACACCCGTGAATGGGGCAGGAATTATCATTTTAACAGGTACAGTTGGTGACTCCTGGTACTGATGGTGACTACGAGTTATGGACATTTATTTCTGGACGCCGGAGGTTTGACCCTGGTATTGATCAGAGGGTTCCGTTTATTTCGGATCCCTGGGCTGAACTTGAGGGTACTCGCTCAGATGGTGACTCAGTTCTCCAGACTTGGGTTCAGATGCCAGCTCCTCAGATGACTTTGGGGTTTCAGATGGTTCCTCAGATGCCAATTCCTGCTAGTCTTGGCTCCATCATTTGCATCACAGCATGTTTATTTTCAAAAAAAATAGCAATGCATGAAAATAAAAAAAAAAGTTAACTCGCATACTCATATCCTTTCTCAGGATCATTCATGATAAAATAGCATTCGCATCATACGCATATCATGCACATACCATCCTTGCATTGCAGACATGTTTGGGGACAAGACTTCTCACTCCGGTTCCTTTGTCAGACAGGATAACTGATCGAAGACTGCATCGGTATTCAACCAGACTCAACCATCAGAGGAATATGGATCAGGTTCAGACTGAGTTGGCTGAGATGAGGGCGAACATGGCCCAGTTCATAACGATGATGCAAGGGGTTGCTCAAGGTCAGGAAGAGCTCCGAGCCTTGGTTCAGAGACAAGAGACTGTACTTCAGACTTCCAACCGTGCTTCGCCTGTTGCTGCACCCGCTCATGAGACTATCAATGTTGCTGCTCCCACTAACGACTACGCCGTCGGGGATGAGTTGAGAGGAATAAGAATCAATGGACAGCCTCTTGCCGCAGAGGTCAATGCCAGAGCTACCCGGGCTCCCATTCGTCATCCTGCTCCGATTATTGACAGACAAGAGGACATGTTTACTCTCCTCAGTGAGGACGATGACGTTGTGAAAACCGAAGAGAGGGATAGAAAAGTGGATGATCTTGCTGAGAAAATCCGAGCCATGGAATGTCAGAACTCCCTTGGGTTTGATGTGACCGACATGGGTCTGGTGGAAGGGTTGAAGATTCCCTACAAATTCAAAGCACCTTCTTTCGACAAGTACAATGGTACTTCCTGTCCTCGCACCCATGTGCAGGCTTACTTCAGGAAGATATCTGCTTACACTGACGATGAGAAAATGTGGATGTACTTTTTCCAGGATAGTCTATCTGGGGCATCTTTGGACTGGTACATGGAATTGAAGAAAGAATCAGTCAGAAGCTGGAGAGACTTGGGAGAAGCCTTTCTGAGGCAGTACAAGCACAACATGGACATGGCGCCGAGCCGAACCCAATTGCAGAGCTTGTATCAGAAAGATAAGGAGAGCTTCAAAGAGTATGCCCAGAGATGGCGTGAGCTAGCCGCAAGAGTGCAACCTCCGATGTTGGAGAGAGAACTGACTGACATGTTCATTGGAACTTTGCAAGGCGTGTTCATGGATCGCTTGGGAAGTTGCCCGTTCAGTAGCTTTTCAGATGTTGTTGTCTGTGGGGAAAGAACTGAGAGCCTTATCAAAACAGGAAGGATACACGATCCTGGCTTTTCAAGTTCCTCGAGTACTAAGAAGCCATCCTCTGGGGCACCCAGAAGGGGAGAGGGTGAGACAAACGTTGTGCACCGTCGGAGGAGTGTGAACAGAGGACAGTATCGGCAAGTCGCCACTGTGACTATTCCAGCGACTCAAACTCAACAACAGCAGAGAAGACCAACTCAGCAGTATCAGACTCCACAACATCGTCCTCAGCAGCAGGCTTACCAGCCTCCCAACGATAATCAAGCTGGTACAAGTAATGAGAGGAAGAAGATCATTTTTGATCCAATCCCCATGTCCTACGCCGAACTGTATCCCTCTCTGATAGAGCGGAACTTGATTACTCCCAGAGACCCGCCGCCCATACCCGTCAACCCTCGGTGGTGGTATAGGCCTGAACAGCATTGTGTGTATCATTCGGGTGCTCCTGGTCACGATGTGGATAGCTGCTTTCAGCTGAAGATGAAGGTTCAAGACCTTGTGAGGTCAGGTATTCTAATCTTGGAGGACTTAGGTCCCAATGCTAATCAAGCTTGAAACTCACAAGTCTCGGGCTGGCGCCGACTTTTCTTCTGAGGTTTTCAATAAAGAGAGTTGTTCAAAAGCAGAAGCTGCTGATGCAAGAGATATTGACAGTTGTCATCCTTGGGGGATCTATCACAATTGGGTCACTGTGGGCGTTCCTATAGTTGTTCATAAGTCAGAGTAATAATCACTTTGTTTAAAAACCCTTCTCCCATGCCAAAAGGAGAAGTGATGACATTGTTGGCAACATTTTGTGCAATGATATTTTCATTCAAATAAATGCATGTTAAACATTTGTTATTCCAATTATTTTCCCTTTTTGCTTTTTACAAGAAATTGGTGATCACAAAAAACCTAAAAACAAGAATAAAAGCGATCTTTTCATCTGCATAACGATTGCCTTGTTTGATTTCCAAAAGCTTTTCATATCTAACTCATTATGCAAGTTGATTCTTAAACCCATTGAACATAATGATCCAACGCCATCTCCCAATTCTGAATTCCCTGTATTCGAAGCAGAAGAAGATGATGTTGAAGGGATTCCTGACGAGATTTCCCGACTTTTTGAGCAAGAAAAGAAGATCACTCAGCTGTATCTCGAGAATCAGCAGAACAGCCAACTGGGGCATTAATCAAAAAAAAAAATAATAAACAAATTTTTCAAAAAAAATTATTATTAAAAAAAAGAAAAAAAGAAAAAGAAAAGAGAGGGTGCAAAATCAAAAGAAATCACAAGAAAGAAAAAGAAAAAAAAAACAAAAGAAACATAGCACCCTCAAAGTCCCAAGTTGACTGTTGCTGAATTCAAACAAAAAGAAGAGATCAACTGCCATGTGTCATGGTCAGTTATATCAGCAGAGAGTGAAGAAATCATTCGATAAGAAGGTCAAGCCTCGTGTGTTCCGAGAAGGTGACCTAGTGCTCAAGAAAGTCTTGTCTTTCGTGCCCGATTCCAGGGGCAAGTGAACCCCAAGCTATGAATGTCCATATGTTGTCAAGAGAGCCTTCTCAGGCAGTGCTTTGACACTTACAACAATGGATAGAGAAGTTCACTCGTCCTGTGAATTCTGATGCAGTCAAGAAATACTTCGCCTAAAAGAAAAAAAAACAGAATAGCTCGCTAAGTCGAACACCCCAAAGGGCGACTTAGGCAAAAAAAAAAAAAAAAAAAAAGAGCGTCTCGATGGATTGAAAACCCGAAAGGGCGATCCAGGCAAAAGTTAGAGACATTGAAAAAAGAATTTGCATCCCGCTAGATTGAGCACCTCACACTGGGGAAATCTAAGCAAAAAAAAATTAGGGATTTGGCAAGTAACTGCATCTTGACAAGACTGTGTTCTATATCTGTCATCCGCCAGGAATTCTCGATACATCGTCGACTGAAGCTCTGAATACATCGAAATTTAGAATGGTAGAGAAAGGGTCATTATGTTCAATGTAGCCCTCTCCAATATATATCACCGATTTCAAACTTGTGCAGATCTATGGAGTCTCGCCCTTTGCAGACTACCATTCCATTACATCTATTTGAGCTTTTATCCAATTATTTGCACTCTTATTTGTTTTAACTCAACAAATGTCTTGCATGTTTTAATTGGTAAAGTATCATTGTTTTCAAAATAAACAAATTTTTCAAAAAAATTGTTCTTTAACAAAGTGAACATTCACAATGATGGAAGGATACTTAGGAGACCCACAGTGCTCTCCTGAGGGTGGTATGATTAACAACAGGTAAGACAATTGTTCGTATCTCGAGCATGACTGTATCTTTGTCCTGCAGAACCTCGTATGGTCTCTCCTCAGCAAGATTGCTCAGTGCAGTGTTGGTTGAAGTTGTTCACCTTCATGTTCCCGGCAGTACAACATTCTTCCTCCAAGTCCCTGTTAGCCCTATTGTGGGGCATCTCCAGTAGAGGATTGTTCGAGCCCTACCGTGGGATATTCCCAGCAAGGTTACTGTTGAAATACTTTTTTGGGGCAGTTCCCCAAGCAGAGTGTTTACTGAAGACTTTAACTTTCCTCTCTCCAGCAGAGCAGTCTTCCTCTCCCAGCATGGGTGCTTTTCTGCAAAGATTCGGTATTGCGTGGATTGACATCCCAGTACTCCATCATGTCCTCAGATAGATCCCTCAGCGGAGTTATTGGCATGGTGAGCCTTATCAATGCCTGTCTATCCTCATCAGGGATCTGGTTGCTTCTTGGTATCTCTGATCTCAAGCACAAGTTGTTGTGGCGCGTCCGCCTGTATGTTGAACTCTTTTCTCCGGTGGTGACCGACGATCCCTCCAGAAGCCTCTTGTGGCTCTTCCTCCCCTGCAGGATGAGGACTTTGGTTTTCTCCCCGGATGGTTGATTCCCGGACCTGTGTGTTGAGCATGTCTGTTTGTCAGCATTCATCATACATTTTAGGTAGAATGCATACATGCATAATCATAGCATTTGGATACTAATGTTGCAGCTGTTGCCGTGTATCTGTTGATGTTTGCCTTCTGCTATTTGGTAATACAGATCTCTCCAGTAGATTTCTCCTAGCAGAGGTGGGTGTGTCTGATCTCTCCATGTAGAGTCTACCCCTTAAGCAGAAAGTGTCTATCCTTTCCTGCCATTTCCCCACTGAGATACATCCTCGTGGATGACGGTTGCTTCCGTTCCCTCCCTACACGGGATGGGTTGTCCCTATTGAGTTCGTTCCTCATTAGGATGAGTCTTGTTTCAGTCTGCCTTTTTGGATCGATCCTAAATTGGCTTCCTGTTGGCTGTCTCCCGTGCTACCCTGGGGCATAAATGAATAGTCGTTCACTAACCGGCACTCATTCATCTTATCCTCAGCGGAATTTGTTGGCTTCTACCTACGAACCGGTAGTTGTAAGTCCTATCGTCGTGGTTTTCTACCCACTAGCTGGTAGTTGTAAAATCCCACTTTCTCCCCTTGGTGGAGTTAACCCTTTGTGCTCATCCCGATGATGACTGGTTACTTTTCCGTGGTTTTCTGCCTACTAACCGGTAGATGTAATCCCCTCTTTGCAGTTATCAGTATCCGGTTTGTGATATTGATATTCTTCCCCCTCTGGATACTTGCCTTGATCAAGCAGTATTGTCCCCATTGGGTCGTCCCCTTCTTTTTGGATACTTGCTCCGAGTAAGCAACCTTATCCTCTTTTGATTGGTCATCTTTGCATACCTAGTCCTTGTACCGATGCCTTTCTTTTCGGTCGATTATTCATTTAACAACCTACAACCCGGTTATGGATAATCTTCCATGCGAGGTTATTATCTACGTTTTGACGACTATAGATAATATATCTCATGCACTCTTTGGTCAATCTTTCGATTGTTATCACCAGCAGAGTAAGATTCGTATTCCTTGTGGAATCGAATGTCCATCCTTTAACAAGTTTGCCTTCGCTCTCTTCAGGATGATGTCGGTCGATTATTCATTTAACAACCTACAACCCGGTTATGGATAATCTTCCATGCGAGGTTATTATCTACGTTTTGACGGCTATAGATAATATGTCTCATGCGCTCTTGGGTCGAAGTCGTCCTCCCCAGTTGAGTAAGATTCGTATTCCCTATGGAATCGGATGTCCATCCTTTAACAAGACTGCATTTCTAAGCCCTCTTCAGGATGTTGAGTGTTTTGGAACACAAACCAATTCACGCTTTGGCACTCAGGCCAATTTTCCGGTATTCAGACCGAAGAAGTTTCCGACGATCAGGTCGATGTACTTATGTATTTTCCGGTATTCAGACCGAAGAAGTTTCCGACGATCAGGTCGATGTACTTATGTTTTTTCCGGTATTCAGACCGGAGAAGTTTCCGACGATCAGGTCGATGTATTTATGTTTTTCCGGTATTCAGACCGAAGAAGTTTCCGACGATCAGGTCGATGTACTTATGGCACTCAGGCCAATTTTCCGGTATCCAGACCGAGGTGGCGATCAGGCCAATTTCCGATGTTTCAGATCGACATCAAATCTCTCATACATCGATGCTCAATATTCAGACTGACGAGCGGCGCTCAGGCCATGGTTATCCCTGTGTCACCATTTATTTTGGTATCCAGGTCAACTTTTATGTTTCGGTATTTAGGCCGATTTCTTTTTTCCGTTCCAGACGGATTTTTCTTTCAAGACTGTTTCTTTGCCGATCCTGACAGGCGTTGTTTAATTATTTATCCAGTCGGTGCAAATTTCTACGGTTCTTTGGTATTCAATCCCTGTTTACCCTGAAAGTCTGACAGCCATTGCTATCATCCGTTCGGGTTCCCAGCTGATTGAATAGGGGCAGCTGTAGCACCTCAAATTTGCACCTATCATTGTACATACATTCTCATATTAGGTCATAGCATAACATGGTCCACTGCATAGCATTGCATTGTCCCTGTTGCCCAAGTGCAAGATCATCAAGAGAATTAGGTCAAACTGATCAGGAGATCAGTCAACCAAGCAAGCAAGTGTGTTTATCAAGGAGCCAAGGCCCTAGGGTTGGTCCAACATGTTCACATGACTTGGGGATCCTTTTGAAGTGTTTATATCAAAGATTGGATGTTCAGAGGTCATCAGTCAATGCACAATCAGTCAGAAACCCTAAAAAGTCAAACTTGGTCAACTGTGATTGATTTTATGGTTTTGATGGATGGATTTGGTTTGAGAGAGCCTATTCCTGTCCAAATAGGCCTCATATAACATGGCAAACATCATCATTGAAGAATTTGAAGCAAAATCAGAAATTTCCAAAAATAGAAACTGGACCTGTAATTTTAACTGCCAAAAATGGAAACTTCTTGAGCCTAAGCTTACATCATGATACAAGCTTCAAATGAATTTTTGCCCAACATGAAAGTTGAAGATCTTGTTCTCCCATTTCCAAAAAGTCCAAGAACTCTCAATTCCCATGTATGGTTGGCAAGATATGATCAATTCATTTTCAAAATTTCTTGAACTTCAAAAGGCCATATCTCTCAAACCATTTGGCCAAATTTGGTGAGGTTTTTTCCAACAAGTCATATTTAACCTCCTCTTTCCAAAAATGTAACTTTCATGCACCAAAACCTTATGGATCAAAATGGCATTTTTTCACTTACATGAATTATTTTTAAGAAAAGTGAAATTATGAACTTTTGATTTATCCATTCCCAAACACTTTTGCCATTCAAATGTGATCTGAAATGTCATTTGTGACTTGCTACAAGGCCCATTTTCGTGCTCCTACCATCACACCTCACCATATGGACAAAGTGGAAAATTAGCAAATATGCTCATTAAAACAAAACATGATTAGCATACATTAAACCAACCTTAAACAGAAGTACATAAGGACATTTTCTGCTCATTGTGAAGCCCTAGCAGCTATTGAACATCACAGAAAAAAAACTCTTGCTCTCAAAATCCATTTTCTTCATCTTTCAAAATTCTTCAAAAAATCACAAAAGAGCTTGCACACTTCTTGTTCGTATCATCACATACTCATCATTTGGAGTGGATTTCAAGCCTAAAGCACCAACTTGAAGGCCATTTCGCGACTGTTTTTCCAAAGCACCATTAATGGAAAAGTTTGATTGAAGCCATTTCAAGCTATCTCGAGCCAAGCCAACTTCACCATTCACCTTGTGGAGCTTGGACCTTCACCTGTTTTGAGCATTTGCAAGCAAAGAACCTCTAAATCACTACTGCACTTCACTTTTGGTAAGAAATCGATTCTCTCATTCCTTAAAATTATGCCATGCTTTAGAGAGATCTTTGCACACTGAGTTCCATGGTAGCTTTAGTTTTGAAAATGATTGGGTGATGCTTGAGTTATGCTGTTCTGAAGTTTGATGTTGAAATATACTTTTGCTCGATTCATGACTTGTAGTAAGTTTTAGTGAAAATTGATGATGGATTCATGTTAGTTATGCTTTGCTGATCATTTTTGTATATTCAATTGCCATTTCTGAAAAAAAAATTGGTTGAGTCGAATTTGAGAAGATGAAGGTGATGATACTGTACATTAAACCCTAGTTTTGTTCATAAGCCAGCCCAGATTTCTGTTTCTCACGTTGCATGGCCCTGTAGCTGCATAATAGCCAATCAGAACATTTCGTGCCCCTGCCCTAAACGCGCCCGTTTTGATTAAGTGACCACCTATTTACAAGTTTGCCATTCCGCCCCATTTTATTTAATTAAATCCATTTAATTCATTTCTTCTTTCAAATATTTATTTCATTTTGTTACACAACTTGTAAAAATCATAAGTTCATCATTTTAAGTCCAATTTCCATGGGATTTTTTGCATTCTTTTCATCATGATCTCTACTTAATTGTCATTTTTTTTCCAGAATTTTGTGGTCATTGGATTTTATTTGGCATATTGGTTTGTGACATGTATCAATATTGTACACATTTTACCAAAACCTTTGTGAAATAGTCATGACTTATCCTATGGACCTGAAAATTTTTGTGCACAAACTAGACATCCCAATGGTGATTTTGGTATAAGGATCATGAATTTCTCATTTCTGGATTGTGAGTTGTGAATTTTTGAAGTAGGGTGTGACAATTTGTGTCACACCATTGATGTGCAAATTGTTGATTTTTATAGCCATGCCTATTGACCTCCAAATGATTTGATTTTTTGTATGATTAAGCTTGAATGTGTCTAGTTTGCATATGTTTTTTTTGTGGATTTGTTTATGGCATTTTCCATTTGTTTGAGATTTCCTCCCCTGTTTGACCAAAATATTGACCTTATGTGATGCATGTGCCCATTTGTTTTGTGAAATGCTCATACTTTATTAGATGGACATGAAATTTTACATTAGATAACTAGACATCCTAAGCTTTGCCATGGTTTTAGTCCCATTCATTTATCATATGCCATCTCTGATTTATGAATTTTTCAAGTTGATGCATGATTGGTTGACTTCTTTGAGCATGTTCAAAATTGCTTTGACTTTCTGATTTTCATTGACTGCCTTCCACTTGTCCAAATGAGATGAAATTTGACATGCTTACCATGCTATGTGTTGTGATTGATCATGATTTATTTGGTGATTTTTGGAAATGTTTGAGTTTGCTTTTGATGCAAGTCTTTCTGTTGACTCCTATGAGTTTCTGTTTGCAATGCTTTGACCTAAATTGTTCATGAAATGATGATAGTGATTGATATGAATGTGAACCCAATTGGCATTGATTCTTGATTGTTTGTACATGATTTTGGATGCTTGCCCTTTGCTGTTTTGACTTTTTCATTCCTTTTTGACCCTAGGCTTGCCCTAGTGGTCCTGTTACTCACCTTTGAGTTCATGTTTTCAGGTTGACCAACAAATGACCAATGAGACCAATTCTTTTTGATTGAGCTTGCTTGAATATCATTGTTTAACTTGTTTGTTTTGTAGGTGGCTTGGCTCACATGCCTTAAGCCTTGTGCCTTGCACATCCATTTGCCTCTAATTAACTATTGATGTCTGTTTCTTTTTGCTTTGTTTGAAGTTGTATACTAATGTCTGCTTGACTATTTCAGGTGCTTTTAGTTGCTCAGTTCCTTGTGAACTTTTGCTTTGCTTTGCTTATTAAGCAATTTGCATTGAGGTATACTTCTAATCTTCATGTAGTCTGGAAGACCTGGCCTGTTACTTGGCCAGGCACCTGTCTGAAGTCCTCCTTAAGAGGCAATGTTTTTGATTGTTTAATTTTGTCCCTGTACATATTCAAAGACCTCCTAAGTGAAGAGGCAATTGGCAGAACCCAAGGGATATGCAATCTATCCCCTGCTATTCTGTGTGTCATCTGCTTTGCTCACACCACTGTGTTGATGCATTGTAGATACAAACCCAAGATCTTGTACAATTGTACAGTTGAGTCAGTTTCAAATGTGTAGAAGGGTTCCCACCTTCTGAACCCACACATTCTTGTCTTAAGCTCTCCCAGGCCAGGGATAAGAGCTGTGAAGTCTTATCTTCACTCACCTTTCATCTGCTTCACCTTAGCCCCTCAATGGCAAGGTTAAGAGCTAACACTACCGAGTTCCAGAGGTTTGTTTGTTGAGGTTGATATGACCCCTCGACTAAAACCTAGCCTTGATGTTTGAGCCCCTTGTTGGTGTGTTTATTTCATGCTGTATGTGCTTGTGTGGTGTGATTGTATCCCCTAGGTTTGTTAGACTCCGCGTAGTCTCGTTTGCATGTCAATTAAGGTAGCACGGTTCCTTCGTATAGGACTTCCTTTCTTGCTTGAGCTTTCTTAAAACACAAACACATTATCCCCTCTTAAGGATACGTTAACTCCTTCTACTACAGGTGAGTAAGTCTCCAAAGATCGAGCATCAGGTAGATTGTGCAGTGACGTTGTCCACTTAAAAAACACAAACCAACAAGAATAGTTTAGCCGAACTACGGCAACTCTGATTCTCATGTTTAGATGAGATACGTAGGCACGAGATGCGATTTCTTGTCGAGTTTGACTAACAACTAACACTAATTCTTTTCTCTCGCCCTCGTTGCGATTGAGATCTCCCCTTTCTCTTGCCCTAGTTGCAATCGAGACCCTTCTTTTTTCCGGTGCCAGTTAGCTAGAAACCTTAACTTAGGGATAATCTTGCATGATAACATCTAGGCTCGAGTCGTAGTCTCCCTAGTTGTGTCTCCCTCTGTTATCTGGTTAGGCTAAGTCCTTTATCCCTGCGTAGGGGAACTACATCGCCCTGATCTTCACACCAGATGAAGTATGTAGGCAGGAGATTGAGCTGATCTCTCCGGGCGCCTTTTTTCTTTTTCAACCCTTTGTGTCTTAACCACCCTTGTGTGTGTTCTGGTTGGAGTCCGGCGTAAGTCCAGCGATTGGCAGTTGGTTTCCTATGTGTTTTGGTTCGGATGCTGATGTAAGTCCAGCGATTGGCATTCAGGCTCCACGTTTGCCTTTGCCTGTGTTTGTTTGGGTGCGTGTTAGCCGAGCTACGAATGCTCTGATTCTCTTTCGTCCAAAGGAGATACGTATGCATAGGATGCGATATCCTAGCGAGCATGTGTCGTTTCCCCAGTCCGAACTACTTCGACTCTGATGTCTATGCCTGATAGACTAAGTAGGCCCAGGATACGATATCCTGCCGAGTCAGTCTCGTTTATTTTCTTGTGTCTCTTTCAGCCAGTGTGTGTGTGTGAGCAGCGTTTTAGCAACCATTTCCCTTTCTATTGTGCGTGGATCCCGTCGAGTACGACGGATGCGTAGGGGTGCTAATACCTTCCCTTCGCATAACCGACTCCCGATCCCATTCTCTTTGGTCGCGAGACCATGTTCTTTCCTAGGTTTACTTCGAGCGTTTCCTTTCCCTCTTTTGGGATAAATAACGCACGGTGGCGGCTTTGTTGTTTCTTTTTTCCCGCCGGTTCTTCGCGTGATGCGACACATGCACACGAGGAAACTCACTTGCTCAGCCAATTCCAGCTATAAATAGAGGTGCATACCTCCATCATAAATCAACCTGAAGGCGCCTGATATGTTGCACAATTGAATCCCTAGCCATACCTAAAGGAACTAGTTCGTTTCTCTCAAAAAATTAAGATCTGAAATTCAATTGCATTTGGTTGAATTTTCAGATCTAAAGTTCCTAAACCTTCATCATCCAGTCTATAGAAGTTATGTTTGGCAAGAGGAAGCAAGGAAGGTAGCTCAAAACTTCACAATCCAAAGGTATGCTTCAACTGGTTTTTTCTTCGAAACTTCCTATTCCTTGATCTATTTGCTTGGCTATTGTGTTGTCTGAAGTCCTCTCTATAGAGGCATCATTGTTGTGTGTTCAATTTTAAAAATCAAGCAAGTTCATGATGAACACCATCAAGTTTCAACCTCTGATTTCTCTCACTATGGAGATCTAGAGTAGAAATAGATGGCACAGGGCTGATGTACATCACCCCAGCTTTAATTTGGTACCTGGATCGTGAGTTTTGGTTGAGTTTGGAGGACCTGCAACTCTGGCCGGAGCTTGTATGCTCGCCGGAGAAGACGGTGGCGCTGGCCACCGTCCACCATGCCAGATTTAATCTGGATCGTTGGATGCACCTCCCACGTTTTAATCTCAGCCATGCGTTTGGATTACCTTTAATAATGTCAGGTGTGTCTCAGTTGACTAAAGCCTACCATGGAAGCGCGCTTCTGGACCATTAGATGTTGCCACGTCAATTAATGAGTTTCATCCAACGCTTCCTGATTTTTGCTATTTTCTAATTTCTGTTTTAATTTCTTTTATTTCCTTTATTTTCAAAAATTCATAACTTCTTCATTCTAATTCCAAAAAATATGGGACCAATTGCATTTTTCTCCATTTAAATTCTAGTTTCTAAAAATGATTTTTAATATTTTTTATTTCATTATTTAATATTTTTTGTGAATTTTCTCTTTTCTGGTTATTTTTAATTCATTTTAAATAGTTTTTAATATTCAAAAAATACAAAAATATTTTCTCAACCTATTTGAATGGTGATGGATCTATGAAAAATATTCTCATCAATTTATTAATTGATTTGAGATTTATTTGAGATTTTAGTTCAATTAGGTTATTTTTATTCATTTTTAATTGATTAAAAATAGTTTCTGACTTTTAAAAATGCTGAAATTTTTTGTCAAACTTTGTTTGACATTCTTGAACTTGGGATAACTCACTTGGACTTTTCAAAGTTGATTTGAAGTGATTTTGAAGTTTGACCTTTCTTTATATTTTAATTCAAGTTTATTTTGAATATTAAAAAATGCCAAAAAATATTTTGTTCATTTCTTGACCTCCAATCTTCATCTCACTTCTGTTTTTGATTGTTTGACCATGATCCTCAATGTCATTGGTCAACACTTGTTGATTGGTACATTCTATTTCATTTAATGCACTTTATTCTTTCCATTTCCTTTTCCATTGTTCATCTCCTTCTTCTTCTTTTTTTTTCTCTTTTTGATTAATGAGTTGAAGGTTGATAAGTTAGCATTGATTAGGGAGACTTAACCTTCCTTGATTCAAATCTAATTCGTCTTGATCAATTGATCAAGTGAATGGCTTTGCATTAGGGATAGGTTGTTTCCTAAACCATGCAAAGGACTTAAACCAATACAAGATCAATTCTCTTTTTTTTCTTTTGGCATGGAAAGTTGTTGGAACTTGGTTCACTAATCAAGACTTCTAACTTGTGTTGTTGTCTACATTATTATTGACCGACCTCAGATAGTTGTGACTTCTACATAAGTCCAATTACGATTGCTTAACATAGCGCTAAATTTGCCTTATGGCACACCAACTACTAACGTTAATCATTAACTATTAACATTTACTTTTTGCACTTTACATTTATGCAATTTATTATTCTTGTACATATTATTCATTTGCTTTTTCCTTTGCTCACTTGAGCACATGTTTATGATAATTCCATTTGCCTTTTGCTCATTTGAGCATATTATTGTGTATATACTTTTATGCTTGTGATTTGTTTGTTTGTTGTTGACCAAATACAAAGAAATGGACAAATGGACTTAGATATTAAGACCTTACCCAAGCAAAATGGAGTTTAAAGAGCAACTAGACCTCATGCCTTTAGAGTGCTTAAATGTCAAAGAGCAACTAGGCCTCATGCCTTTAGAATGCTTAATGTTGAAGATGACCTTGAAAGGACCAAATTCTAAACTCCATCTTGTCCATTCCTTGTTTGTTTTGATAGAACTTTTTGATGTGTGTGTTCTTGTGCTAGGGATTCCAATGTTGAGCCAAATTGAGGAACCGTTACTATGAGCTTCTAAGAGAGAGATATCCAAGATACATTGAGGAACTTTCCAAGAGCTTCATTTGATTGTTGATTGCTTGAGTTTATGCTTTGTATGATTGCTTATTCCAAAGGATGGGAGCTACTTGGATCATCAATATGATCTCAAGAGAGGAACTCCATTATGGTCTTATTCTTTATCCCTCACCTCTTGTATGCTTAGGACCTTAGCCATTCTTCTTCTTCTCTCCACTCTAACCCAAGTCAAAACTTTTGTGCAAACATTTAACACTTGTTTTCAACATTAGAAACCTAAGCCTTATGCTTTTGATTTTCAAACTTTCTTTTCATAACACTTATTTTGAATTGAATCTTTAAGTCAACTTTGACCATATTTTGTAAATACTTATCATTGGTAAATATAACCCATTCAAATGTCTTTTGTGGTTTCAATGGCCACTTCCTTAATCAAAACTTTTTCCATAACCTTTAGCTATTAGGTTTGAGTTATCCTTGAGGTAGATGTAATACTCACCTATATCCTTAGTGAAGGACAATGAGTCTTCCATGCTTATTATAGGGTTAACCCCTCACTAGCATGTTGAAGCTATCCTCAAATGGTGGATTTGTGGTTTTAGGTTGAGTTTTCTCCCTTGGCTAACAAAAGACCTTAAGGCTTTTGGACCAATCAATTCACCAACTCATTTTGAGATTTTTACCCCCGAACTACGAGGTTTTGATTCTAATCTTTTTTTTAAAGATGGTACGTAGGCAATGGGTTTATCCATCCAAACACAAAATGTAAATAACTTGTACATTCTCTCCTCATCTCTTCAATCATGTTTGCACAAACAAATTTTCACAAAACCAACAACCTTACAACCAATATGAAAAGGGCTCCCTAGGAGTACCTAGGATGTTTTGGGTGCTTAAAACCTTCCCATTGCATAACCAACCCCCTTACCCAGATCTCTGACATTTTTACTAGTTTTTGATTTGATAAAACTTTTAGGTTTTTGTTCGCTTTCTAACCATTCCTTTGGATAAATAGAAGTGCGGTGGCGACTCGACTTGTATGATTTACCTTAGATTTAGTCAATATCTCTAATGGTAATGAATACCCCTCTACAATAAGGATTATTCTCTTAGACGATTGGTTGTGTAATCTTTCAAGATTAGTGGATTAAGTCCTTCTTAAAGGCGAAATCACCTTGGGCGGGTGGACTGGAGTAGCTTTGAATTTCAAGCGAACCAGTATAAAATCCTGTGTTATATTCTTTATATTCTGTGTGTGTCTATTTTCTAAAAAAAAATTATTTCCAAAAACAATTCAAACCCCCTCTCTTGTTTTTCTCTATCTTTAATTGGTATCAAAGCTTCGACTCTGTTATTGATTTTCTAATCAAACACTTAACAGTGTAGAGAGATTCGACGAGACAAAAACTATGGCCAACACAAATGAAAGAGATAGTTACAATGCTAAACCTCCAACTTTGATGGAGAAAAATTTGATTATTGGAAAGACAGAAGTGAAAGTTTCTTTCTGGGCTACGACATTGATCTATGGGATATAGTCACAATTGGCTACACACCACCTGTGACTGACGCTGGCGTTGCCATCCCCAGAAGAAAAATGACAGATGATCAGAAGCGCGAATCCAAAAACCATCACAAACCCAGAACGATACTACTAAATGCCATTTCCTACAATGAATATGAAAATATCACCAGCAGGGAAACAACTAAAGAAATACTTGACTCCCTGAGGATGACTCACGAAGGAAATTCTCAAGTCAAAGAGACAAAGGCTCTGGCTCTAATTCAGAAATATGAAGTCTTCAAAATGGAGGGTGGTGAAGCTGTAGAGGTAATGTTTTTTAGATTTCAAACTTTAATTGCAGGACTCAAAGTTCTGGATAAGGGCTACACAGTTGCATATCATGTCAAAAAGATAGTCAGAAGCTTACCAAAGAAATGGAGACCCATGGTCACAGCTTTAAAGTTATCCAAAGATCTGAACAATATCAGCCTTGAGGAACTCGTTAGTTCACTCAGAAGCCACGAGATAGAACTCGAGGAAGATGAGCCTCAAAAGAAGATCAAGTCTGCAGCACTGAAGTCTAGATATGAAAGACGCAAACCAGAAAGAAGCAAAGCCTTCCAAGCTGAAGAAGAAGACAATGACGACTCTGAAAAAGAAGACTTTGACGATGAAGAAGAGTTATCCCTTTTGACCAGAAGAGTTAAGCAACTCTGGAGAAAAAGGAATAATAACTTCTGAAGACCAAGTCCCGAGGAAGATCACTCAGAATCTACTTCCAGAGGTAAGTAAAACAAAGAAATAACATACTATGAATGTAAGGAAACAGGTCATTACAGAAACGAATGTACCAAGCTAAAGAAAGAAAGCTCAAGAAGAGAAAATTTTAAGAAAAGTTCATTCAGAACCAAAAAGGGACTGATGGCCACTTGGGACGATAGTGGATCTGATTCATCCGAATCAGACTCTGAAGAACAGGCAAATGTTGCACTCATGGCTATCACCTCCAGAAATACATCAGATGGAGAATCTGACTCTGAAGAGGTATTTTCTGATCTTTCTCGCTCTGACCTTGAATCATGTCTGTTTGAAACTCTAAACTCATATCAGAAACTTAAACAAAAATTTAAGGCTTTAAAAGGAGTTCTTGAAAGACCTATCAAAGAATGTGATAAGCTTGAGATAACTGCTTTAGAACTAAAAGGTGAAAATCAAACTTTGATAAAAGAAAGAGACTCCATAAATAAACAATGTTTAAAACTTGAAGAAGCACTATCTCAAGCCCCACAAACTTCTAACACAATGATATATGAATATGAAAAATCTTTTCAAAAGTTTCTGAAAAATGGGATAGAAAGGAGCAGAATGGCATCCATGATTTATGGAGTAAGTCAGAATAATAAAAGAGGAATAGGGTATGTCCCCCAATGAAGATAAATCTTCCACAGATGAAAAACCTAAATCTCCTTTTTCTTATCATTACACACATAGACAAGCACAACGTTTTAATAATGCTAGAAAACCCAAAGTTCTAAGAAACTCTGGGAAAACTAATCATAAAGGACCCAAAAGATTTTGGGTACCAAAGGATAAGATTGTTTATGCTGCGGATATCTTATGCAGCAGAGTTAAGACACCAATCATGGTACCTGGACTCTGGATGATCGCGACACATGACGAGAAGAAAGCATATGTTCCAAAGCCTGGAACTTAAAGATGTTGGCTTCGTAGGTTTCAGAGGAAATCAGAAAGGAAGGATTAGAGGCTCCGGAACTATTGGTAATGGAACTCTTCCCTCTATATTTGTTGTTCTCTATGTAGAAGGATTAATGCATAATTTGTTATCAGTAAGTCAATTAAGTGATAACGGTTATGATGTAATCTTCAATCAAAAAATATGTAAAGCAATTAATCAGAACAATGGAACAGTCCTATTCACTGGCAAGAGGAAAAACAATATTTACAAGATAAATCTTTCAGACCTAAAAGAACAAAATGTAAAATGCCTGATGTCTGTTCATGAAGAGCAATGTGTATCGCATAGATGCTTGGGCCACATTAGCATGAGAAAACTCTCTTAGCTAAATAAACTCGAGTTAGTCAGAGGCCTACCTAAACTGAAGTACTCTTCAGAAGCTCTATGTGAGGCATGTCAGAAAGGTAAATGTAGATGTTTAATTGGCTGCATTGTATGGTAAAACACTAGCTGGATTCTAATGTCGTGATTGATGTCATGACATGCTGTGGAGATGTTTGTTTGACTGCATTGTAAGTTAGAATATCTAGCTGTACTCTGATGTCTTGGCTGATGTCATGACATTCTGAGTAGTGTACTGCAGGATTAGCTAATACAAGATTTATTGAATGTCAAACTGGATGTTATGACATTCATCCCTGTCAGCAGATACTGAGGAATAGAACAGTTGGTGTTCTGTTAGAACTCAGTATTTATTTTCAATCTGGTTATCAAGGAAATACCAGACCTCGCATAAGGCCTACTGTCTGAATGTCAAACTGGATGCTATGACATTCATCATTGACAGCATATACTGAATAATAGGCAGAGTGGTTTTCTGCTACACTTCAATATGTATCTCAGTCTGTTCTTCAGGAGGATAATAGACCTGACATAAGGCTAATTGTGTAAATGTCAAATTGGATGTCTTGACATTTATTAATGTACGCTGATACTGAGGTATGGACAGATTGGTCCTGTACAGTTCAGCAAATTTGTACAGTCTGTTTTCAGGAAAAACAGACTTAGCATATGGTCCTTGATTTGGATGTCAAACTGAATGTTGTGACATTCATTCCTGACAGCATATGCTATATCGTAGGTTGTTTAGTTTTTCTGTTTCAGCATTTTTCTCAGGCTATTCTTCAGGGATTCAACAGCTGAGAGAAAATATAGGAAACCAACAACCAAGCTACATTTAATGAACCTAACAAATAGCCTATTTGTTAGTAACCTAGATGTGGAATTTAGGGGAACTCGCGTGACCTTAAATTCAGGAGAATACAAGTACAAGGCCCAAGTGCTGCAATATAAAAGGATGGCAATCCTTCATTCAGAACTGGGGATTTTGAGGCGTGAAGATTTAGTGTGTTCATCATACTTCACTGCTGTATTTTTTGTGAGTCTTGTATTAGACATATCTTGTAAGCCAAACTATTATCACATAGATGATTGCATTGGTATATGGTGTTCATTGAGTTGTAAGTGTTGTGTCACTCTAAGCTTTTAAGCGTGAGTGCTATGTATCTTGATTAAAGTTGTTAAGCACAATCAAGAGTTGTTTGAAGTGTGACTTCATAATTGTCTTTAATATTGATTAAAGGTAGTAATTACTGCGGTGATTGAGGGGGGGGGGTGAGTAGGAACTTTGATCTTAGTGTAAGATTGAAATTGCATTGGGTAGGTATTAAGTGATAGGGTTAAATAGTTGGTTTAAGGTCTGAATTAATACTACTAATAGTGGATTTCCTCCCTGGCTTGGTAGCCCCCAGACGTAGGTCATGTTGGACTGAACTAGGTAAACAATTACTTGTGTTATTTACTGCACTTACTTTTAAGTTCTGCATAATTCTTGTCTGTGCAGAATTGGATGTCATAACAACCCGTGTGACATCGAAAGTTTGATAACTAGAATTTCAATTGGCATCAGAGCAGGCACCCTGCCTGTTAATTTCTGGGTGAGATCTAGGGAAGTTACTTTCTAGTACCATGGACAAGGATATAGGACACTCAAATAGACCACCCATGCTGGATGGTTCTAACTATGCTGACTGGAAGCCTCGTATGATAGCCTTCTTAAGGTCTCTAGATAGCAAAGTCTGGAGAGCTGTCAACAAAGGTTGGGAACATCCAACGAAGACAGGTGAAGATGGAGGCAGTGTGCAGATTCCTGAAGAAGAGTGGGACAAGGAGCAAGAGGCATTAGCCCTTGGAAATTCTAAGGCCTTGAATGCATTGTTCAATGGAATCAGTAAGAACATCTTCAGACTGGTGCACCATTCTGAGCTGGCTAAGGAAGTTTGGGATACCCTCAAGATAACTCATGAAGGTACCTCCAAGGTGAAGATGTCCAAACTTCAGATGCTGACCACCAAGTTTAAAAATCTGAGGATGAAAGAGGATGAGACTATTCATGACTTTCACATGAATATTCTTGAGATTGCAAACACCTCTGGTGGCTTAGGTGAGAAAATGGCTGAAGAGAAACTTGTAAGAAAGATTCTCAGGTCATTACCTAAGAGATTTACCATGAAGGTCACTGCAATAGAAGAAGCTCAAGATATCTGCAACATGAAGGTGGATGAGCTCATTGGTTCTCTCCAAACCTTTGAAATGGGCTTGTGTGAGAATGTTGAAAAGAAGAACAAAAACATAGCTTTTGTATCAAATACTGAAGAGAATTCAGAAGAAGGAAACATTGGGGGAAATGAAAGCATTTATGAAGCCATAGCCATGCTTGGAAGAGAGTTCAACAAGTTCATAAAGAAGGTTGATCAACAGGGTAGACCTAATGTCAAGAACTCTTCATATGACATCAGTAGAAAGTCAAAATATGAAGAAAAGGTCACTCATGGCAAGGTAATCCAGTGCCATGGATGTGAAGGTTATGGTCATATTAAAGCTGAATGCCCTACCTTCCCCAAGATGCAAAAGAAAGGGCTAGCTGCCACCTGGTCTAAAGAAGACTCTGAGAGTGAATCTGAAGGAGAATCTGCTAAACATGTTACTGCTCTGACCAGTGTATGTGCCTCAGAGGATAACTCAAGCGGAGATGAGCTTACCTTGGATGAACTTGTTGCATCATATAAAGAGTTATGTGTTAAAAGTGCAGAAGTTTGTATCCAAGGAGAAAAGCAGAAGAAACTCATCAAAGATCTGGAAGCTGAGAAATAGAAGCAGCTGAAAGTCATAGATGGTCTGAATGGTGAGATTTCTTTGCTGACGGCTAAGCTAGAACAAATGACCAAATCCATCAGAATGTTGAACAAAGGAATTGACACCTTGGAAGAGATTCTAAAGGTAGGACAGAAGTCAGGAATCATGTCTGGTTTAGGTTTTTCTAAGAAATCTCCATCTGAACTCAAAAGATCTAAGGCTAAGAAATCTCCATCTGAACATCAGAGAACCAGAATGAGTAACCATCAGAAGAAGAAATTTCAGAGATGGAGATGTCATTACTGTGGTAGATTTGGTCACATAAAACCCTTCTGCTACAGGCTGCATGGGTATCCCAACCAGACTACCCAAGTCAGACCTAAGCAGAAGGCGTCTAAGCTTAATGCCCCCATTAAGAAACAAAAATGGGCTGAAAATCAGACACCTCAAGTCAGACCTAAGCAGCAGGCATCTAAGCTTAATCCCTCCCTTGAGAATCAACAATGTGTTGCTAAATTAGCTCACACATCTCCAAGGGCACCTACCAGACAAGACTGGTACCTTGATAGTGGTTGCTTAAGACATATGACTGGGATGAGCAACTTACTGGTGGATCTACAACCCCATGCCACCAAGTATGTGACATTTGGTGATGGTGCTAAAGGAGAAGTCAAGGGTGTTGGTAAGCTGGATTGTCCTGGAGTTCCAAAACTGAGTAATGTGTTGTTAGTAAGAGGACTAACTGCTAATCTCATCAGCATAATCCAGCTATGTGACCAAGGATTCAATGTGAAATACACTAGGGGAGGATGTGTGGTGTTGAATGGATGCAATCAGGAAGTAATGAGAGGAGCCAAATCCAAAGATAACTGTTATCTATGGAAATCTAAAGACTCACTCTACTCCTCCAAGTGCCCCTTAGCCAAGGGAGAGCTGGAAGTGAAGCTGGGACATGGAAGAATTGGGCAACTTCATTTAAAAGGAATGAAGAAGATCATATCCAAGGGAGCAATTAGAGGAATCCCTAATCTGCCTGTGGATAAGAAAACAAACTGTGGAAAATGTCTGATTGAAAGCTGTGAGTCATTGTCACCTATTGGTCATCATACAAATGGTGCAGTAGCAAGGGATAAACAGATGAAACTAATGCAGACTGAGTACAATGTCACTCAGAATGTCATGACATTGGATGCTACTCAGTTTGACAATGGTGGGGGCAAAGAGGGAATGTGCTCTTCTGAGAAGTTGTAGCAACTAATTATGTTAGTTAGCTACTGTTTAGTAAGTCAACTTATTAAACAATTAAGAGTGCACTCTGAGTGGTCAAAAATTAATAGACATTACTCGTGCAACAAGCGTTCCCTATTCCATCGCTTCAACTTTCAGTCTTGCAAACCCTCTCCCAAAGAAACTGTTCAACTCTCCTTCGAGATATTCAGCATGGCAGACCAATCTGATTCCACCTCCTACACGACCCTGTCCGATTCCCCCAGCACTGAGTCGTGCAACCCTAACCGGGAGGACTCTGCTGCTAATGCTGCAACTTCTTCTCATGCAAGAAGACCGAAAGAAACGGTCTCCGGATTCTCCTCAGCAATCGCTCTTGAAGAACCAACCAGGGAAGGCTCGAGGTATGTGCATAATGCCATTGCATCTATTGTCACGAAGATTCTATCTGGTGATCAGAATGTTCCTGGGGTTTCCGTTCCCTTGAACACTATCATACCTGATAGAGTTGCATGTCAAGAAAACGCAGTCGTCTTAAGAAAGAATGTTTCTGACGATGCTGAGCAACCTGATGCTCATGAGGGTTCAAGGATTGAAAAACCCTTAGACAATGTGGGAGGTGAGAAGGTCCGTGTCACTCAAGATGTCAGTGACAACCCTGATGCTAACTGTCATACGGTGAACTGGACTTTTTTGTGTTTTTAATCGCAATGTCGCGGTTAGCAAGAGTCGCCACCGACTTTTCTTTTATCCCATAAGGAAAGGTGGAAAAGAACAGGAAAGACCTTAATTTAGATTCTTAGGTTCGGGAGGTACGTTATACAAAGGGAAGGTATTAGCACCCTTTGTATCCATGGTTATCCATGGGCTCTTAATTGCTCAATCATTTATGTTTTCTAGTTTGAAAAAGGTGGTTGAGAAATGTGTGAAAAATGTTTTGAAAATGAGAATTTAACTTTGTAATGATCCTTGCATGAATGTATACAAAGTGGTTATCTCATTTAGATTTGAAAGTTATTTAGAAAAATATAACTCAGCAATGATCCTAGTACGGATGTATGCTAAGTGGTGATTTTCCAAAAAAAGGAGGATGTTTGAAATGTGTAAGGTGGAAAAATATTTTAGGTTATGAATGAGCAATTAAGGGTTATACCTGTCCGAGGTCTTTACTGTCATTTTCTATCCTTGTGAGGGTAAAACTGTCCTTACTATTGAGAGGTAAGTAGTTTTATCCTTGGGATGTAGAAGGGTCATCGTAGGGTCATCGATAGGTCATTGAAGGCAACAGTTGTGAGGATACCTTAGCATTCGAAGGGACTATCATCATTTAACCGTAGGCTACACCGAAGGGTCATCGAGGGACAAAATCGTATTTTTCGAAGGCAACATCCGAGGGACCATGCTTTATCTTATGATGATTTAACCGAAGGGTCTTTGCTAAGTGTATCCCCATATTCGCGGGACATGACCGTATTACGTAATCGGGGGTAACAAAGAGAGGTCCGATATCGTTTATTTAAAGTCCATATTTTAACGTTCATTAGGTAATTATGATGAATCTCCACATTAAAATCAACGCATTAAAATCAATACATTAAAAATTAATACATTAAAATTAACTAGGCAATCCATGTGAATCTTCACATTAAAGTGAAGTAATTTAGAATCCATCTCCACGAAGGTCTCCCACACGTAAAGCGGAGTACCTAGCCGGCCGCTTCATTGGGGATATGGAAGCTTTTACACCATTCAACACACGGGTTAGAGCATTAAGATAAAATATGATTTGACAATTGCACCATAAAATAGACATAACAGTTATGAGTTCAGGTCAAGTGATGCAAAAATCGTAATTAAACGAGCATAAGACCAGCAAAGAGACAAAGCAGCCACTGTCCCGCTCGCCTCTGCTTCGCCTAGCGAAGGCTCGCTGCAGGCTCGCTTAGCGATGAGCTAGCGAGCGGCCACGGGTTTGGAGTTTGACAGCAGCATGACTTCCGAAAACCTGCACTTTCATGGCATTGGATTATAGGCATAGCATATACAATTATACAGGATGTTCATTCACATACGAAATCAGATTACATATCAAAACTTTAATCGGAATGCATCATGTATGTAAAGAATGTCAATTGGAAACGTAAAACAGCGGTGATACGCAAACCTGTGTGCAATTGCAATATTGAAAGGGACTGATTGTTTGGAGGCCGGATTGAGTTGGGCGGCGGTAGCTTCGGCGCGGATGGGCTGCCTTCAGGTTAGCAGGGTTTTTGCACCAGGGTTTCCGTCCTTCGTCCGTCTGTTTGTGTGTTTCTGCGTTTCTCCCTTTGGGTCTGTGTCTTATTTTCGGGGCTGAGGAGCTGGTATTTATAGTAGTATTGGTGGTGACCTAATGGGCTTAAAATGAGGTCCAAAACTTCAGATTCTCGCAAGCTTCGCTAGGCGAAGGAATTGCTCGTCTAGCGAGCAAGCCATTCTGGGCTTTTTTCTGGATCTGATGCTTCGCTGGGCGAGTGTCATGATGAAGTGTTCGCTAGGCGAAGGAATTGCTCGCCTAGCGAGCAAGCTAGTTTGGGCCACTTTTGGTTTGGGCCTGTTGTGAGCTGGGCTTTTGTCCATTTGATGTCAGTGCCTTGCAGAACAAGTCGGAGGGTCCGGAGGAATGCTTTGTAATATCAACGGGCAAATTTTGGGGTATGACACTAACACAGTGAATCTGGAAGAGTTCTCTGATAATGAACTGTTGACCTCAGTTGTCCCTAGCATAGCAAAAAGGGTTAGGACTAGGAGGGAGAGAAAGACTGTGGTGGAGAGGTCCCTAACTAGGGAGGTTGATGTGACAACTTCTCCCAAGCAAAAGGTGACAGAGTGTCCCCTCAAAAGGAAAGGACATGGACCAGCAAAACCTTGGAGCAAAGAGGTGCCCAAGAAAATGAAGACCAGGGCTGTTGTGGTGGAGTCAGATTCAGATGTCCCATGTGATGTCACAACATCTCTCTCTAAGAAGAAGCCAACCACTAGCAAGCTGACTGCTAGTGTCCCCGAGGTACCTATTGACAATGTGTCATTTCATTTTGCCTCTAGTGTGAACAGGTGGAAGTATGTATATCACAAGAGGCTGGCCTTGGAGAGGGAACTGGCTCATAATGCCTTGGAGTGTAAGGAGATTGTGGACCTTATTAAAGAGGCAGGGCTAATGAGAACTGTGACCCAACTACCAAAGTGCTATGAGACCTTGGTGAAGAAGTTCATTGTCAATGTGTCTGAGGAATGTGCAGATGGGAAGTCCAGAGAATTCAGAAAGGTCTATGTGCGTGGCAAGTGTGTGACCTTCTCTCCTTCAGTAATCAATCTGTATTTGGGAAGAGCTGATGTAGTGCAACCAGAGCTTGAAGTGATTGACAACAGAATCTGTCAAGTCATCACTGCAAATCAAGTCCGGAAGTGGCCTCTTAAAGGGAAGCTGGTGGCCAGCCAACTCAGTGTGAAGTACGCCATGCTACACAAAGTTGGAGCTGCCAACTGGGTGCCCACAAATCACAAGTCAACTGTGTCTGTGATGCTTGGAAAGTTCATCTATGCTGTTGGAACCAAGGCAAAGTTTGACTATGGTACCTACATCTTTGATCAGACCATGAAACATATTGGGAGTTTCAGTGTGAAGGGACCCATAGCCTTCCCTTCTCTCATATGTGGCATTGTGCTGAATCAATTCCCAAACATCTTGACAGACAATGACTTTGTGAAAAGAAGAGAGAGTCCATTGGCCTTCAACTACAAACTGTTCCTGGGTAAGCATGTCCCTGACATTGTCATGACATATGGAGAAACATCCAATGTTGGCAACCAACCAGATAAAGCTGTTGTCGTTGCTGTGCTCAGAGAGACTTGCAAAGAGCTGGAGGTTAGGAAGCTCGCCCTGGAAAAGCTGATTTTTCAATTGGAGATGTCTGTTGAGGATACAGATGGAGCTGCAAGGCAAAGCTCAGAGGGTGAGGAGGAGGTCAGTTCTTATGATGGCACTAATGATGAGGCTGAAGCATAAATCATTGTCTGTGATTCTGTCATTTGTGTGTAATTTTGTTTATTTTATGTGGATCTGTAATTTGAAGTGTTGCTTTGGCAACATTTTTGACAAAAAGGGGGAGTAACAGATGATACCCCAGGACAACAGATTGTTTTGTTAAAACAGATATTCATGACAGATTCAAGATCCCCTACTATGCAGCTGATGTTCCACTTCTATGAGAGTGAGTAAGTGGATGTGTGCTGCAATTAGAAGTTTTTATTTAACTTTTGTATGTGTGCTGCTATGTGAAGTTTTTATTTAACTTCCATTTGTGTGAGTGTGCTGCTACTCTGAGTGTATTAGCTAGGTTAATTTCCTACTAGATGTATGTTTTCCGCTGCTATGGACTCTGTTGTGAGACCAAAGTGTTTTAGCCAAAAATTTGCCAAAGGGGGAGTTTGTAGATGTTTAATTGGCTGCATTGTATGGTAAAACACTAGCTGGATTCTAATGTCGTGACTGATGTCATGACATGCTGTAGAGACGTTTGTTTGACTGCATTGTAGGTTAGAATATCTAGCTGTACTCTGATGTCTTAGCTGATGTCATGACATTCTGAGTAGTGTACTGCAGGATTAGCTAATACAGGATTTATTGAATGTCAAACTGGATGTTATGACATTCATCCCTGTCAGCAGATACTGAGGAATAGAACAGTTGGTGTTCTGTTAGAACTCAGTATTTATTTTCAATCTGGTTATCAAGGAAATACCAGACCTCGCATAAGGCCTACTGTCTGAATGTCAAACTAGATGCTATGACATTCATCATTGACAGCATATACTGAATAATAGGCAGAGTGGTTTTCTGCTACACTTCAGTATGTATCTCAGTCTGTTCTTCAGGAGGATAACAGACCTGACATAAGGCTAATTGTGTAAATGTCAAATTGGATGTCTTGACATTTATTAATGTACGCTGAGACTGAGGTATGGACAGATTGGTCCTGTACAGTTCAACAAATTTGTACAGTCTATTTTCAGGAAAAACAGACTTAGCATATGGTCCTTGATTTGGATGTCAAACTGAATGTTGTGACATTCATTCCTGACAGCATATGCTATATCGTAGGTTGTTTAGTTTTTCTGTTTCAGCATTTTTCTCAGGCTATTCTTCAGGGATTCAACAGCTGAGAGAAAATACAGGAAACCAACAACCAAGCTACATTTAATGAACCTAACAAATAGCCTATTTGTTAGTAACCTAGATGTGGAATTTAGGGGAACTCGCGTGACCTTAAATTCAGGAGAATACAAGTACAAGGCCCAAGTGCTGCAATATAAAAGGATGGCAATCCTTCATTCAGAACTGGGGATTTTGAGGCGTGAAGATTTAGTGTGTTCATCATACTTCACTGCTGTATTTTTTGTGAGTCTTGTATTAGACATATCTTGTAAGCCAAGCTATTATCACATAGATGATTGCATTGGTATAGGGTGTTCATTGAGTTGTAAGTGTTGTGTCACTCTAAGCTTTTAAGCGTGAGTGCTGTGTATCTTGATTAAAGTTGTTAAGCACAATCAAGAGTTGTTTGAAGTGTGACTTCATAATTGTCTTTAATATTGATTAAAGGTAGTAATCACTGCGGTGATTGAGGGGGAGTGAGTAGGAACTTTGATCTTAGTGTAAGATTGAAATTGCATTGGGTAGGTATTAAGTGATAGGGTTAAACAGTTGGTTTAAGGTCTGAATTAATACTACTAATAGTGGATTTCCTCCCTGGCTTGGTAGCCCCCAAACGTAGTTCATGTTGGACTGAACTGGGTAAACAATTACTTGTGTTATTTACTGCACTTACTTTTAAGTTCTGCATAATTCTTGTCTGTGCAGAATTGGATGTCATAACAACCCGTGTGACATCGAAAGTCTGATAACTAGAATTTCAGTAAATTTTCAAAAACGTCTTTCAAAAAGGAAAATATTGTTTCTACCTCTAAGCCTCTGGAACTTCTTCACATTGACCTGTTCGGGCCTGTTAAGACAACATCAGTCAATGGAAAGAAATATGGACTAGTTATTGTTGATGACTTTAGTCGATGGACATGGGTAAAATTCCTAAAGCACAAGAGTGAGTCTCACTCTATATTCACTAGCTTCTATTCCAAAGTGCAAAACGAATTTGACTCTAAAATCATCAGAGTCAGAAGTGATCATGGTGGAGAATTTAAAAATAAATTTTTTGAGGAACTATTTGATTCTAATGGAATATCCCATGGTTTCTCCTATCCTAGAACTCCACAACAAAATGGAGTTGTAGAAAGGA
The DNA here is from genome assembly GCF_024323335.1 of Lathyrus oleraceus. Taxonomy (NCBI): domain Eukaryota; kingdom Viridiplantae; phylum Streptophyta; class Magnoliopsida; order Fabales; family Fabaceae; genus Lathyrus; species Lathyrus oleraceus. The sequence goes on from NC_066584.1 coordinate 276,537,030, forward strand.
AGAATAGGACACTCCAAGAGATGGCCAGAACCCTGATAAATGGAACAAATATGGCTAAGCACTTTTGGGATGAAGCAGTAAATACAGCGTGTTATATTCAGAATAGAATCTCTATAAGACCTATTCTGGAAAAGACTCCTTATGAACTGTGCAAGGGAAGAAAACCCAACATTTCTTATTTCCATCCTTTTGGATGCTCTTGTTTTATTCTCAATACTAAAGAACATCTGAAGAAGTTTGATTCAAAAGCACAAAAAGGTATTATGTTAGGATACTCAGAACGCTCTAAAGGCTACAGAGTATACAACATCGAAACCAAAATTGTGGAAGAATCAATCCATGTTAGATTTGATGATAAGCTTGACCCTGAAAAGTCAAAGCTAGTTGAGAAACTTTCAGATCTGGAGATTACTCTTGCAGGTTCTGACGAAAAGACTAAAGCACCAGAAGTATCCGATAAACAAAGTCCAGATGCAATTGAAGCCTCCACTATCCAAAAGAAATCAAGAAGTCGCCCCAACATCTCTGAAGATTTGATTCTGGGAAACAAGGATGAACCTGTCAGAACTAGGTCGACATTCAAAGTATCTGAAGAAATTCCTCTAGGACTAGTATCTCTGATTGATCCTACTTCCTGTGATGAGGCACTTCAAGACAACGACTGGGTTCTAGCTATGAAAGAAGAGCTAGATCAATTCTCAAAGAATGGCGTCTGGGATCTTGTTCCAAATCCTAAATGAACTCATATTATTGGAACCGGATGGGTGTTCAGAAACGAACTGAACAAAAAGGGAGAAGTAGTCAGAAACAAAGCACGACTGGTGGCACAAGGGTACAGTCAACAAGAAGGCATTGACTACAACGAAACCTTTGCCCCAGTCGCCAGGTTAAAATCTATTCGCTTACTTGTTTCATTTGTTGTAAATCATTCTATCAAACTATATCAAATGGATGTCAAGAGTGCATTTTTTAATGGTTATATATCAGAAGAAGTTTATGTCAATCAACCTCTAGGTTTTGAAAACTCTTAATGTCCAGAACATGTTTTTAAACTCAAGAAATCATTGTACAGTTTAAAACAAGCTCCTAGAGCTTGGTATGATAGATTAAGTAACTTCCTTCTGGAACATGACTTTATTAGAGGAAAGGTTAACTCTACACTCTTCTGTAAAAACATTAGAAATGATCTCATGATATGCCAGATATATGTTGATGACATTATTTTTTGTTCAGCTAACCCTTCTGTATGTCAAGAATTCTCTGAGCTAATGCAGGCATAATTTGAAATGAGCTTAATGCAAGAACTAAAGTTCTTTCTAAGGATTCAAATCAATCAAGCTTCAGAAGCTACCTACGTTTATCAAAGTAAATACATAAAAGACATTCTGAAGAAATTCGAAATGGTTGAATGCAAACTTGCTAAGACACCTACGCATCCAACCTGCATTCTGGAAAAAGACGAAAATAGCCAGAAGGTTTGTCAGAAGCTCTATCATGGTATGATAGGCTCTCTTCTCTATCTGACTGTTACACGTCCTGATATTCTGTTTAGTGTATGTCTTTTGTGCCAGATTCCAATCAGATCCTAGAGAATCTCATTTAACAGTTGTTAAAAGAATCCTCAGGTATCTGAAACGAACCCCTAACCTGGGCCTGATGTATGAGAAAACATCAGAGTATAGACTTTCTGGTTATTGTGATGCAGATTACACAGGGGACAGAATGGAACGTAAAAGTACATCTGGGAACTGTCAGTTCTTAGGAAAGAATCTTCTATCCTGGGCCAACAAAAGGCAATCAACCATAGCTCAGTCAACTGCAGAAGCAGAATATATATCAGCATCACTATGCACTACTCAAATGCTCTGGATGAAGAATTAACTTTAAGACCTTCTGATTTTTTAGAGTAACATTCCTATTTTCTGTGATAATACTGCTGCCATCTGTTTAAGTAAGAATCCTATTTTCCATTCCAGAGCTAAGCACATAGAAATAAAACATCATTTCATTAGAGACTATGTTCAGAAAGGGGTAATTACCTTAAAATTTATTGATACAGACCATCAATGGGCTGATATTTTTACCAAACCCCTCGCTGAAGATAGATTCTTGTTTATCTTGAAAATTTTAAACATTCAAAGTTGTCCAGAATGAAATGTGCCTCTGAAATAGCAAAATAACATTCTAAAGTAAACAGCTGGAATCTGTATCTGACTCTGATGCTACTACCAGTTAGAAGCTATCTGAATTAGAAATCCTCAGGATCCAACCCTTTGGTATTCCTGAAGATCAGATAAAGTAACACATGGTACATCTTGCGTCTTACCTTGGAACTTCTAGACAGTTGTCTAGCAGAAATCAAGCGACAGACTCTTGAAATCTCCTCGAGCAGTGTGCTGATTTGGGGATTAGACCTCCATCATGTGCTGTAATCATTCTCCTCCAAATGTGCTTACTTGGTTAACATACTGCATTTAATATCTAAACAGTTAAACTCTCTTTCTATTGTCGTTTTGCATGCATCCTATTGTGTATAAATTCATTTCACATACTACACTTGCACATTTTACACTCACGACCTCACTAAACCCTCTCTCTCTCAGTTCTTCATCTCCTTCAAGAATTCTGCAGTTTTCATCAAGCTCTTCATCCTTCAACGTCATCTTCAACTGTTCTTCATGGATTCTCAACAACAATCAGTTTACAACTTCTCCCAACAAATGAACTCAACGGAGCAAACACCCATTTCAATTCAACAAACTACAGCAACCACCGGCGTCGTCTCAACCCCAATCTACAGTGAACCCCATATCCTCGATCATGAGCCTCACATCCATCTAGCAACTCCCTTTGAAAAGCTTGAAGTCTTGTGTGAGTCTCTAGTGGACTTTGAAAACATGAAGAATAATGGTGTATATCTAACTGAAGAATTGAGAATGCAAGGGTGGGAAACCTAATTTCAACGTCTCTATGGCCTTGTGTATATAAATCTGGTGAAGGAGTTCTGGCATTTCGCAGACTCAGATGATCACTACATTGTCTCCTACATTCTGGGAGTCAAGATAGTCATCACTGAGAAATCCATTGCCTCTCTTATGAACATGGAGAAGACAGGAGACAGACGCATCTACAACATAAACCCTAGGGAAAAATACTTGTCCCAGGAAATCAACCCTACCATCTTCCAACAGAGTGCTGAAGGCAAGCATTCCAAGAACAAAGAGCTACATCAGAACCTCCGTGTCTGGTTGAAGATCATCTTGGGCACCATTCATCATCGCCCTGCATCAAACTCTTCTGACTACATCAACACAGATCAGAAGTGTATCATGTACTGCATTCACAAGGGTCTGAAACTTTGTCTGCTTGCACTTCTCTTCAAGTACCTCATAGACTCAGTCAAAGACACCAAAAACAACATGAAGACCAGGAACTACATCCCTCTGCGGAGACTCATATCAGATGTGTTGATTGAGAGTGGCTTAGTGGATCCCCTGATTCAGCTCAGACTCATGGAAGATGTCACCATTGACACTGGAAGACCGCTGAATGCTCGGAATCTGAAGAGCATGGGAATCATTGATCAAGTCAGAGCCAAACCAACACTTGACACTTCTTGGGAAGCACTCAGGGATCAGAGGGAGATTCCCAACGGACTCTACCTGTTCTCCAAGATTGACCCTTTAGATGTAGTAGCCTACTATCTACAGGACCTTGCCAATCAAGGGGTTGACATCTCTGACTTCACGGTGGACTGGCTACCTGAGCATCCACCAAACTTCATGAAGAGGATGCGAGAGCCCTCTGAGAAGTCCAAGAAGGCTAAGAAATCAAGGCTAGGAGAATCCTCTGGGTCAAGACCTCCAGTCCCTCTAGTTGGCTCTCCAAGTAAGTATGTACCTCTCTCTCACTCTGTTAAAATAAAACCTCTTGCTTCTTCTCTTCCTCAAACCACCCATATATACACCACCTCTGAAACTCCTCCCTCAACCACCAGAACCTCTAACCCACCCTCACTTAAATTCAACCTTGCTACCACCACAGTACGCGTTTCAAAAGCAGAAATGCTGAATGAAACCACTTCACCAACATCATCACCATCTCCATAATCCCCACCATAATACGAACTCTCCTCCGACACCGAACCATCTGACCCTCAATCCCCCACTTTGGTTCAGCTACAAGCTCGTGCTCTGGCCTCTCAACAGCCATCACACTCTGAACTTGAACCAGAAGTCACTTCCCCACCTCCTGAACATCCATATCCCACTACATCTGAACAACCTCAAACACCACCACCTGCACAACAACCAATCCACTCTGAACCAAAACCAACTCACTCACCATCTGAACCACACCCAGAACCTGAACAAACAACACAATCATCCTCTTCCATTCCCACACCCACAACTTTCGTTGCCTCCATACCTCCCACACTAAATCTCAGTGCCCCCAAACTCACCTTCTCCATCCTCCCCGACATCTGACACTGAACCAGAGACTACCCTTCCTACCCTAGAAGAAGCAATACAGGTTTTTGCAGAGTCTTCAGGGAGAAGGTCAAGTCTCTGACAATCAAGTCTAGCATCAGTGATGATCCCTCTGCAGTAAGGATCCACTGGAACATAGTGATAAGTTGGATGACCTCTGAAGCCTTCAAACTGAAAGGCCTCTCTGAACAAGCCTGCAACGACTTTATCAGAGACACTGATATTAGACTTCAAGAGCGCTTAGCCAGAGAGGATGAGGAATGGGAAAGGAAGGAAGATGAAGAGAAAACACGCCAAGAGGAAGAACAGCGAATCAGGGAAGCTGAAGAGAAGGTTGTTGTGGATGCTGCTGCTATTGAGGCTGAGGCGAAAGCTAATGTCGAAGCTGAAGAAGCAGCTCGCATAGCTGCAGAAGAAGCTGCCAAAGACAACGCTGATGCACTGACTCAGAGGGAGCACTCCAACTATGGGTCCGTCCCTCTGGTCTTGAAGACTCTAGAGGAACTGCATAAAGAACAACAAGTGGTTCGGGCTAGGCTGGATTAACAGGATTCTGTCAACAACAACATTCAAAACATGTTGTCTCAACTGCTCCAAAGGATACCTCCGCCCCAAAACCCTTAGGCACCTAGGATAGTTGATTGTTGCCTTTCTGATTTTGCTGTTTCTTTTGATTTCTGATATCTGACCTTTGTGCTGATTATCTATAATTGCTCTCTTTATTAATATCAACTGTTCCTTTTTGCTGTCTTTTTTATTCTGACAAAAAGGAGGAGAACTAAAACAGCTCTGATGGAAACATAACTAAATCTTCTCAAAGAACTGCAAACATTATTAAAAATTTATTACTAAATCAATGACTAAAGATATGCAGGAAAATAGCTAAAGCACTAAACCAAGGAAGGTCCGATAAGAACTTCTTATCTATCTAAGAATCTAACTCAGGGGGAGTCCTCTTCCCTATCTGATCTAAGAAATTATGTATCGTTTCACTTCTACTCTGTATTGTTTTATCATCATCAAAAAGGGGGAGATTGTAAGAACAAAGTTGGTTCTACAATGTATCTCTAAGATTTTGATGATAACAAAGGATGAAACAAAAATGGTACTCTAACGAAATTTTTCATTAAGTATGCAGGACTCTGATCAAACAATCAAATAGATAAATACATCAGATACAGAATTCAACTATCAGATGCTACTCAGAGAAAACGTGTCCAGAAGGTTCTGACACTGATCAACAAAGGTACCAGCAAATTAGGAAGAAGTCGGCAACTCTGGCAAAGAAGACTGAATCCAGACTCTAAATCTGAAGAAGTCAAGAGCATAGAGAAACTCTGATGTGGTCAGATAAAAGTAACCTCTGAAGTGAAACTCTGACGAACAAGACTCTGATACAATTCACCGGTTCAAAATGCGTAACCATGAAGAAATTTGATTTTGGAAAGAAAGTATTTCTAGAAGGAAATTATGACGCACACAAAACTGTTTTAGAAAGAAACAAGGAGGGTAATGACAATAAACATTCTTCAATGACCAAGATCCTATCATCACTCTAACGGTTCTTCTCAACGCCTATATAAAGGACTAGATACTTCACAAGAAGACACACTTGAGACACACAAGAATACAAAAAGCTCTCATTCATTCTCTCTCATTTTTCACGAGTTGCTGCTCTCACGTGAAAAACTATTGTTCTTATAATTCTGTAATACTTGCTTTTTGTTAGAAGCACATTACATTACAATTCATACTTTTGCTTAAAATATTTCCTCAAGTGACTCTGTGTAGTTTGAAGACTTGAGAGGGCTAAGGGGTTATTCTCTTAGACGATTGGTTGTGTAATCTTTCAAGATTAGTGGATTAAGTCCTTCTTAAAGGCGAAATCACCTTGGCCGGGTGGACTGGAGTAGCTTTGAATTTCAAGCGAACCAGTACAAAATCCTGTATTATATTCTTTTTATTTCGTGTGTGTCTATTTTCTCAAAAAGTTTTTATTTCCAAAAAAAATTCAATCCCCCTTTCTTGTTTTTCTCTACCTTTAACCTTCACTACAGGTCTGGATGAACACAATCTTGCTTCCAATTTCTCTTGCCCTTGCTCTGGACACTTGATGGAATGAAATTGAATCAAAAAGGAAGCAGGACTCTTGTTGATTTGAATCTCAAAATAGTGGAGATTCAAACTCGATTTCTAATGGAAATCCTCAAGGTTATCCTTTGAATGAGAGGGTTTGGAGTTGGGGATTCAAAGTTGGCGCACAGGGATCCTTATTTCTGAAGGCAATGGTCTCTATTTATAGCCAAGGCATTGCTAATTGCACACCTGATTCAAATTTTCAAAAATAGTAACTTGTTTGCATGGATGTATGGGCGTGTGATAGGCCCATATAATCATTCCTTCAGGTCCAAAATTGAGTACAAACATTGTTGAAGTCAAGTGGAAAGGCCATGCATTTGTGTATGGAAGATTCAAGTTCACTTATGCCAAATGGTGATCCAAGTTCAAGCCATGCGCACGTCACTCATACCTTGTCCAAATGGGATTAAGTTGGACTTTTTGGAAAGGTTAGATCAAGAGGAACAACTTTCATGTTGAACAATTTTTGATTTGAAGCTTGGATCATGATGAATTTTAAGGTGGAAGTTGGGAAAATCAAACATATCAAAAAAAATTCTAAGTGTCAAGACATATGTTCACTTCTTCCACCTTGGCTAACTTTTTCTATGAGCTTCAAATGAGAAAAGATCCTTCATTAAAGTTGTATCTCTCTCAAAGTACTTCAAAATGGTCACATATTTGACCTTATTTGGATTTAGCATGAAGGAATTATGCATTTTTGAAGTAGAGGAAAATCACTTGTTCAATGGCATGGGTCCAAAATGACCTATAATGTATCCTCATATCACATGCATTTAAAAGTTGAATTTTCTCTTCCTACAAACATAAAAGTTAAAGTACACATATTGAATTAGATTGTGTAACTTGAATAGCTTTCATCTCATAAAGATTGAGCAAGTTATGGTCTTGAGAAGTTGACCTCCAAAATAGGGTTTAGACAAAATGACCTATAATCTTTCACCATAAAAAATGACTTTACAAGCAAAACTAGATCTTGACCTCAACATGAAAGTTGTTTGGAATGAGATTTAGAGTAACTTTACTCTTAGAATCATTTTCATATGACAAAAATTGTAGGGGATAGGGTCTAGGGAACCCTAGTTTTGATCAGTTGACTTCCTTTGGTCAACCACCATCAACCAACTTGCTAGCTTTCTATTCTTTTGACTTTTGGGACTCATGAAGGATAATATATGCATAAGATGATGAAATTTGAAGTATCCCTTGAAATATTTGATCAATGGTTGAAGAAACTTGTTGAATAAGTCACATAAGATACCCAGATGAATTAGGGTTTTCAAGGCAAACAAACTCCAAACTCTTGATGAATTCTTGATCAAAATAACATGTGAAGATCATGGGGATCCATAAACGTTTAATAGAGCCATAGTAAACCAATTCTTGATTGAACTCCTTGCACTGAGGGTCTTAAATCCTAGATGTGAGCTTGATAGATCAAAGGTGAGCATGTGCCCTACCTACAAAAGAGTTAAACTATACAATGACATATTTTTGGTATTTTGGTTAGTAAACATGATAAACTACAGAGTATGATACAATCAAATGGTGTTTGATGATCTCTCACAATGCAAACCCAATGAATGAGGGGTAAGGAGAATGCCAAGATGTGATCCCAATGCTAATGCATATGATGAGAATAGCATGAGGGATTTTAGGGTCAAAATTGGGGTGTTACACTAACTAACATTAAACATTTTTTAACAATAATTATTAGAGAAAAGACTACGTTAGAAAACTAACCATGAAATATTTTCCTGCTCCTACTTTCTTTATCATTGTGTTCAATATGTTAAGTTTAAATTTCAGCATTTTACATCTAAAATGAATAGTTGTGACATTCACATTTTAATTGGCTAGTGAGTGTTTTACACGGATCACTAATGTTTTATGTAGATTGATGATTTGACAATGTCTTGATTATTGTTACTTTATAAATTAATGGTAAAGATTCGCTACTTAATTTTTTCATCAAATTGGTCATAAATAAATAGGTCATTAAATTTTTTGAAAAAAAATTAAAAGGTGATAAAATATAGTTGTTGGGATTTGAAGACGTGTCATCTAAATATATTATCGATCGGTTTTCATTAAAATCGAGGTAATAAATCATAAAAAAAAAATTAAAAATATTAAAAGATGATAAAATGTAGTTGTTGGGATTCAAAGATATGTCATCTAAATACTTTATCCCATGTTTTTTTAGCAAAATCGAGGTAATATGTTAATAAAAAATATTTAAAAAAATTAAAATGTGCTAAAATGTAGTTGTTGGGATTCGAATGTGTGTTATCTAAATACTTTACTCATTGGTTTCAAGCTAAACCGAATAAATATATGGTATTTCAAAAAAAAATTAAAGACTAAATTGTAATTTTGATCCTCCTATTTTATTTTATTTTATTTTTTGGATTTTGATCCCCACATTTTAAAAACCACAATTTTGGTCTCTTTTTAAAGTTTTTGAGTTGGATTTTAGTCCCTTTTATGGACTAAAATCCAACACAAAAACTCAAAAAAGGAATAAAAAATATGATTTTTAAAATGGGATTCAAAATCCAAAATAAAATAAAATAGAGGGATCAAAGTTACAATTAAACCTAAATTAAAACATGACGTGTCTATGATTTAGACCTCAATTTTTTATTTTTTATTAGGTGAGATAAAAATTTATTTGTAATAATACTTCAAGTAATAATCGTAAGATCCTGTTTTGCGACCAGAGGCACCACGCTGATTTCAACCTCTGTCACATTGCTACATCTTATAATTATAACGAGGGCTACAAGTATATTTAAGTCTACAATATACGAATTGATGAAATGCTGTACTTAACTATTGAATTGATGACGTTATTAATGAGTGAATTCATATGATACTTTCATGTCAGCATATATTGTAATTGTTAATTCACATCCAGTGTAATATTTACATGCATATGATTTATATTTTGTTTCTCTTGTGACTTCTCATACACCAAGTGCATGGTATATGTTGACAGTAAAGATTTAAGCAATCCTTTACCTAAAAAGGTTTTAAAGCCGTTTTTTATATCCACTACACCAATTTATATGTAACAAAATATAAACTGCTTTTAAAGCAACTACGTTAATACAAAACACAAGAACATGTGGTGCAATTAAAAATCTTTATAATAAACAAGTTATAAAACAAACCGCTGAAATAACAATAAACCAAGCGTGATAAAATTTGATCTTAGATCACATAATCTCAAGAGTCGATCTTAAGAACCCAAGTGACATAACCAATCTAGCAGAAAAATGGCTGCATACAAAAAATACTACTGCTGTTACAGCATTGTCAATCACTCCTTAGCATCTGCATTCGTACCATCTTCGCATGCGATCTCATCATCATTTTCACATGCTATCTCGTCATCTATCCATGCAAAAAAATGTGTAAGTAATCACAGAAGAAATAAACAGAAGATAAGTAATCAAACTCATAAATAAAATTATTGGACTACAATAATTCACATGCACTAACATCAACTTATAACAATCATCTAGGATTAAACATATAACAAAGCATGCCAAAGCTATTAAGCAACACAAATAAACAACTTCATCAATGAAGTCTAGTTAACTCTTTGATACATGTAGAGTGTGCATTAAGTAGCCTATGACTCAATATTTAAGAGTCTTGGAAATAAAGCATTTTGTATTCAGGAAAAGTGTGTGGAAATATTAGAGATTTGAAGAGAAATTTGATAGGTAAAAAAATTCTTTGTGGAAGAGAGAACTTTGCATTTTACTTGATACAAAAGTGTATGATTAATCTCTATTTATAATACTCTAAGGATATACTCTAAACACACTAATTCTATAAAGTTCTCAACTTTAAAAATTTCAAGAGTATTCTAAAAAATATTACAACCCTAAAAATTATCTAGATACATCAAACACTACAAGAGTTTTCTAGAAACATTACCCAAAATTACGTAAGTCCAAAATAATTAAACCCAAAATACCAAATAATAAGGCTAGATCCAAATCAAGTTTAATATTTCAACATCCTCCTTTAAACTTGATTTGTGAGTCCAAGCATACTCTTTAACTTCACGAAAGTTTCCAACATGAGTGGCTTGGTGAAAATGTCGATAGATTGATCTTGACACAATACATACTTCAAGTTCACCTTGTACACCCATCTTGTTTCAATTTCTTTATGTCCTCGTGGAAGTGTAGTAAGTTCTCATGTATCATTATTCGTATTGACTTGATTTCTTTGTCCATGACGTCTCTCCACTTTATGTTTTTCTCCGCTTCTCAATAGGTTAGAGGCCCACAATCACCAAAAAGATAAAAGTGGTTAATGTCGTTTTGATTTTCGGTTACCTCATAAAGCTCTTCGATGCTCCTTAGTCGTGGTGTCTTCTCATTTGAGTTTGTTTAATCCAACCTTGGTGTCGGTGAGGCAGGTGGTGTAATATGTTCCTCTATCATTGTTTGTTCCATTTCGTCGTCTTCTTCAAAGTAAGGAACAAAACCATACTTGTCTTCTTGAACACTTAAATCCCAAGAACTTTCTTCTTTGAACTCCACGTCACAGCTTATGACGATATTTCCACTATTTGGATTATATAGATTGTACCCTTTGGAGCTTGAGTCGTAACCCACAAATACGTACTTCTCACTTTTATCCATCCACTACAAACTATTTGTTGAAACACATGTCACATATATTGTCATGACATCTTCACAGGTACCTGGCCATGCCACTTCCAAGAAGAGTGTTATTGCACAACTGAAGGAGACTTGTAAAGAGTTGGAGGATTCCATCAGGTCTAGCACTACTACAAAGATAAAACTTGAAAATTTGATGAAGGCTTTAATGGAAGAAGTGGAAAAGGAAGTTGAACAGGGTGGTGATGACAATAGAGGAACTGATGTTGAGGACTCTGCTGGTGGCAATGATGTTGAGACTGATGAAGATATAGATGCTAAAGGAGAGGAGTATGCTACTGCAGACTCAGATAGTCAGAAAAATATCTTATTGTAGTGTTGTTTTTTTGTTTTGTTTTTCTTTGTGGTCTCTGACCAGGATTTTAAGCACCCTTGTGTGCCCTCTTGTTTTTGCTACTTGACTTTATGAATGTAGTTTCTTTGTTTTGATTAGCTGCTTACCTTTGTCATATCATGGCTAAAAAGGGGGAGTAATGTCTATGTTCTCTAACCACTAACCACTAACTGCTGGTTGTGTTTAAGGAGGAGTTCATGTTCTAGAACTTTTGGGCTGCTCATAAGTAATGTCAGACATGATGTCCTGACATCAATTTGTCTGAAGAGTTGTTATTGTGTGAGGCTTTTTTTCCTTCTGCTGCAGATCCCTATGATATGTGAACTTGGACATGTCATATTATTTTGGATGTTCCCTTGAGGGGGAGTCCTGATTATGTGTGACAGGGGGAGTACATAACCTTTCTGCTTTGTATCTCCTTGATTGCTTCTGTTATGTGTGTTTATTGTTTTTCAAATCTGTGTAGTTCTGTTGTAACCTGGATTGTATGCTCGTGTGCAAGGGGTACTTGGTTGTTTTAGCCAAAATTTTCCAAAGGGGGAGATTGTTAATTCTTTGTTTTTGTGTTTGGAAGTAATTTTGGTAAAACTAACTTAGCAAAAACATGTTGAACAAGATGTCCTAACATGTGAGTCTGACATCTTGTCTGATACAGGTCTACTCTTGGTAACGGTTGGTTGATTAACATATTATTGAATATTCTCAGAATATTAAGTAATCCTATGTGGCGTCCAAGATTGAGGAAGCATAAATTCTATTTGAATTTAAAGTTATTCTATTTTTCTAAATGTTGACATTTTAGGAAACTTTTGATTGAAGACCTAATTCTATGCAGAATATTCTACAACTCCCTTGCTGAGTGTTTGAAGCCCAAATCCAGTCCATACTTTGGTTATAAATAGAATGTAACAAACCAAATTTGAGGACAGATCAAATATTATTTTAGTGAGTTGTTAGGGTTTGAGTGTTCTTGTTAATTGTGAGCTTCTCTAATATCATCTTGATATAAGAGTAGGACTGTCTCTATTGAGTTGTAAGTTCTGTCAATTACTCATAAGCTTTTAAGTATTGAGTGATTGTGTGTTTGTGAAGTGTGACTTATGAAACTTTCATAATTGTATTGATTCATCACTATTGTGATTGAAAGGGAAGTGATGAAGGTCTCATACCTAGGTGTGTCTTAGGTAGAAATTAAGCACGAGTAGTGATTAGGGAGTAGATTATAAACTGGAGATAGTTTGTTGAAGATCTACAAACTGATATTATTTAGTGGATTTCCTCCCTAACTTGGTAGCCCCCAGATGTAGGTGTTATTGTACATCGAACTGGGTTAACAACTATGTGTGTTATGTTACTTTCTGATCTCATATCTGTATGTTCTAGTGTCATTGTGTTTTGATCAGATATCAGTGTCTTGACATCTCGTAGGACATCTGATATCTGCATACCAAAATTTCACTCATGTTTCCTGTGGATTCCAACTTCTTTCTCCATTGTTGGAGTAGTTGTTGTAACTGCCTCTTCCTTCTCCTACATGTCCTTGTCCATGTCCACGATCTCGTCCTCTTTGGCTCTTGCAATTTGCATAGTTTTCTTCCTTTATGTTGAGTTGTGCTAGTTTCTCCTTAGTCTCCTTTTGTTTAGTTTTTCTCTTTTGTTTTTCTTCGTATGCTTGTAAGGAACTCATGAGTTGTTCAATAGTCCTGGTCTTTAAATCCTTGTTTTCTTCAATGTGGGTAGCAATGAAGTCAAAACTTAGATTTAAAGTGCGAAGTATTTTCTCCATGACTTTCATCTCAACAACATTTTCACCATTTCTTTTAAGTTGATTGAGTACGGGTAATACTCGAGAAAAATAATCAGAAATTGACTCAGACTCTTCCATAAATAAACGTTCAAAGTCACCTCTAAGAGTTTGAAGACGAATCTTTTCACTTGTTTCACTCCTTTGTTGCAAGTTTGAAGCTTGTCCCATGCTTCTTTAGCTATGTTGTAAAGCCCCCGTTCCAAATGGATTTCAATTCATTTTCTTTAAATGTTTTAGGAGGATACTGGGAAAATATTTGAAATTTTGAAGGCCTACTTCTAACAAATATTACGTGGATCCTTAGGCATCTGAGTCTCTTATGATCTTAATTCTGAAAGTTGATAACCCACACTCTTTTAAAAAAATTCAACCTATTAGCTCGTGTAATGTGGCTTATAAGTTCGTCTAAAAAGTTTTGGTAAATCACGAGAGCTCTCTAGAATAGATTCATTATAAGTAGAGGTACATTTGATAATACTCTTATTATCTAGGAATTCATATAACATATGTGTAACTCTAAGAAGAAATAAGGAAATATCATTTTGTAAGCTTAATCTTGAGAAGGTTAGTGACAAAGGATTGGGATTTCTTTTTGTGATATTTTCAACCTCTTTTATCTCCTTGATGTGAAAAGGAGTAGAATTAAACACTTTCAACCTTTTTGTAGTCTCTGCCAAGGCGATCATTTATCTTCCTATATTTTGTTCTTAGAATATATATATATATATATATATATATATATATATATATATATATATATATATATATATATATATATATATATATATATATATATATATATATATATATATATATATATATATATATATATGTGTGTGTGTGTGTGTGTGTGTGTGATTTTCTTTTTAAATAACTAATTTTTCTAAAAAAAATTGAAAATAATCAATTTTAAAAAAAAAAACCAAAATAACCAAGTTTGGTAGAGGATGCGCCAGATGAATTGGCGCACCCCCATACTAGTAAGAGGAGGCGCCAATAGCATTGGCGCATGCATTGGGCTCCTCATGAGGAGGCGCCAATGCTAGTGGCGCCTTAGTGTCTTTTGCTTGGTGGGCGCCAATTCATCTGACGCCTGCATGTGATGCTCATGTGGGCGTCAATCCCTCAGGCGCCCACGTGTTTTGTCCAATGGATATTCCGTCTCTATAAATACCACGTCTTGCATACAATAATTTTTACTCAAATTCATTTCCTAATACCCTAAATTGTCTAGTTCAACCATCAATTTTAATTCTCTCTATTTCAATAATGTCTGCATACATTCAGAAACGAAATGCTGATGTAATATTTCCTGTCGGTGCAGCTCCGATACAGGTTAGACTTTGGAACACAGATATGTTTGAACGTCTTAATCGGACGTTGTACAGTTGGTTATAGGGAGAAATTGGAGAGGGTGAACGGATTAGAAGAATACAATGGCTTATGTCTACGTTCAACAAACACGGAGAAGTGCGCGAATGAGTGGATATTAAGACCGACCAAGACGCTCGTAGGATGATGCATTGCATGTTCAAAATTGTTTTGATGGTTGTAATTTCATAGTTAGTGTATTGTATTTGTTATAATTATTTTTGTTACTGTTTATGTAATGGTACTTTCGTCACAGACGTCTACTATGAAGTAAATTTAGTTTTCCATATATTGCAACAGAGGTACTATGAAATAAATTTAGTTTTTCATATATTGCAACAAAGGTACATATGAATTTATCTAGTTGTGCTCGTTCCAACACTAGGACATTTATTACGATTGTGACCTGGTTGACGGCATGAACTACATAGTCTAACCATTTTGTTCGCCGTATCCATTTCGGTTCGAATCCGGGTGCTATTAGGGCGACCTTTTTTCTTCCTTCGCATAACTTCGTTGTGCCAGACGATGTCCCCTTGATATTCTGGCCAATAATCCTCTTTTGCCACTACCGAAAAACTAATTTTATAAACATTTGAAAGGCCGACGACTTTGTAAACTTCATATAGCAAGTAGGATGGATCCCTTCGAACCTTTGAGAATGTCGCAATGACATGGGAGCAGGGGGTACGAAAGGATTGGAACCTTCCGCAGTCACACCAACCACTATCTAGTTCGACTCTGTACTTTCCCATCAGCATGCCCTCATTGTGATCCATGGACTCGGCAACACTAAACCAACCTTTAGTCCGGTCAAGTACCGTAACCACATGTGTGTTTGCTTTGGCAGCTTCATGTCTGATGAATTTCATTTAAGCATCACTCAACAACTGTCCAGATTGCAACACTGAACTCCATTTTGAGCGTCTGGTTTCAAACAACGCCCCTAGCCTGAAATATGTAGCCTGCACCAAAGCGGTTATTGGTAGGTTATGGATGCCTTTGAAGACAAATTTCATTGATTCCACAAGATTTGTTGTCATGTGGCCCCAACGCTGACCGTTGTCGTATGTCCTAGTCCACTTCTCCAACGAAATACTATCGATCCACTGCACCGCATCTTTGTTCGACAATCTTATTTCCTTGCGGTAGTGTTTGAAAGAAGGTTCTGATAATGTGTAACCTCCATTGACAACCTTCTTACACAACGTCTTATCTTTGATTTCCCACATCAAATTCTAAGCAATATGTCTAATACAGAACACATGCGTCGAAGGAGGATTTTTCCAGCCATTGTCAATGTCATTATATACACTAATGATTGAGGGGTGTCTATCAAAGATCAAACACAAGTTAGGCTGAGGTGCAACGTGCAATCGGAGATTTCTTACGAAAAAACTCCATCCCTCAGCAGTCTCCCCTTCAATTAGGGCAAGGCGATTGGAAAAATATTGTTGTTCCCATCTTGTGCCACTACCATCAGTAACGTTCCTTTGTATTTTCCATTTAACCATGTACCATCAATTTGTATAATTGGTTTACAGAAATAAAAACCTATGATACATGGTTGATACGCCCAGAATAGACGGTGAAATATTCTATTTCCAACAGCACACATATCATCTGGTGTATAGGCTGGCAATGTTTCCATCTTGACAATTGTCCCGGGAGCATATTATATTAGAGCCAATAGGTATTTTGGAAGTTGTTTGTAAGACTCCTCCCAATTGCCAAACACTTTTTCAACAGCTTTTATTCTAGCTATCCATGCCTTCCTATATGATGGAGTGTACTCGTACTCTGCCCTAATATGCGAGATTATTGTACTCACCTTTAACGACGGATTATCGCCAATGACAGACAATATTTCATCGCATATTAGCTGAGAGCTTAATTTACGATGATCCTGCATTGGGTTTGTCAGCATGCATATGTGATCTGGACCCATTGATCCAATCTCCCAAGACTCGTTCCTCTTCCGTACGAAGCTGACAACCTAAAAACGCAGTGCTCATTCGAACAATAAACTTTATACCTCGATGCGTCAGTTCTGTCAACTCTGAAATCAGCTGATAGTTGCATGTGGAATTTCTTAATGGATTTTACACATTCCTCTTTTGTGCGAAATGTGTCTCCTTGTTTCAGAGATCCTTGCATTTGCACGTAAGGATTGTACCATACATCTGCCGAAGGTTCATCTGAACCCAAATTTAACCTTGTCATGTGTTGGGGTGGGCAATATACATGACTTGTTGGTATTGGCTCCTCCTCCTCTTCAGCGTTCACCATCGAATCAACCATGATCTCAGGTTCCTCTTCTTTGTCGTCTGGAACATTCACCTCAGCTTGTTGGTCATCAGTCTCACAAAACACTTGTGACTGATCAATGTACTGAGACTCCTGTTGTTGATGTGGTAATATATACAACTATATATCGTTGTAACCAGATTGTTCGTGACAGACAAACATATGTTGAACATCATCATCATCTTGAATCTTCTTCTGATAAAATTTTACCTGGTTTTCTGCAAACCAAATCGGATTTTTATAGATGATCTGACCCACATTATTGCATTGCAATTTCTTTTCTATTCTTTGTTTCAGATGTGAACTATTTGATCGTCGGTTTATTGTAAACCGATTCACCTCTGTGTTTCGAAAACAAAAATCGAACAACTGATGATCAAATATTTCACCTTTGACATGTGTACTGATCATGTAATGTTATGTGGAAGACATTATGTTGAAATAGTAAATATGTAGATAGTTTGAATGGAATTGAATGCATTGCTAAGTTGTTCATCTGCATAGGATAAATAGCTTGGTCATTGGTAAGTTGGTCGTTGCATTGATAACTTGGTCATTGTCTGTACAGACTTGACCATGCATGTAGTAGAAGGAATCCATAACGCAGAGAAAAGATTGACAAGAATACACATGCGCCAGGGAATCAAAGAATCTCTGAGCTCTGTGCCCTAAGATTCCAACCTAGGCGCCCATTCCCTAGGCACTATAAAGTAACTGAGACGCCAAAGGGTTAGGCGCCTCTTCACACAAACTAGTCTTAGGCGCCACTAGGAAGGGCGCCCCTTCCAATTGCCCTACACTAAGGCGCCAAGAGGAAGGGAGCCTCTTCCTTGCATGTGAGAAATCACATGTAGGTGCCAAGAGAAAGGGGTCCTCTTCCCTTGCATGTGCTTTCTTCACATGCGCCAAGAAGATTCCTCACATGTTAGCTTTGCCTTCCATTCTGAATTTTGTCATTCTCTTGTCTCCTCTTGCCTTTCCATGCAACCAATCACACTCTTTTTAGGTTGCAAACCTACTCACTCATTCATCTATAAATAGTCTCTCATATCAACAATATCAAATCATCTTCATCAATACTCAAGTATTTTCTTCTACCACACTTCTTTCATCTACCAAACTCAAGCTTTGCAAATTCAAATTATGTCTTTGTTGACTATGGGCGATGAACACAGAGGCAGAATCAAGAATATCTCGGCATTTGTATGTTATCTCTCTCTTTTAGTTTCTATTTTTGGATTACTTCTTATAGATATCTTTTTTGTGTTATACCTTTGTTATCTCTCTCTTTTTAGTTTCTATTTTTGGATTACTTCTTATAGATATCTTTTTTGTGTTATACCTTTGTTATCTCTCTCTTTTTAGTTTCTATTTTTGGATTACTTCTTATAGATATCTTTTTTGTGTTATACCTTTGTTATCTCTCTCTTTTTAGTTTCTATTTTGGGATTACTTCTTATAGATATCTTTTCTGTGTTATACCTTTGTTATCTCTCTCTTTTTAGTTTCTATTTTTGGATTACTTCTTATAGATATTTTTTTTTGTTATACCTTTGTTATCTCTCACTTTTTAGTTTCTATTTTTGGAATACTTCTTATAGATGTGTGTTTGTTGAGTATGTATTTCTTCTTTTAATTGTATTTTCTTACTTTTTTGTTATTAGGATCCGAAACGGTTTAGATGTCGTATACATGAATATGTACCCCACGATCCTTTAATAGAACCATATATTAGAGGATGTGGATTTGGAAATCTACTAAACATTGTTTCGTACTCGGTGGACTACAAGTTCATTCTGACTTTGTTGGAGAGATGGAGACCCAAGACCCACACATTTCACCTTCCGATTGGTGAGTGTACCGTCACACTTGAGGACGTGTACATGTTGTTGGGTCTCTGTATAAACGGAAAGGAAGTGAATGGTCGAGTTAACCAAGACAATAATATATGGAATGAATTATTGGGTGCCCCTTTGTTAGACGACGAAACTGAGGGAGACACATCCGGTCAAGCAAGGGTGCAAGGTATAAATTTAAAATACCTAAAATAATATTATACCAGTATAGTATTGTCCGACGATTCAACCGAGTATGAGAAAATAATAAAAGCTCGGCGTTATATTATGATTTTATTTGGTAACTTTTTGTTTCTAGAAAGTACAAGTAATTCTGTGAATATAATGTATTTACCTTTATTACGCACCATTAATAAGGTAAACACTTATATTTGGGGTTCAACTGTGTTGGCCCATCTATATAGTGCAATGTGTAGAACTGCAAAAAAGAATACTTGTACTTTTTTTTCATGTGCTTATTTGCTTCAAGCTTGGGGGTGGTCGAGAATGTCGTCGCTCGCCCCGATAAATGAGCGTCCATTCGTGTTCCGTTTGCAACCAAGTAAGTCTAACACTTTACCATTCACCATTTAGTTAATTATATTTATTATTATAATTAACAGTAAATAATATTTTTCATTTCTTTTTATTATCCTAGGTGGTCAGTAAGGGGAATGAACTACAACAGGTGTTCGAAACACGCTATTGTAGTCTATCGAAATCTATTGGACCACATTGGACATGACGATGTAATAATCCTACCGAACTATATTTTAATTTAAAAATACTTCTCAAATTATTTTCCATCTAACCATTTCGTATTGTTATACAGTTTGTTTGGAGGCCATATCTAGGTCTGAATCACGATGTGAACCATGACGATGCTGCAGTTTGGACAGCGAAGACACCGATTATCCGATTCACTATGGTGGAAATGCACCAAAGTGACCGGGTCAAACTGCAGTTCGGAATGCTACAACAGATTCCAGAATCTCCCACGTGTTTGGGGAGTTGGCATCAAAAAAGGGTCGATGCACAGTGGGATTATTCTGACTGGAGAGACTTTACAAAAGACATGTGTCGTCAATGGAGGAATCGACGACAACAAATCTTGAACAAACCAGTCATCCAAGTGTATACGTGTGTTTTTCGACGCCATGAGTTTTAGCATGCAAAAGGATTCTTTTATAGATAACGCCCTGGGATTAAAAGTTTGGTTGGAAAGTTGTTTTTCAACACTTCGACAACAAAATAATTCGACATTTCGACAAGATACCTGCAGATGGGAAGATGTCTTTGACAGGCGTAGATGTTGTTTTTTCGACAATTCGACAGAGTCCGGAAAGAGACGTCATTTCGACATAAAGTGTAATTTCAAATTCAAAAAGAGTTATGACGTTTGGCAGAAGACGCATGGAAGCATCTGGCGAAAAGGAATCATGCAGAAGGAGCCAAATGTCATAGTTTTAGGATTTGTTCATTAATAACATTTATTTTATTTTGTATATAAATAGGATAGTGGTTATTAGAAAAGGGGTGAAAAATTACTTGTATAAAATTCTTGCAAACACTCAAAGTACCCGTGTGAGAGAAAAGAGTCATACTTGGAACATGTACGTGTAAACAAACACCAATTTCTTTCAAAGTTTTATTCTATAAAATTCAAAGTGCTTTACAAATTTCTTTTTGCATTTACCAGTTGTTTATCTTTCTGCATTTCTCTCTTTTTCGACACTTTTGTTTCGTCAGTTACTTTTTGCCATTTATCTTATTCTAGTCAGATTTACATTTGTTTAAACAATTATACTAACTACCTTTCGACACGAGAAACTTAATGAACAAAATAAAAGATACAAAGATTGTTCTAGAGGTCTACAAAGTTATCTAGATTTTGCACATGTCCTAGGATTTGTGTGGTTGATCCTGCAAGTAACCCAATTCTACAAGTTTTGGAAAACTAGAGGTTGTTCGCCAAAAAATCACAGTGAACACCAAGGTGCAAGACCCACTCAACAATATATGACATGGTTTAGGTCTGTAACAACTTAATAATTTGTATCTGAGCCGCGATATTTGATGGTTCCACGCCAACTTGCTTCGTCATCGTATGCCCCACATCAATTCACCACCCAACACCAATGTGAACTCACCCAAACCCAACAACCAACCACACAACATCAACCGACCACATACACACAACAACCAAACACCTAACATCGCAACCCGTTCATGCCAACCATCCAACAATCAACCATCCAACGTCTCACCCCGTTCATACCACCCACCCAAACACAAAACCAAGAATCAAATCCCGCATCCACAACCGTTTACAACCCAGATAATTCATATGGGTCACTTCATCGTAGCCCCCCACCAATGAACACCCAACAACTGTTTAACTATAGTACGCCCCAGGAACCATTGCTTCGTTTTCAAAACGACTCAATGGCCCAATTTGGGCAACTATACCGTCCCCAATTCACCCAATCCCAACGCCCTAACTACGATGACATGGGCACTAAACTCCATTTCGGAAGCGCCGTTGGCCAGAGCCCCTCCGGATATTGGGAGCAAATGATGACACATCTGTCAAATATTGTAGGAACTTCCGCCGGACCTTCCGATCAGCCATCGCTCGATCAGGTCAGCACCCAAAGACCACAAACACCTCAAGAAAATCATGGGAGACCTCGGAGACAAACTAACGCACCGGGATGTGGAACCGAGGGACGTTATAATCGGGCGGGTCATTAGTATATTGTCAGTCCAATGTAACTAATTATTACATATTTAATGAATTTATTTATTTTCATTATTATTTCTTATGTATTAAATAATAAAAATTAAATATTAAAAAAAAATTAAAAAACTAAAAAACTTTTAAAAAAATAATAAAAAAATTAATAGGAGGGAGTGTATGCGTGAGATGAATTGCCGCATACATCCACCAAGCAAAAGACACTAAGGCGCCACTAGCATTGGCGCCTCCTCATGAGGCCAAATGCAGGCGCCACTAGCATTAGCGCCTCCTCGTGAAGAGCCTAATGCATGCGCCAATGCTATTGGCGCCTCCTCTTACTGGCACGTGGGTGCGTCAATTCATCTGGTGCATCCTCTACCAAACTTGGTTATTTTGGTTTTTTTTTTTTGAAAAATTGATTATTTTCGATTTTTTTTAAAAAGATTAGTTATTTTGAAAAAAAAATTATATATATATATATATATATATATATATATATATATATATATATATATATATATATATATATATATATATATATATATAATTTCTTAAAGATATAGAATTTTTTTTTTCAAAACAGAAGAATTTCATGTTATGTACCTTGCAAATATGATGATATGACTGTCTCATTAGAACGTGTGACTTCCTGTTGACAAAATATTAGAATGTTTAACTTACAATTTGAATATGTTGAAACACATGCAAAAAGTTATATAAATATCAAGAAAAATATAGTAAAATTATTTTAAAATAAAGACTAAAATAAATTTTAAAATAAAAACTAATATAAAATATTACAAAAATAAATTTGAGAAAAAATAATATGCAGTGACATTGTAAAATATTTTTATACTGTGAACTAATCATGGACATATATCCCGTCAAATCATACGTTAAATTTTAAAATAGTAATATGACATGACATAATATTAT
This sequence comes from Lathyrus oleraceus, assembly GCF_024323335.1. Taxonomy (NCBI): domain Eukaryota; kingdom Viridiplantae; phylum Streptophyta; class Magnoliopsida; order Fabales; family Fabaceae; genus Lathyrus; species Lathyrus oleraceus. The sequence continues at coordinate 276,559,695 of NC_066584.1, forward strand.
AATTCTAGTATATGACAATGTAAAATTATTTTACATTGAAAATGCACTATCTTTAATCACAATAAATTTTGTAGAAGCTTAGACAAAATAATTAAGAAGCAAAAATAAAAAATGATATAACTACAAGGACTACAAAAAGAAAAACAAAATATAAAAAAATCGAAAACAAAAAATGGTATAACTATAAAGATTAAAAACAAAAACAAAATATTAAGAAGCAAAAATAAAAAAGAGGTATAATTCCAAGGACTAGAAACAAAAAAAATATATCAAACTTCTCACTATATTGTAATGGTTGCGTAATTTTCTATTTTAATATATTTACGGCTAAATCTCAAAATATGTTATAATGCTAAACTTTCTTGCATAGAGAAAATAAAATAGAACGAAAAAAACAATTATTTATAGCTATTTAAATTTAAATTTGGAACATTGTATACTTTAGTTAACTAATTAAACAATGAAAATTTAATTTCTAAATACATAATAATTATTGTAAATTCAATTTAAGAATTATGTGAATAATAAATTAATAATTTTCATAATTAATTAGCTATGATAGATAGTATGTACCTTTTCTATGAACAATTGTTGAATAGTTGTGTTAAGATCACCTTTCCAATGTATATTTTGGTCTTCAACTCGAATTCCTGTGAGGCATGGTGCTTTTGTGACTCCTAATGAGAAATTCTTCATTTGAGGACTTCCTTCAACAATGAAATTCCGCAAAGATGGAAAGGTGAATGCTTGTTTCCCATTGGAGAAGCTTCTTAAACTTAACAAAGAAATGAATTCCAAGTTTTCCAAGTCTTCAATGATGAGCACTCTAAAGTATGTTTTCCTTGATAGAAACTCTTTAGATTTGGTAAACAATGAAGTGCCAATGTATTTAGTTGGGGAAAATTAAAACTGATTTCCATTGATCCTTCTTTCATTGCAACAATATCCTTGACTCCGCAAGAATCTATCTTAAGCATTTCAAGATTTCCAAGATCTTGGCATAGCGACAATGAAAATATGTATGACAAGCTTTGGCACGAAGAAACATCCATCGAGCATAGGTTTCCAAAGTTAATAGTTTCATGAGGATCCTCGTTCCATATGTGCTCCAAGTTTGGTAAACAAGACAAGGTCAATGTTTTCAATTGACTGTTTTGTTTACACAATATTAACTCATTAGATTTCATACCTTTCACATCAAATATGGCTTTTAATGAATCACATTCTTTTACTTCTAGTTTTTCCAATCCATGTAGAACTTGAACAATATTTGATGGAAAAAGTACATGTGATAAGAAATCACATCTTTGCACCACTAGATGTTTCAGATTGCAAAACACATTTTGATGATCAACTTGGCCATACCACAAATCCTTTAGCACAGGGTGATCAGATAAGGATAAATATTTGAATTTAGAAAATGCAACCTGATCAATCAAATTAAAATATCAAATGAAGAGACAAATCAAAATATGAATGTTCTTTCTATCTATTAAAAGTTTAGTCAAACATACCTTATCTTCAAACATTTTTTGTATTGTATCGTTAAGGTTTCTCTTCCAAAACGATTCTTTTTTATTTTCGGCAATTTTAACTTTTCGAAGATTTGGTGTACTTGTGTTTCCCTCTGAAAATTTCGTCATGTAAGGACATTCTCTCACAACTACTTTCTTCAACAACGGAAACTTCAAGAAGCATTTACTAGAGCAAAATCTTTTGAGGCTTGGCAAACACTCCAACGTCAAAACTTGTAAACTAATAAATGCAATGTCAACATTTTCTACTCCGGTAATTATTTCTTCAAGTGATTTACAGTCTTTTACCTCAAGTGATGTGAGTTTGACCAAACTTTGCGCCGTAGCAATTGTAATTAAATTTTTAAGCCCATTGCAACATGTTATCTCTATATGGTCTAGATGTTTAAGGGTGACAGAGGAAGGGAACAAATTTATCATACTAGAACAACTTAAAACATGTAAGCATTCAAGGAACTCAAGAATTGGGTTAACTCGAGATCCTTCCTCACATATATGTTGAAGTTTATGTAATGTATTCAATCTCAGATTTTTTACCCGAGTATGAGTCGTCTCAGTTATTTGTCCTTCATCTTGAAATATCTTCCTGAAGCAACTCCACTCAACCCATAACGAATCAATAGTATGCACATTATTAAGAAACCAATAAGGAAATGTAGCCTCTTCATTGTTATACATAGATAAACAAAGCTTTGTCAATTTGGTAAAGAGAGCACATGAATTTTGGGCTTGCAATATCATGCCAGCATCCTTTTGTTCTATCCTCAACTCCTCCAAATTTGGAATCACCTAAAACATATTTAAACAATATAAAAGAATTGAACATCTTTTTCATACAAATATAATAATGCAAAGTCCTAGTGTAAATAAAAATTTATAGACATGTTTTCATGCAACCATCATTGTATATGTAAATTTACATGATACATACCTCTTCGGCAAGGAAAGGTGGCTGTTGAGATATGTCAAAGAGTTTGTCATATTGAAAACTACTTATAGAGTTGATTGTAGAAAGGGTTCTATACAAATTCAATTTAGAACAATTGAAAACATTGATTTTCCTCAAAGATGGACATGATAGAGTATGTTTTCCAACATAGAACCCCTTGAGCCTGTGTGAGTTCCGAAGGATTAGAGAATTCAATTGATTAAACTCAAATATGGGAGCTGCACACACCCTAGATTCTTTCTCCTCTGCAACAATTTCTTTTATGCTTGCACAATTTACTATCACAAGTTCTTTGAGATGTGAGCAATGAGTGGCTACAGAAAGTCGTAGGAGATACTCTAAACTTCCACATTGATGCAGTCGTACATATTTTAGACTTTGAAAATTAAGAATTCCTTGAGGATCCTCACTCCATATCTTTTTTAGCTTCGGCAGTTCATTTATAGTAACTTGTTCCAAATCTGTTGTATCCTCTTCTGTACAACTGAATGTCAATTCAAATATCACTTCCACCAAAGCACAATTTTTAACCTCCAGCATCTCTAACTTATTATAAGTTTTTTGCATTGAAGAAGGAAAAACTACCACAATTTTCTCACAATTGTTCACTTTCAACGACTTCAATGACTTAAACTGACTGTGCCATATTGTCTTCAACTTGTCCATGTCCTTCAATATCAGTTTTTCTAATTTGAAAAAAGGAACCTATATGTTCATAAATAACCAGTATCATTTTAAATAAAAATAATTATTTAATGCAAGTTAAAAATTAATTAGAATGTTTTTAATACCTCATTCAATGCATTGTTTCTCTCTTGTTTAGATATTATCTCTTCCATCAAAGGACATTTACTTATTTCAAGGTGTGTGAGGATCTTAAAACTTTCAACCACAGTAGAAGAGAATAAGTACTTCAACCCGCCACAATTCTCCACAATCAAGCTAGTCAAGTTGTACATAGAACTATGATTGTCATCCCAAATTTTACTCAAATTGAGTGAGCTCAATTTAAGGGTATCCAAATTAGAAAACACAGCCTACATAAATCATAATTTGAGGTAATTTAAGTAGAGAAAAAGTATGTGATATAAACAAGGTTAAAAACAAAACAACATACCTGAGCATTGAAAAATGGTGTTGAAACATAAGGTTCCGAACCTTGATGATTTTGCTTACTCTTGGAGTGTGTCAAAGAGTTAGAGAAGAAATTATCAAGTGTCTCTAAATGTTCTAAAGTCAAAGAACGCAATTCATTGAACTCAATTTTTTCATTAGCCATGTTATTATTTGCACTGGGATTGTTGTCTTCGAGCACTATCTCCTTCATAGAATTGCAATGACAAACTTCAATCTTAGAAAGGTGAGAAAGTCCTTTAACCATTGTAAAGGAGAAAAGATATTTTAACTGGAAGCAGGTTTTGACTTTGATAACACTAAGACATCTAAAAGAAGCAAGTGAAAGTGGACCATGACATATATGGTCTAAGTTGTGAAGATTATCAAGTACCAGAGTTTCCAAGATGGGAAAGGACACATGGATTTGATTTCTCTCTTTAGAGTCAACAATGTGCTTCATGTTTGCATTATTTTGGACGTGGAGATGTTTCAGAAATGGAAATCCTTCCCCATCTAGTTGATAAACCACATTTTGAATTCCATATATGTCATCCAAGTACAAATTCTCAACACTTTTAATCAATGCTTTAATTCCATGCTCCAAATGTATGTTGGTACCAAGTTTGAGCATCAATGTTCTTAAGGTTACATCCTTAATGTCAGACCATTCCCATACATCTCCGATAGCTATTTTGTATCTTTTCAGCTTCTCAAACATCACTTGCAAGTCCCTTGGCAACATCCATGTCTCCCGAATTTGTAACTCTAAAGCTGTCAAGTTGGGTAGTTTTCGAAGCTCAGCAATGCTAGCATTTTCATGTTGAACTGTAGAATTCACAACTTCCCAGTTAATAGACGTACTGCCCATGTACAACTCCTCCAATTTAGTCAAGCTTGATATGATGTTGGGTGGGACGACTTCTATTCCTGAATTGCTCAAATCAAGCATTCTCAATTGAGTCAATCTCCCTATTTCTCTAGGCAACTTGATCATTGAAGAATTCCAGAGACTAAGAATTTCTAAATTTTGCAAAGCTTTTATTGAATCCATATTTTCCAAAACACAAAAATCTAAACACAGCGATTTAAGGTCTGTTAAGAACCGAAACGAGGTAGGTAATGAAGGCAGGTTCAGAGCTGTTAAATCTAGCACTGTAAGGCTTTTCATACCCTTAAAAAACATATCCGGGATTTCTAAAGATCGATTCTTGCTGTACAAAATGAAAAACTTAATGCTTGGACAATCAATCATTTTAGGAAGCTTGTGCATATGTTGACACCTATATAAAATGATCTGCGTGCACCTGTTTAAAAGATCATTGGTTGGCCATTCATTATCAGCAAATTTACTAAGAAATACATGTTTGTCCCTCCGTGCTATGGAGATAGCAAAATCACGAACAAAGTCATGCATTTCAACCTTTTCACTTGTTTTACTTTCAAGCAAAAGACAACTAGTCTCCAAAGATTTGATTATTGTGTAATGTCGATTTCTTGCATCATCCATGGTATTAACATGCTTTAATATGTCCAGCCCCATTGCCACTTTCAGATAGTACTCTGCACCATTATCTGGAATTAATGCATAAAGCAGGAATAGCGCCTTAACTTCATTACTTTCCAATGAGTTGTAACTCAATTCCAAAGCAGAATAAGTTGCCGCGTTCACCCCTGCATGATTACTACTTTGTAATTTGCTTAATGCATCTCTCCAAGATTCGACATCCCTCTTATTTTTCATTGCACTCGCTACCGTAACTACTCTAAGAGGCAAACCTTCACACTTTTGGGCAACTTTAATTGCTACATCTTTCAAATCCTTATTGTTAACCACATCACCAGCCGTTAATTGAAACAATCTCCATGTCTCTTTTTCACTCATAATATTAAGTCTGAAAGTGAAATCCTTTGAAACATCCATTTGCACCAAAACATCCTGATCTCTACTTGTCATCAACAATTTGCAACCATTATGCTCATTACCAAACGGAATCCCCACTTCCTTCAAATCAATTCTGGTCCATATATCATCTAGAATGACAAGGATACTTTTCTCCATCTTGATTCTCTGTCTTAGGCGATGAGCTCTGCCAAGAATAGTCTCCTCATCGAATCGCAGACCCAGCAGATCTGCTATCTCCCCTTGAATTGTTTTCAAGTCTGGATTTATGGACACATGTGTTGTAACCACTTCATTAAACAATTTTTTTTCCTTGGCCATTTGAGAAATTCCCACCAACAGAGTTGTTTTACCCACCCCACCCAACCCATACACTCCAATGTTGCCTGAATTAAGGTCTACCAACGCGTTCATAATCTCCTGCTTAAGTGACTCCCTTGTCTCATATTTTTCATCACCTCTTGTTCCGGAGGAGGATGCTACTCCATCTAGAATAGAACGGAAACCAAGTCGATCAAAAACACCTTTTCCTTGAACTTGAACAGCATCCTTTGCAATTTTTGTCGCTTTCCTACTTAGTTGATGCCGCGAAATCAAATTGTGAAACGGCCATGCTGAGCAACTAACATTGGCACGGCGAGGATCATTTTGCAGCTGAGTTGCTTTCTCAATGACCTCATTCACATTCTCAATCCAGTTGTCCACACCTTGAAAATTTGTTTTACCATTTCTCCTTTCTTCTTCAACCAAAACCATCATTCTTTCTCTTGCAGCATCAAGGTCTTTAACATCATCAGCTAACGTTTTGAAATTGCCTTCGTAGCATATCAAGTAACTTGCTTGACGTACAATAGGAGCAACAGTATACTCTGTTATCTTTCCAACAACAGCAGCTACAATTTCCATGGATTCTCTTGAGTTGATCTCAAACTGAAACTGAAAGTTTTGTATTATATTAACATATTACTCCTTAATTGGAGAAATCCAAGACTAGAGCTAGAACTTTAGACAATAACTACTACTATATTTAAAAATAAATAAAATATATCAATAATAAAGTTGAATTACTTTTTGTGTGGGTCAGTTAAAATAAGTGAATAAAATAGAGAGTAAATAAAAAACAGGCAAAAGAATGAAGAGCATGATGAAACAAAACAAAATGATATGCAAACAAACAAAAACAAAAGATAGGAAAAGGATTTTCTTTTTACTACAACAATAATCCATCCCCGGTGGCTTCCAACCTACCCTGCTCATGATCTTATTCCTCCCAACAATAATCTTATCGTTCTTCATAGCTTCCACATAATCATTCATTCTACTGAAGATATGATTATCCAAGGATAGGGGTCTGTTGTAGATAACATCATGATATTTTTTGTTCCTTCATGCCTAGAAGATATGGCAACCAACCTCCCAAAGAGTGGTCCAATACTGCTTCACATTCAAATTAAGATTGATCCACTCTTTAAGATTCACACTCAAGAAACTTTCCATCATATCCCAAAAGTCATAGACAGTAGAACAGTCCCTTAATGCATGCAACGTTGTTTCCATGCGTATGCATGGATAACCATTTAATATTAACCGATCTATTTTTATGGTTATTGTTTATAAACCAAACAATTTCTCACAAAAACCAATTTAAAAATTCAAATCGCTTTTAAATGGGTTTTCATTTTAATCAAAATTATTTAATTTAATTTAAATTTTATTTTCTTTAAATTAATGTTAATTTTTAAATTTAAAAACATAAATAAATGTTATGAAATTTTAAAATATTTTTTTTTAAAATTTAAAAAACATACTAAAAATAATTTTTTTTCGTATTCAGAAAAAAGAAAAAAAAACATATATAAAAATAATTGAAAATAATCAAATTATATTCTGAAAATGAAAAACTATCTTAAAAAATAAATTATTTCAAAAAATAAAAATAACTGAAAAAAATTTATTTTAAAAAAATGGAAATCGAAAATAAAAAAATTCTGAAAATAAAAAATAGATTCTATTCTGAAATTATAAAAAAATATTATTATTTTTGAATTTTTTTTTCTGAAAATAAAAGTTTTTTTTATTCTGAAAATTTGAAAAAAATAACCTTTTTGAAAATTAAAAAATTTATCAAAAAAAATTATTTTAAAACAAATCTAAATTATTTTACTGAAAAAAATACAAAATATTTTTGATAATTTTTTTTATTTAGAAGAAAATAATAATTTTATTTGAAAAAAAATATCAAATATAATTTTTTTGAAAAAAATTCCGAATATAATACTTTTCGTGAAAAGAAAAAAAAATGCTGAATTTTATTTTGAAAATATTTTTTTTATGAAATTTAAAAAAATTTAAAATATAAAATTAATTTATAATGTAATAAAACATGAAAATAGACAAATATAAAAATTTAACGTATAGTAAAATTTGGATACCCAATAACAAAACCAAATTTTTATAATAGGTAACGGTTTATATTTGGATAACAAAATGGATACCCAAATTTTTATTTTAGCATTTGGTTTGGTTTTTTAAAAGTGGAACAATTTGGTTATGAATAATCGGTTTTGTTGCACACCCCTAACCACAACTCTTGCAATCCGCTCTTCCAAGCCCTTTAAGACTTTTATTATGTTTTTTTAGTAAGCGATCATGACTCATTAACCAAACAAAATAACGAATTCTCTCCCGCGCTTTCAACTTCCAAATCTTCTGCCACTGTATGTCGCCGGCATGGTTAACTATCAGACTGATGATGTCATAACCGGTTTTGATAGAAAATTTATCACTTCCAAAACCTACAAACATGAAAGTGTCCTCCCCATACTCCCTTCTAGGAGGAATGATGGCCTTAATTTTCTGCAAAATCTCTTCAGGAAGCAAGTAATTCATCTTTAGCCATTGCCAATCACCATTGTGATCCACTAAACCCTTGACTTTGAATTGATCGCAATCATTTGGAATCCATAAACTCGTACTCCTATATAATGATTCACAGACTGATCCAACAGTCTGACCAAGCATTCTGTTGGTGTAAGCCCTAGAGGCCAATACTTTTGGTACTTGTATCGAATTATTTATTAATAATAAAAGGCTTTTTCTTTATTATGTTTGTTTAATAAAGTCCCTAGAATAGCTAGTCCGTTTAATGTATCAAGTATGACTTAATCATGAGATCACATTAAACATAAGGACATTATTCTTAAAGTATCCGTAGTCGAGCTTTATTGTGAAGTGGGATAACATTAAAGCATTAAGACTATTATGTAAATAGACTGATGATCACATCTCATGGATCATGGATAAGGAGTTATCAAGTCTTAAACATAGGTATGAATATTAAGAGTAGTATTTATACCGGATTGACCCGCTATGAGAATACTATATAGAATGTTATGCAAAGTGTCATAAGTTATTCTCATTGTGATAATGGTGTATACCACCCTTCGACCTGAAACCACTATGGTCCCTAGATGTAGAGTCGAGTGCCTTATTGCTGATCAAACATTATCCGTAACTGGATGACCATAAAGACAGTTGATAGGTACTCCACGAAGCATGCTAAGGGACATGAGTGACCTAGATGGAATTTGCCCATCCTGCGTAACAAGATAAATGTCTATGGGCCCAATATTGAACTGGACAAGGATGACACGGTCTATGCCTTGTGTTCAATATAGACATAAGGGCAAAAGGGTAATTATACATATAAGTATTATCACAAAATGATTTGTCAGATCACATGACATTTTCGTATCTTGGGTAGCAGTGATGTGTTGCTAGATACCGCTCACTGTTTATTATGTTAAATACGTGATTTAATATAATTGTCAATGCCGCGAAAACCTACAGGGTCACACACAAACGACGGATTAATGAGAGATAGAGTAACTAAGGAACATCGTAAGGTACGATGTACTTAAGTGAATTATAGAACATCGTAAGGCACGGTGTACTTAAGTAGAATACGAAATATGGTAAGGTACCACGCGCTTAAGTGATTTTGGCATATTATAAGATATGGGCCACATACACTTAAGTGAGCTTTTTAGCTTATAGCCCACACAAGTGGTTCTATAAATAGAACCCTTGTGCAGAAGCATTAAAAAAGTTGCATTTTTCATTCTCTCTCTCTCTCTCTCTCTCAAAGCCTTCATTCGTAGCAGCTAGCACTGAGATTGAAGGAATCCGTTCGTGTGGACTGAGTAGAGGCGTTGTCATCGTTCAACGTTCGTGATCGCTCCTTAGATCTGCATCAAAGGTTTCAATCGTCACAAGAGGTGACGATTCTATCACTGATCATGCCCATTCGTAAGGATCACTAAAGGAGAAAATTTTAAATTCCCCTGCGTTTTGGATCGCAAATCTCCTTCAGTGGTATCAAAGCAACTTACGAAACCATGCATCTGATAGTTGTTTATTTTCTGTATTAATATGATTAAAAGACAGAATGAATCAAAGAATAAACGAGTAATTAAATTTGGCATCATGTGTGTACGATTTGGATGATTGATGTTGACTATGCTTCGGAATCCGACATTAGTATGGTGAAGCAGCGATACATCGATCGTCCATAGGTTACGGAATTGAGATCGATCAAATGATATAAGTAATCCTAATGCAAAATACGGTATATATGATATATTGTTTCTGTTTCGTTCATTGAAATACTTAATGGTTGTTTTCCTTTGAGCGATCAATGGTCATTTGCTTCGGAATCTGACATTAGTATGGTGAAGCAATGACCTGTTGATCAATCATACTGAATCAACAATCGAGGTGTGTTTGACGGTCTGAAATTGGTGCGTTAGGGTTAGTGACGGCACAAGGGTTGTGCCGTCAAGGAGTTGTGAATTGAGGGCTTGTTGGATCACGTCTGTTGACTATTTCAAAAGCGCTGATTTTGGCCGCGTGACGTTCGTCATGGGCCTGTGACGGTCGTAACAAGCTGGACGTGACGGTCGTAACATGCTTTGTGACGGTCGTCACATTCACAGAGTCAGAATTCTCGGTGTTTCTATTTTGTGACTGCTTTGGCCGCGTGACGTTCGTCATGGGCCTGTGACGGTCGTAACAAGCTGGACGTGACAGCCGTAACATGCTTTGTGACGACCGTCACATTCACCGAGTCCGAATTCTGTTTTGTGACTGCGCAAGAGTTGTATTGATGCAAAAACGACGTCGATTTCAAATGAATTGTTCATTAAAATTTCGGACCGGGCAGCGGACCCTCGGCTAACTCTGCGTAGTGTGATCGGTTGCCAAAATTTAATTTGGTTTTAATTAATTAAAAGAATTAAAATTAATAATAATAATGTGTTTATTATTATTGTCTTGTGGTGATCGGTCATGGCCTTAGTTTTCCTTTATTTTGTTTTGGGATTTTAAAATACGACATGCGTGTCGTGCCTCTCTTTTAATCTCTTAATGTAACTTCTTTTCTCATCTCACTCCCTCGTATGTAAAATGAGTTTCTTTCTTCTGTAATGTAATGTTATGAAGAAAGAGAAGAATTCAATATCAAAGGAGGACAACCCTGAAGATCTTGCTTGGAGAAGCTTAGATCGTTATTAGGTTAGCTTACGTTCTCTCATTGGCTTGGGAGAACAATTGCGCTAGGGGCCATAACTGTTTCATTATGTATGTTGATGCATGTGAATGTATGTTGATGCATGTGAGTGTATGTTGATGCATGTGAATGTATGTTGATGCATGTGAGAGACGATTTATATGATAAATAAGCTGGTGAGATCAGAATAATTGCAATTCCCTCAAATTAAATATTAAGTTTATGCTTTCCAAGTTTTAACACTCATCAAGACTAGTATCGGATAATGTAGGTTTCGCCTACGCGAGGTGCATGTTCTATATTAGTAAGGTGCGACGGGATAATTGTAATATCCAATTGCTAAAACAATGGGTCAAACTTAACTAAACAGATTATAATAAGATTATATGTGTTTAGAAGCAAGAGTTGGAATGATCCATGTGATGGATTGGAATAAGTAGTTATTCACCCAACTAAAATATTCGAGAGTTGTATTAGATACAATTGGAAGGAGTTCCTACCTAAATAACCTGGTTTTGTGTAATCCGACTACGCGGACTTAAAACAAAGTGAAATGTGGATCTCGACCCACTAGAAAATCTTCCAACGGGATTTTCCGAATCAAATGATGAGGGTCATTTGTTTTGAGTAAAATAGTGGGAACATATTTAATTAAAGGCCTAATTAAATATGTTATTGATACCTATATTTTCATTAATTTCATGTAGATTACCATGACAACAAATATCTCTAACAACATTTTGTGATCAATCCTTGACAAGGAAAAATTGTCTGGGACAAATTTTCTGGATTGGAACCGAAATCTGAGGATTGTCCTCAAACATGATAGAAAGTTGTATGTCTTGGAGAAACCTGTTCCTGAAGAGGAACCTCCTAGTTCTGCACCTAAGGCAAAAAGAGATGCTTATAAGAAGCATGTCGATGATGCCAATGAAACTGCTTGTCTCTTGCTAGCTACCATGAACTCAAAGTTGCAAAAGCAACATGAGAACATGGCAGCGTTCGATATGATCGAACACCTGAAGATGCTCTATCAAGAGCAAGCAAGGCATGAAAGGTTTGAAGTTTCAAAAACCCCTTTTCAAGGAAAGTTAGCTGAGGGAGCCCCTGTAGGTCCCCATGTGCTCAAGATGATTGGGTATGTGGAAAACCTTGAAAGGTTGGGTTTTCCCCTCGGAAAGGAACTTGCGACTTATTTGATCTTGCAATCGTTGCCATATAGATTCAGTCAATTTGTCCTAAATTTCAATATGAATGAAATGGACAAATCTCTTCCTGAACTGCTAGCCATGTTAAGAACTGCTGAGCAGAATCTAAAGTCAAAAGGGAAGTCCATTCTGATGATCGGAAATGGAAAGAGACAGAACAAAAGGCCCACCAAGCAGGGTGATAAAGGGAAAGGCAAGGAAGTTTCCAAACCCAGACCCACTACTGCTGCTTTGAAGCCTAGTGGAGGCATAGCAAAGGTAGGCACCTGCTTCCATTGCGGTAAGACCAAACACTGGAAGAGAAACTACCCAAAGTACTTGGAAGATGACAAAGTCTCCATTCACAGGAAAAGGTGAAAGAGCTAATGATATTTTGGCCCTCATACATACTGATGTATGTGGACCACTGAACATACCGGCCATAAGAGGTTTTCAGTACTTCATCATATTTACTGATGATTTTAGTAGATATGGTTATGTGTATTTAATGAAACACAAATCAGAGTCCTTTGAAAGGTTCAAGGAATTCAAGAATGAAGTACAAAACCAACTAGGTAAGAATATTAAAACTCTTCGATCAGCTCGAGGTGGTGAGTATTTAAGCCTAGAGTTTGATGACCATCTGAAAGAGTGTGGGACCCTATCCCAACTTACTTCTCCTGGAACACCCCAATTAAATGGTGTATCTGAGAGAAGAAATCGAACCCTGTTAGACATGGTCCGATCCATGATGAGTCACGATGATCTTCCAAACTCCTTTTGGGGACATGCACTATTGACAGCAGCTTACACACTTAACCGTGTTCCATCCAAAAAGGTTGAGAAGACACCATATGAGATATGGAGTGGTAAGAAACCACATATGTCTTACATGAAGATTTGGGGTTGCGAGGTTTATGTGAAACGACAAATTTCAACTAAGCTTGAGCCCAAATCTGACAAATTCTTATTTGTGGGGTATCCTAAAGAAACAAGAGGGTATTACTTCTACAATCCTTCTGAGGGCAAAGTGTTTGTCACTCGAACTGGAGTTTTCCTAGAAAAGGATTTTATTTCCAAAGGAAACAGTGGGAGGAAAGTAGAGCTTGAAGAAATTCAAGAATCACAAAGCATTGATACACCTATGGAGGAATTAGAGCAGGAAACACAAGCAGTTGTGGAAGAGCAACCTGCTCAAGTAGAACAAGACCAGCGTAGGTCAGGCAGGATACGTCACCTACCTAAGAGATATGGATATCTCTTAACTGATCAAGGTGATGTATTACTCATGGATCAAGATGAGCCTGTGCCCTACCAAGAGGCCATAACTGGTCCCGAGTCTGAGAAGTGGCTAGAAGCCATGAAATCTGAAATGGATTCCATGTACACAAACCAAGTTTGGACCTTGGTAGAGCCTCTTGTAGGAGTTAACCCTATAGGATGCAAGTGGGTCTTCAAGAAGAAGACTGACATGGATGGTAAAGTACATACCTATAAGGCAAGACTTGTTGCAAAAGGATATAAACAAATTCATGGGGTTGACTATGATGAAACCTTTTCACCAGTTGCAATGCTTAAATCTGTTCGGATTTTACTTGCTATCGTTGCATATCATGATTATGAAATATGGAAGATGGATGTCAAAACTTCTTTCCTTAATGGGAATCTTCTTGAGGATGTGTACATGACACAACCTGAAGGATTTGACATACTTGGAGAAGCCCTAAAGATATGTAAGTTACAAAGGTCAATCTATGGATTGAAGCAAGCTTCCAGAAGCTGGAATCTTCGTTTTGATGAAACAGTAAAACAATATGGATTCATCAAGAACGAAAATGAGCCTTGTGTCTACAAGAAGGTTAGTGGGAGCATGATTGTTTTCCTGGTATTATATGTAGATGACATATTACTCATTGGAAACGATGTCCCTACCCTACAACAAGTAAAGTCTTGGTTGGGGAAATGCTTTTCTATGAAAGACATAGGTGAAGCAACCTATATATTGGGAATCAGAATCTATAGAGATAGATCACAAAAACTACTTGGCCTAAGTCAAAGTACATACATAGACAAAGTGCTGAGACGCTTTAATATGCATGATTCCAAGAAAGGAATCATACCTATGCAACATGGCATGTGTCTATCAAAAACACAATCCCCCTCAACTAAGGAAGAAAGGGATCACATGAATAAGATTCCATATGCATCTGCAATAGGATATATCATGTATGCCATGTTATGTACTCGACCAGATGTCTCGTATTCTTTAAGTGCAATGAGTAGGTACCAATCTGATCCTGGTGATGCTCATTGGGTAGCTGTCAAGAATATCATTAAGTATTTGAGAAAGGCTAAGGACTCATTCTTGATATATGGAGGTCAGGAAGAGCCGAATGTAATTGGATACACCGATGCTAACTTCCAGACAGATAAGGATGACTTTAGATCGCAATCTGGTTATGTGTTTTGCTTAAACGGTGGCCCTGTGAGCTGGAAAACTTCAAAGCAAGATACAGTTGTTGATTCTACAACCGAGGCCGAGTATATTGTTGCCTCAAGTGCAGCAAAGGAAGCTGTTTGGATCAAAAAGTTCATTAGCGAACTTGGCATAGTTCCTAGCATTGTGGATCCCATTGGTCTCTATTGTGATAACAATGGTGCTATCGCACAAGCTAAGGAGCCTAGATCTCACCAACGATCCAAACACATACTTAGGCGTTATCACCTCATTCGAGAGATAATAGATAGAGGAGATGTGAAAATATGCAGAGTACCTACACTTGACAATATTACTGACCCACTGACAAAGCCTCTTGCGCAGCAGAAGCATGATGACCATACTAGATCTATGTGCATTAGGGGTATGCCTGATTGGCTCTAGTGCTGGTGGGAGATTGTTGGTGTAAGCCCTAGAGGCCAATACTTTTGGTACTTGTATCGAATTATTTATTAATAATAAAAGGCTTTTTCTTTATTATGTTTGTTTAATAAAGTCCCTAGAATAGCTAGTCCGTTTAATGTATCAAGTATGACTTAATCATGAGATCACATTAAACATAAGGACACTATTCTTAAAGTATCTGTAGTCGAGCTTTATTGTGAAGTGGGATAACATTAAAGCATTAAGACTATTATGTATATAGAATAATGATCACATCTCATGGATCATGGATAAGGAGTTATCAAGTCTTAAACATAGGTATGAATATTAAGAGTAATATTTATACTGGATTGATCCGCTCTGAGAATACTATATAGAATGTTATGCAAAGTGTCATAAGTTATTCTCATGGTGATAATGGTGTATACCACCCTTCGACCTGAAACGACTATGGACCCTAGATGTAGACTCGAGTGCCTTATTTTTGATCAAACATTGTCCGTAACTTGATGACCATAAAGACAGTTGATAGGTACTCCACGAAGCATGCTAAGGGACATGAGTGACCTAGATGGAATTTGCCCATCCTGCGTAACAAGATAAATGTCTATGGGCCCAATATTGAACTGGACAAGGATGATACGGTCTATGCCTTGTGTTCAATATAGACATAAGGGCAAAAGGGTAATTATACATATAAGTATTATCACAAAAGGATTTGTTAGATCATATGACATTTTCGTGTCTTGGGTAGTAGTGATGTGTTGCTAGATACCGCTCACTATTTATTATGTTAAATACATGATTTAATATAATTGCCAATGCCGCGAAAACCTACAGGGTCACACACAAAGGACGGATTGATGAGAGATAGAGTAACTAAGGAACATCGTAAGGTACGGTGTACTTAAGTGAATTATAGAACATCGTATGGCACAATGTACTTAAGTAGAATACGAAATATGGTAAGGTACCACGCGCTTAAATGATTTTGGCATATTATAAGATATGGACCACATACACTTAAGTGGACTTTTTAGCTTATAGCCCACACAAGTGGTTCTATAAATAGAACCCTTGTGCAGAAGCATTAAAAAAGTTGCATTTTTCGTTCTCTCTCTCTTTCTCTCTCTCTCTCTCTCTCTCTCTCTCTCTCTCTCTCTCTCTCTCTCTCTCTCTCTCTCTCTCTTAAAGCCTTCATTCGTAGCAGCTAGCACTGAGATTGAAGGAATCCGTTCGTGTGGACTGAGTAGAGGCGTTGTCATCGTTCAACGTTCGTGATCGCTCCGTAGATCTGCATCAAAGGTTTCAATCCTCACAAGAGGTAACGATTCTATCACTGATCATGCCCATTCGTAAGGATCACTAAAGGAGAAAATTTTAAATTCCGCTGCGTTTTGGATCACAATTCTCCTTCACATTCGTCTTCTAACCGTCATCTATACACCAATTACCAAGACCTTGGACCTGCTCATCAACCTTGACAATGTCACTCCAAAGCTTCGAGACACACCCCTTACACCTGAGGTTTGTACTGTTCGCGACTCTATATTTGGATTTCAATACTTTGCACCATAAAACATCTTCCTTATAATGCAGTTGCAAGACAAGTTTCATAATGCAAACGGTATTCATATACTCTAGCTTCCCCAACCCCAACCCTCCTTCTGCTCTCGGAATCGTGATAATATGCCAACTAACTGCATGATATCTCTTCTTATCCATGGTATATCGCCAGATGAAGTTCTTTTGTGTTCGCTAGATCTCATCTATACAAGCTTTCGGCAGGATGTTTGTCATTATGTGATAGGTTGGAATGGAACCGCTTCCAATACACTTTTAGACAAAGTTACCCTACTTACAAATGAGAGATGATTAGCTTTCTAGTTCGATAGTTTATTGGATATTTTCTTAACCAAATATTAGTAATCTTGTTTCTCCAGTCTCCGCCCACTGAGAGGGATTCCGAGATACTTTCCCAAGTCCTCAGTTTCACGAAATCCAGAAGCATGGATAAGTTTGGTTTGCAGCTATCTCTAAACATTCTTTAAGAACATAATACATGTTTTATCTTTATTCACTTCTTTCGTTGACATATCACTGAATTCTTTCAGAATCTTCATAAAACTTTACATCTGCTCTTCCTTGGTTTCACCTACCAGTAACAGATTGTCGGCGAACATTAAATGCGATATCCAAGGCCCATCCTTCCCGTGCGCAAAGCTTTCCACTTATTGGTACTAATTGCTTCCATGATAATATGAGACACTTTTTCCATGCATAAGACAAAAATATACGGCGAAATGGGATTTCCCTATTGTCATACCCTAATTTTTAACCCTAAGATCCCATATACCACTGACATCCTTGCGCACAAACAAGGACACCTTTTGGTCCCTCTCCCTCTCATCTTTGGGTTTTACTTTTGCATGGATCATCAAGCACCTCTTTGTTTGTTGTTTTTACCTTTGTGTTTATATGTTCAGTGTTTATCTAACCACTAATCAAAATAGTAAAATATGTTTTCTTTAAGTTTAATGTGCAAGGTAGGGCTTATCATTAAGAGCATAAAGCATGATTCCTCAACTAGATTTTCTTTTATTCCTCAGCAAGGTGTGGCCAACCATTGATTCGTAAGGGAAATATATTTCAATGCATGATATCAAAGGTTCTAAGGCATCTTTCAATCTCATTTTGATCAAGAGTACATCAAAGTTTTGTTGCTTACTTCTCAAGGAAAGTCAAAGGTTCATGTGTTTATTTTCATGCCTTCTTCAACAAGTAACCTCAAGCTTTGAGCAAATTAATCAAGAAACATTCAAGGAAACCTTATTTTGAGTTCATATGATCATCCATTTACCTTGAGTCATACTCATCTTGAATTGAGGATTTTTCGATGTTACAATAGGCTTTGAATTCCACATACCAAATTTGTCGAGAATCTTTTTCAGGTATGTCTCTTGAGATAGGCATAATCTTGACTGCTTTCTATCTCTTCAGATGTCAATCCCAAGAATCCTGGCGGCAACTCCCAGATCCTTCATGTCGAACTCCCTATCGAGTTCAGCCTTCACCTTCACTACATCCTCGACACTTTTGCTTGCTATGTGGATGTCATTCACATATAGCAACAAAATAACAAGAGAATTTCCATATCAAAATCAGAAGTAAACACAATGGTCGAACTGGCTCCTAGTGAAACCTATGTGTGCCATGAACCTGTTGAATCTCCTATTCCAATGTTGATGGGATTGTTTCTGGCCATATGAAGACCCATTCAACTTGCACACATAATTCTCCTTTCCCTTTTCTGCATACCCTTCAGGTTGCCTCATCAAGATTGTTTCATCTAGATCACCATACAGGAAGGCTTTCTTCACATCCATTTGTTCAAGTTCTAGGTCGAACTTTGCCACCATGGCTAACAACAATCTAATGTATCTATACTTTAATAGGTGAGAACATATCATTGAAGTCCACACCTTCTTTCTGAGTGAACCCCCTATCAACTAACATTGCCTTAAATTTCTCTGACATAACTCATTTGATTCCTTCTTTAACCTTGACAATCCACTTACAACTGACTAACTTGGCTCCAACAGGTTTCTCGATCATGTCCAAAGCGTGGTTATCATGAAGAGATTTTATCTCATCATCCATGGATATTATCCATTCAGTCTTGTTCCGACTCCTCGTAGCTTCCTTGTAATATCTAGGTTCTTCATCAAGTACCTCACCAGCAGATATTAATGCAAACACTATGAGATCTGCATAACTAAGTATGCCATGAGGCTTGATTACTCTTCTCGGCCTGTCTCTTGCCAGCAGGTAGTCATTATTAGCCTCCTCATCTTCACCAACAACTTGTGCTTCTTCTTCGAATTCATCTAGGTTCTATTATTCAGTATCACTATGCTCTACCTCAACAAGAATCTCTTCATGTTCCATCTCTTCTTCTGAAATCTTTGCATTTCGACCAACATCGTCAATTTTCTTGAACGCCATTTTTGCTTCATTGAAAACCACATTACGACTTGTGATACACCTCCAAGACCTGGTTTTAGGCACCATAACCCATAGGATTTTACTCCATCAGGATACCCCATAAACATGCATCACAGACCTCTATGTTCAACCTTGTTTTTCCTAATGTGAGCAAAGGCTACACAACAAAATACTATAAGTTTATCAAGATTTGGTGGATGACCTGACCAAACTTCTTCAGGTGTCTTCATCCCCTAAGGTAGTTGGGGGACACCTATTTATCAGGTATGTTGTAGTCACATCATCCTCAACCCAAAACACCTTCTTCAATCCATCAATAACCAATATGCATCTAACCTTTTCCAAGATTGTTCAATTGAATCTCTCTGCCAGAAGATTTTGCTGAGGAGTACCGCAGTAATCTTGTGCCTTGCAATACCACAAATACTACATTAACTTTCGAAAGCTTCATTGCAGAACTTAAGGCAATTATTGGTTCTCAACCTCTTGAGCTTCCTTCTAGTTTGATTTTCGACTAGAGTCTTCCAACTTTTGAAATTCTCAAAAGTTCCATCCTTAGTCTTCTGGATGAATACACATAACTTTCTGGAATAATCATCAACTATGGATAGAAAATACCTTATACCTGAGTGTGAAGGATTCCTTGCAGGCCCCCAAAGATTAGCATGAACGTAATCAAGGAATACATGTGTTCTTTGTTTTCCTTTGTTAAACTTCACTATGCAGGATTTACCGAACATACAAGGTTCGCAGAACTCCATCTTTTCGACTTTGCACCACCTAGCATATTATATTTCCTCAGTTTGACAAGACCCATTTCACTGACATGGGCCAATCTCATGTGCAATAGTTCTATCTTCGACATAGGTTTCAGGGAGGCAAAATATGTTGATCCACTTACAACCTCATCCTCAAGGCTATACAAGCCTGGTTTCTTCACACATCTCAAGACTTCCTTCGACCCCTTCATGACTTTCAAGATACCTTTATCTCCTCTTAAAATATATAATTTCTTATCGAAGTCACCAAGAGAAATCAAATTTCTCTTCAGATTAGGTACATACTGACACCAGTCAATAACTTTATTGACTCATCATGGAGCTTGAATCTTGCAGATCAAATACTTGTTATTTTGAAGGCTTTTTCTTTCCCAACAAAATTGATCCATCATCTTGATCACTTAATTTCTCATACACGTCCTTGTTTAGAGTTATGTGCCAAGTACACCCTGAATCCATACTCCACTCCTTGCTAGAGTTACTGCTTGAAACTACAAGAACATTAGATGATTCAAAATCATCTTGCACAATAGATGTGTTTCCATTATCCTTACGTCCATGATTATTCAGGCGTTCATGGCACACCTTTCTGGTGTGACCCTCCTTCTTACACTGATAACACCTAATTGCAAGATCATCACCACCATAAGACTTCTCCTGACCTTTACCATTCTTCTTCTCAAACCTGTCATATTTCTTAAAAAAAAATTGTTAATGAATAAACCTTCACCAATAAATGATGACTTGTGCTCCTTTCGTTTGTTCAAATCCTTATAGTACAAGACTGATTGAAAATTTTCAAATGTCAATGAATTTCTTCCATAAAAGAGAGTGTCTTTGAAATGATCTTGAGGCTTAGGTAAAGAAAACAACAATAACAACGCTTGATCTTTATCATTTATACTAACCTCGATATTCTCTAGATCAAGAATCAGCTTGTTGAACGTATCCAACTGCTTCTTCAAGACTCTATCTTTACTCATCTTGAATGAATACAGGGCCTACTTCAGGTAAAGACGATTTACAAAGGATTTTGTCATTTACAACCCTTCAAGATTGTTCCTCCCACCTGTTGCCTCTTCTTCTTCTTCTAGACCTTCCAGAGAACCTTATCGCCAAGGCTCAATATGATAAATCTTTGAGCTTTCTCGATCATCTTCGTCTTCTTCTTCTTCTCTTTTAGCATAACATCCATCTTCTCTGATCCTTTCAACACTTCTAACAGTCATACACTCATCCAATAGTCCACCATCACGATGGCGAGTTCGAGTTCTTCACCGGATAACAAATAAAAGATTAAAGATTTCTAAAATGAATCAAGCAAAAGACTCAACAATATCATTGTTCCCTTAGTCATATCATAGCGCCCTTCGTGGTATCATTGCGCTCTTCAGTGTATCATTGCTCCCTCTGGGAAATTATTGCACCATTTGATGTATCAATGTGCCATATGAGGTATCATTGCACCATACGAGAGACATGTGGTATTAAACCATACATGGGAGAGCTTGCTCCGACGTAATGTATATTCATGTCTCAAATGAAAATTCAACGAAAAGCAAACAACGTTGTATAATATTGCTCGAACTCCCATAGGTGGGATCTATCAACTCCCTACTTGAATAAAATTGACAGATGAGACTTTATCAAGGATGTTAATGGATGAGCTAAACTAGTAATATGCTTGAACGCATTTAGTCTCCGTCTTCCGAATAAATGTCTTTTCATTCCTCAATATGAAAGGCAAGATAGAATTGTTTTACCTTTAATACAAAAACAAAAATCTATGGCGAGATAAATTCTCTTAATTTTAAGGAATAATGAGGGTGAACTCGACGATCATTTCCACCCATATGTTAGAACATCAAAATGAACTCATTGAGTTAAGATGTATACGACAAATAAAGTATTTTATATCGCTTAAAACAAGTTGAATGAATTTGAAGAGTTGTGATTTACTTAACAAAATGCCAATATTCATAGATCCAAATAGCTTGGACCTTGGTTCATTCGCTTTTGGTCACTTGAAATGCACATAAACGACCTAAAAAAAGTGTACGCGATATGAAGCACTCATCAAGTTATAAAGGCAATCTCACCACATTGCACTACATCTTTGGTGGTGAGTTGTTCACTACATTGCTCAATGGGTTGGCGTCTCCTATGGTGTGACCGAGATGTTTACCTCAAGAAATAACATGTCTTCTTAAACTACATTAGGTTATATTCTCGATGCTATGTTAAAGGGGCTATATATACATGTTTCAAAGACTTAGTCAAAAATGAATATGAACTTTGGACTTATAGGTTTTTTCCTTTAATCACTTCTCCCTTACATACCTCATGCTTAGGGGACTATGAAGCGTCATGGATTTTGACTTAATCATTTCGCCCTTACATACCTCGTGCTTAAGGGACTTGGAACCATCTTATCTTTTGACTTAATCACTTCCCCTTATCGACACCGTGTTTAAGGGACTATGAACCGTCGTGCCATTTGACTTAATCATTTTTCCTTTACAGGCCTCGTACTTGAGGGACTATGAACCATCATATCTTTTAACTTAACCAGCTCCCCTTAAAGGCCTCGTGCTTGAGGGAATATGAATTGTCACGTCTTTTTACTTAATTATTGTGCCATTACAGACCTCATACTTAAGGGACCATGAACCTTTATAATATAGGTCCAACTAGCTTTATAAGACTCCATTTCGTTCACTTTAGGTGAGGTGCAATAAATAAGTGAGACGCAACAATCTTTGAGTTACACCTTTAATCCTCGATCTCAAATCCAAGGAATGAAAGTTGCGCGAGATGTGGAGATTGAAATTTGTGGCTACATGGCACCTATAAATGGTGGGAGAAATAGGTCTCGTAATTGGAAAGGGAATGAGTATATGTTAAGTTGAGTGTAATAGGAGATTTTATCCTGCCACCCGCAAAATATGATATGGCACCCCTACGGTGTTCCATAATACCTAAATTACCCTTGTCAAAATTTTGCCAAAAAGTTCGGATAAAAAATCTGGTAGAACAAGTCAAACATCTGGTACAAGACAAAAAAAAATCTGATAATGTATTTAAAAAATCCAATATGCATTTTTACTGATTTAAAAAAAAATGAATTTAGCATACAAGATCTTTGTAATTTTATGGGTTTTTGAAAAAATCGATAGTTCATATTCGATAGCCAAAAAATTTTAACACTATCGGAATTTTCGAAATGTTTTGTAGTTTTTTGATATTTTTCAAAAAATGCTGAAAAACTACAAAATATTTCGAAAAATCTGGTATTGTTAAATTTGTTTGCATATCAAATATTAACTACCAACATTTTTCAAAAATTCGGAAAAATACAAAACATTTTGAAAAATCCGGTATTTCTTCAAACATTTACCATATGTCAATGCGTTTCTATCAAAAATTTCCGGTATTTTTTCATATAAACGCAAAAAATCATGTATTCCTTTAAAAAATCCGGTATTTTACGGCACTTTTAAAAATACTTTAAAAAAATTTGGGATCCTTTATTTCCTACCGAATATTTTGAAATATTTGGGATCCTAAAGAATTTGGAATATTTTGAAAATTCTGATATACCGGATATTTCGTCTACTATAAAAAAATTTGATAGTCCATAATGATTCATTTGTATGGTTCAAATCCTGAAGGTTCCCCGGTAAGTTTTACATAATTTTTCACCACTAATGCTGTATGTTTTATTTACATATTTTATTTTTGACTTGTTCAAAACTTAATATGCTTTCTACATATCTGACATTGATAATTTATTCTGTATATATTGTAAATGATATATATTTCCCTTCCGAACTGATGTGTTGGACATAGTCCATTGATAAATATCATGATATTATTGTTGGTACTATTCGTTTTAATACCGCAAATTAGATAAATTGATTAAAAATATAACAATATCAAATATAAAGCTGTATTTATTTTGTGTGGATCTTTTACTTTGGTTTAAATTAATTAATTAGAGAGTAAAAAATGGGAAAACAATAAAGAGGATGGATCTCTTACCTCTTAGAAGACAAATAGAAAACAGACTGAAACAGTTTGCGGAAACAAAATGATCTGCAAACAAACAGAAACAAAAAGATATTATATTATCACTGAAATGAAAGAGAGAACAAAACAATGAAGAGCATGGATCTGTTACCTCTTAGAAGACAAATAGAAAATGAAATGGTTTCAAACAGTTTGGGGGAAACAAAATGATTTGTAAACAAAGAGAAACAAAAAGATATTAAAAATTATCACTGAAATGAAAGAGAGAACAAATTAATACATACCTCTAACAAGTTGTTAAAGAGAAACTGCAACTTTTGAAATGAACATAGCATGGATATCTTTCATAAGCATATACCATTATATACTCACGCAGCCCCACTGTCTAACTTAATTTATTAATTTTCTCCATACTTCGTTGGGTGGCAAGTTACTACTCGAATAACTGTTATGTTTATTAATATTATAATATTAGGAATGACAATTTCTCTATACTTCCTTAGGTAAGCAACTACTTGAATTATGATATTTTATTAATTGATTATTATTTTTCTTAACTAACAAATGTAGATATGTATATCAGATTAGATTCGAATATGTTACATATCAATATTTGTTAAAATAAAGAGTTTAAAAAGAGTTTAATTGAAATGCACTGACAGTGTAAAGATATTTTATACTGTCAGTTAATCACAATCATTGATTTTTTTAAAGAAATTTGACTTTTTCTATAATCACATGTAAAGTAATTCAAACGGATGATTGTGATGTATTGACAGTGTAAAATTTTTTACACTGACAATGCATAACAATTAATCTCTAAAATAAATATTGAAATTGGTCATATCACAAAAGTTTAATAAATTTTACCTAATGCAAGAGTTTATCTTTACCATTAAATTAAATTAAATTAATTAATTTAATTAAGAATTTATTTGTGTGGTATAAATACAAATTAAATAGACTTTACACACCATGTGATTCTTTATATTCAAGATATCTAATATTTTTATAAAGGATTATGCATCTGTCGATAGATTAGACGATGGGAGTTCTTTTGTCGATTATGGTATTTAGTGAGATTCACTTCATATTTATGTTTTTAAAAGTTTTTTAAGAGATAGGTTGAAAATGTTCAACTATTTTTTGGTGGATTAGGCTTTACGTCCTCTATTTTTCTTGTTTTCTTTCATTCAATAAATTGTTTTTACTAAAAAAAATAAAATTACAAAAAAAATATCTTTTTACCGGAGAAAACTAATCCATCTTACTAAAAATAAAAGGATCAATAAGACATATCTGAAAATTTAAAATAAAATTAAGAAATAGTATTATATATGGCCACACATCTTCACTTTCCTACTAAACTAGCCGAAAACGGTAAGAAGATAAAATAACTTTATAGCTAATTAATATGGGTTCTAGTTAATATGGTTTGGTATAGGATTTTTAATTAGTTAGGGTGGCAGATAGCCTTTTCTAAAAAATGTTTCACCCAACGTATTGATCACACAAATGATGAATTCAACAATTTGCAAATGAAAAGTAAAACAGATAAAGAGAAAAAGAGAATACACAAGGATTTGTTTAGGCAATTCTCCAACGGCCTCGCTATGGGTACGTCTGCCCTTAATTCGAATTCGAATTGTGATGATAAAATTTAACCTTACTTTGCAAAATCCGTTTATAAGAGAAATGTAGCAATTCAACCCTACATACCTTATATTTGACGTTGATTCTAACACTTTCTCTTCCCTTGATCTGAGCTTGATCAAGTCACCCAACAATACCAATTTTATTCACCGTCTCATGATACTCCTTTGCAAGAAACCCTCGTTCTTCAAAGATTTCACTCGATCGAATCCAAATTGCGAATTATTGTAACCCAAGATTTACCATGATGATCCACCGTCTCACGCTACTCCTTTGCAAGAAACCCATGTTCTTCAAAGCTTTCACTCGATCAAATCCAACTTGCGTAATCTTGTCCAAAACCTTCAAATTCTCAATTGACCTTGAAGGAAAACCCCAACTTGGTTTTCTTATTTGAAATCCTCAAAGATATCAACCCAATTTTCAATTCAACAACCAAAATTAGACGTTATCAACACTGATTCTAGATGGAACCCGGACAAAAAATGATTATGTGTACTTTGTTTGTGTGTATGCATAGAACGTAGGTTGAATATGAAAGGAACTCTTTGAAATCCTGATTTCGTATAATAGTTTTCTCAAAACTACTAAAAGGAATGATGCTTGTATGAAGTATATATATGTGTGCAAGTTGGAGGCAAAAAGGAATGCAAGAGGTTTAGAAAAAAAAATGCAAATTTTCAAGATTTTTAATGCATGTGTCGTCCTATGTAAGTCATGTGTCGACTCATATAGGCGGTACATCAAACAGAAGCTACAAACTTTAAAAATGACTTACATGTGTCGACTCATAGAATTTTTTTTCTTATATGCGTCGACTCGTAGCATGCATGTGTCGACACATAGACCTGTTTTTCATATAAAAACCAAATGTTAATGCATGAAACCTTTTCTAACCCATTCTTAATTTTCCTAATACTAAGATGCGCATTTAGAATCAGAGAATACCGTCCAATATACATAAATGCTAACTTGTCCTAATTTTGACATCAAACAAAAAAATTATAATAGGAAGGTGGACTCACAACAGTGACACACAACTTCACTACCTCTTCTTTCATTTCTAGTTCCTAACCAAATAGTGGCATTGTATGTGGGAACCAAATTCTGATTTTCAGAAATTTCCTCGAAAAACATTATTTCTCAATCAAAAATCCAGATCAATGATATTCTTTCTTGAAGTTTCAATATCCTCATCTAACATATTTATTATTAGAGTAGTCAAGCAGGGCGACATCCAGAGTCACTCAATATGTCGTTCAATGACAAGTTATTACTTGTTGTCGTACCACAATTTTGTCCAGGTCATTTTTAAAACTTTCATCCATTCTTCTTTATTTTCGATTGTGTCATCTGTATAGCAAAATATGCATTTCGTTTTGAATAAAACCTAAAATATTGGCTAGAATAAATTCTCGGACATACAGACAGACCAGTTGAATCATTTCTCAAATACATGAAAAATCAACGGATAAAAAGTTTCGAAATCAAGCTTGCAAACATCAGTATTATTAACCTACCGTTCACATAGTTTAATCTGGTGTGCTCATTTTATTTTTTGATAACTTTTTTCAGTCACATTTTGATCAGCATATGCCTGTTTAACCAGTCAAAATTTATTTCAAAAATTGTATTTTTCCGAGAGGTTTATTTCGCGCTGATCATTTTAGTGCGTTTGATTTGATTTTTCGAGCATAATTGCACCCGATTTTTATTCATAATCAGTCGTTTTATTTTTATTCTTTCGTCAAATTAGTCAGAAGAATTAATTAGAATTTTCCATGTTCTTATTTTATTTTTATCACATTCATTTTCGAAGTTATGAATTTTATTTGATTTAATTGATTTAAATTGTTTTTAATCAATTAAATCATCTAGAAGGGGAATTGTAGGCATTTTAAACTTAAGTGTGCTTCTTTGACTTAATCTGGACCATCGATTCGAATTTAATCAAAGGTTCACATGTGTTATCCTCACTTTTCCTTATTGACCAATCATAAATTAGAATTTGTTCTATTTATTTCTTTAATTAAATCAGAAAATAGAAAATAAAATATCTCTTTTCCCCTCCAATGAGAAGGAGCCACGCTGGCAGTTTATCATTTGATCTTTATCCCAATATCTGAATATCCTCTCTCTTCCAAAGGATATGTGGCAAGGTGGGAGTGGCTAGAAAAAAAGGGACAGGTTTTTGAAAAAGGGTGGCCACACGCGGAACCGCAAAAAAGGGGGAATCACTTTTCCACATCAATACACCAATCCCACTCTAAAAAAAGAGACACGTCTTCTTGCTGAGGGAGATTTTTCTTCTGTAGAAAAATCATTTTCTTCAACCTACTCATCCACCTTAAAAAACCGTGAACCACCTTCACTCCTTTCTTTTTGACAGTCACCGAACCACCATCCATTTTCACTCGAACAACCACCTTATTCTTCAACCCTTCAACCTCCCGATGTAACGCCTTGAACACAAACCCTGCTACCAATCCACCACCACCAAAATATTTATTTTCGGCGAGTTAAAAACCATAAAACCCTCTCTCAATATTCCTCATATTCAACATCAAAGTTATTTCTCACCTCCTATCCGGACTCCCTTTCAAACATCCACCACAAGTGCAATTTCCAAACCAAATCTTCACCCTCTCTGATCTACTTCCGCTCTTCCCTCAAGTCGACAACATCACCAGCGTTCACTCCACTCCGCCATGTACGACACAAAATTGTCGCGAATCACAATTCCACGCAACTTTTTCTTCCAAAATCTTCCATCAACAACATATCCACTCTTGCAATTCGGACCATTCGTTGTGAGATTTTGGGCCCATCTAGTTCTTACTAGTGGCACCCCATGGATTTTTTTTATGATGATTATGATTAAGTTTTTTTTTCTTTCATTTCGGTTATAGTGATCATGAAGTAATAATTTTATGTTGTTTATTTTGTTTAAGTCCATTGTGATGTATCAGATTTTTGATCTGCGACTTCGGCAATTCTATGTCATTATGCCGCTAAATTCCAATAAATTAATAGAATATTTCACCGTGTTATGATCTTGCGAATGACATTAATCATGTTGTCATTTCGTACAAATTGGTTTTGAGCACACCGATTCAATTCAATCAATTAAATCAACATCGTCACCTATCTCTTCCTCTTTTAATTATAATTAATTAATTAATTAAATTTTGATTAGTTAGTTAAATTTGATTAATCAATTTTAAACTAACTTGGTTATTTGATTTAATTAAATAATTTTGGTAATTAATCGATTTAACCAAGTTTTAATAAATTAATTTTGATAATTCAATGTTGATTGATTTCCTCCACTATCATTTCATAATACAACTCGATTCCACTCCATTTCATCATCAATTCAAAACCATGGTTAAACCATTAAAATTCAAATGTTACTCGATTAAATATCGAGCCCATTTTCAACACACTTGTGAGTCGATTGCTTTTAGCATCGCCATCAACCTCACATAGACTACTCTTAGGCTTTCTTACAATGAGACCCCTTCGATTTTAATTAATCCATTAGATGATTGATACACCAAATATAATCCAATTTATCCGCAAACATAAATTTAAAACCTCGATCCAAGATCGACTATTTTATTCAAATCAAATTCAAAATGCCTAATCACGATTAAATACCATTTCATTTGGAAATGAAAAAGGGGATGGTTTTAAGCCTTCAACTCCTCTCCTCGATTGTTTGAATACAAGTTCCCTTACTCAGTTAGTCAAACAGTTATCATTTCTCTTTAAACCTTTTAAATCGATTAAACCAAATCATTTTCATAATAAATTAAACGAAAAGGGAAATGGTCTTGAGCCTTTGATTTCTCTTCTCAAATGTTTGGATATGAGTTGTCTTACTCAGTCATTCAAGCATTTGTCATTTGTCCATAATACATCAACCACACATAAACCTATTTTCATAATCAATTAGATAAAAAAGAAAATGGTCTAGAGTCTTCTATTCCCTTTCCTAAGTACTTGGATGTCAGTTCCCTTACTCGTCCATCCGAGTATTCGTCATCCATTTAAAATACCTTAACTATTATCAAACCTTTTGTAATTAAGGATGAAAAGGGAGATATCCTAGAGCCTTCGATTCCTCTCCTCGACTTTTTGGATACGAGTTACCTTACTTGATTATCCGAGTAATCTTCATCGTACAAAATATCTCAACATCTCAAATCTATCTTTTTCTCGCCCCTGTGCAATCGAAACCAATCAAACCAATCAAACCAAACATCCAACATATTAATCCATCTTGTCACCCCGTGTTATCAAAACTCTTTTGGAAAAGAACACTATTCAATCCTTTGTAACGCGCATAACAAATTAGTGCTTAAGCCTCCGTCGAGAGTAGACAAGCCAATGTTTAGCCTTTAGAATGCAATATCAACATTTGTTCATTAAAAGACACCAACAAACCGTAGTTCACCGAACTATGAATGCTCTGATTTCCTTATTACACTATAAGGATGCGTAGGCACATGATTGCGAGATCTTGGCGAACACACTAATAAAAAACCTCCATTTTCCCCTTATGAGGTTTCCTTTCATCTCTCATTTCAATCCTTTATTCACTCGAAGAAAAAAAATAGCATTAGATAACATTCAAATCGTAAATTATATTAAAAGGTTCCTGTTGGGTACAACGGACGTGAGGGGTGTTAATACTTTTCCCTTGCATAATCGACTCCCAAACCCATATATGGTTGCGACGACCATTATTCTGTTTTCAAAGGTTTATCGATATTTTCCTATTCCTTCATTGGAATAAATAATGTTCGATGGTGACTCTGTCTAAACTATTTTTCCGCGACCATCGCGAGGAATCGTATTTTTCGAGATGCGATAGTTGGCGACTCTGTTGGGGAGATATGCTACATGCAAGGTAGAGTCAAGCCTAACTTATTTAAATTTGAGATTAATGTTATCTTTATTTTTCTTTTTTCTTTTATCTTCTTTTCTTTATCTCGTTGTATTATCGCTATTTGTAAATGGTTGTTGGTTCTTATTATTTTATTAAGGCTATCTGATTATTGGCACTTTGTGAGATAGGCTCTCTACCCGAGTCTGCGAAAACCATATGATTAACATGGTGGTTGTGTAGTAAAGGCCCACAAGGAGCCTTCCTTGTTAGGAAGATACGAAGACCCCTCCTAGAGTAGATTCTCTTGAGATATTATTGTTCGATGAGCCTTCGTCACAACGATAGTGTTTTCAAGTTGGATCAATGACTCTGGGGACCTTTTAACATGTTCCATCTACGGTGGTTATGTAGTATTAACCTACGAGACTTTAGACTTTTTGGGTTAATACAAAAGACTCAATCAGATGAGATCCCTTGGACGTATTACTACCTTACAATAAAGATTGGGAACCAAACAAATTTCAACATCACTCTTGCCAAACAAGTCCTTTCCTCTCAGAGTTTTCAATTCCTTGTGCAGCTCAAGAAATTGATCCTTCATCTCATCCATCTTCTCATACACGTCTAGACCTTAAGATGGCTCAGAGTGGTAGATAGTCTCCTCAACACGAGGCAGAGTGTGAACAATAGGATAATGCTATGACATGATCGGGCTAGATGCCGGGAGATAAACAAATGTGTGAGCATACCGTTCTGGAACAAAATTAGGTGGCATTCCCTAAGGGAATCCAGCAGGCATAGTGGGAACAGACTGGCTGGCAGCAGCAACAAGAACAATTGATGAAGCAATCTCTGATATGACAGTCCTCTAAGGAGGAGGAGTTATGGGAGGCGAAGATTGTTGGTTTTGAGCAGCAATGACTGATTCCATTAGCGCCGTAAGGTGGACAATCTCATCCTTCAACTCTCTATTATCTTGTTCAAGGTGCTCCATTCTTCTCAAATGAATAGCTCGAGTGTTGTAGTGGTGAGTCAACTTGGCGGATACACAAAAGAAGAACTGATAAGACACCTGGCGAGAGAACCCTGTTATGCAAATGCTGCATGAAATGCAACGCTCTTGATTGTTTTTAATTTCAAGAATATATGAAGTCTTATTTGCAAATATAATAATAATCAACAATAATAATTCAATTGACAATAAAATCTATTTTTATTCATAAAATTTTGGAAGGATTACACTGAGTACAATTTCAGAAACCAAAATACAAATACAAGAGAAAAGGAAAATGTCATTCTAAGGATCCCTAACAACTGCATCAGAAGATCTAGCCAAAGGAGTGTATTTCCTGGATGCGTCGAATCTCTGACTCAAAGGATGTCTTCATCTGAGCCTTCTCAAAGATAAGTTGATCGATAATCTTATTCCAAGCACCGGAAGGCTGAGGCATACTAGACGAAAATAAATCCTCCGACTCTCTCTGTCTCTTTACTGCACGACCTCAAGAATCTCAATTAGTGCATCTTTGTATTTCGACTCAAGTTGCACTTTTCATGCTTTCGGCTTAAAGCATAGAACCACTCTTCCGACATATCTTTCTCTTGCTTCATCTTGGCGAGTGCATCTTCCAACTCCTCTACATATTGGTTAGGGAGAGTTGATGGTTCAACCACAACCATAGACATAGGTCTTTCACAAGTGTACGACATCTTCAGCTCCAAAGCTCTCTTCTTCACCCAAATAGTGTAAGCTTCCAAAGTTACACAATTGCATGGACCAAGCTCAGATCTTCCTTTCCTATGAACATTATGCTAAGCATGCGTCATCCTTTTCTTCAAAATTTTGGGATCTTTACCCTCTTGATAGAATAGACCCTCTAACTGAATGTTATTAGGCTTATCTCTCAAGGGGAACCCAAGTTGACGATGAGCAGTAGGGTTGTAGTTGATTCCTCCTTATGTACTAACAAGAGGCATATTAGAGAACTCACCACAACTATCAATAATATCCAAGCTACTCAATGCAGAATCATACCAAACAATATCATCATTAGTGAGAGACATAAGTCTCTAAGACCATTGTAGACATTGCTTGTTCTCCAAGAAAGCAAGCGTCTGAGGCAAGTACGAAATAAACCCCTTGTACAGGAGAGGAACACAACACACAATAGTCCTACCACCTTTAGAATTCCTCAAATGTAGAGAGAAATACATGTCACCCAACAGAGTCAGAACAAGATTTCCAATCAAGAAGGTTCTAATGGCATTAACATAAACAAAACCGTCAATGTTAGGGAACAAAGCCAAACCATAGATGAGAAATACAAAGATGGCTTTAAAAGCATCAATGCTACCGTCCTGAGCAAATACAGTAGCCCTACCAATGAGGAACTCAAAATTCAACCCAAGAATACCTCTTTTCTTCACCAAATGAGCATCAATCTCAGATTTCTTCAGATGGAGAGCTTCAACTATGATTTGAGATCTGGGAATCTCCTCTAATCCATTGAAAGGTACTTTGTTAGATATGGGCATACTCCTCTAACGTAGGCACAAGATGATAATCAGGAAAAGTGAAGCACCGGTAGGGAGGGTCATAAAACTGCACCAAAATGCTCAAGTGTCCTTCAACCACATCAGTAGATAACACGAACAAAAGCTTCCCATGACATTGCTTGAAGTCCAAGGGATCTAATATAAAGGATGAAAGCTTCCTTAGTTCCTTCAAATCAGGACATCTGAAACTGTACTTCTTAGTATTCCTTCGTCCATGATCCATGGTCTGAAAATATTCGCAAATAAGACCTTAGTTTCCTTGAAATTTACTTTTCTGTGATGAATGTTATGATGCGCATGTATGCATGAATGCAACAATCTCACACAGGGGATCACACACAAGGCAAACACAAACAAAGGTCAAGGGATGGATCAAGTCATCATCAAGATCAATCATCCATTTTGGTGGATTATGGTTTTCACCTTATCAACACCAAAGTTCCATTGATATGGACAAGACTTGATCGAATCAACCAAGAATCAAATGGTTCGTTACGAGTCACGAGCATGAAGCCAGGTTAAGAACCATCCCAAAGGAGTGTACAAAGGAAAAAAAACCTGTAGAGCATGTTCTAAAAAGTTCCCAGAGTCTTGATCCCATCTATCGAATATTATAGGTTAGGATGACAGACTCATCAACCCATAATATTCTCAAGAGAAACTCGTCTGAGTGAAGTATCACGTAACAACTGTTATAAAGTTTACACCTGAATAGTCTCCGCACTACGTCCTAAATAGGCCAAGTTGGGTTAAATGTTTTACGGTCCTCACCTTCTCGGACTCCCAGATCGGAAAGAGTAATGTCTATCCACAATTTACTCGTGTGACATTAATAATTCCAAAGGGGTCTCCACTGAGTAGATGGGTCTCAAGCCAACTTATTAAGGATTACTCCACACAAGTTGAACATGACTATACCATCGTCCTATCTTAATTGCACTCAAGTTTGGGTTAGAACTTATCTCACCACACATAGATCACCAAGCACAACAGACAAATTATATCACAAAAAAAATATACAAACAAACATCAAATATACAAATATATACACATAAAAACATAGGCTAAACCCACTGAGGACTATTTCCCCAGCAGAGTCGCCACGCAATTTTTGTAGTGGTAAATACATGACCATCAAGCTATGGATAAGCTTAACGTCAATAAAACCAGAGTCGCCACCACGCTTTTATTATTTCGAAAGGAAAAGGGAAAAGTACGAATAAACCCCAAAGATAAGAAGTTTTCAAATCAAAACTAATAAAATGCAATAGATTACAGGTAAGGGGGTTGGTTACACAGAAGGAAGGTGTTAGCACCCAAAGTGTCCTAGGTACTCCTAGGGAGCCCTTTTTTATGTGCAAGTGATTTGGTCTAAATGATGTTTGATAAAATATAGAGTGGGGTGTCGCAACCTGAAAAAAACAGTGTGCGAAAAAACAACTGGCGAAAGAAGATGACAGAAGAGTCGCCACCGTGTGTTATTTATCCCAAAGTAGGGAAAGGAAATGCTCGAAGTAAACCTGAAAAGAGGAAAGGAAAAGACAAGGTCTCGCAACCAAATCTTGGGTTCGGGAGTCGGTTATGCGAAGGGAAGGTATTAGCACCCCTACGCATCTGTAGTACTCTACGGGATCCACTTTTGTAGTTCTTGTCTAAAGGGTGTGAGTTTATCTTGTGCTGTTTACTGAAAAAAATGGTTAAATGAAAATGACTCGCGCGGATGTCGCATCCACTGCATACGTATCTCATCTGAATATGAGAATCAGAGTCTTCGTAGCTCAGCTGACCTATGGGTTTGGGGGATGTGTGCTCGCTAATACATCGCGTCTTATGCCTACGTATCTCATCTGGAATGAGAATCAGAGCAAGTCGTAGTTCGGCTAACTACGGGGTTATGGATTGGGTTTTGGACGAACGACGTTACTACGCAATCTACCGGATGCTCGACCTTTGGAGACTTACTCACCTGTATTAGAAGGAGTAAACGTGTGTTTAGGAGAAGAAAAATCAATGAAGGGTTAGGGTTTGGGACGCTCATGCAAAAAGGCAGTCCTTCACAAAGGAACCGCGCTACCTGCGGGGATACGAACACATACAAAACAAACATGTATAAAGTAAATGTGCCAACAAGGCAATCAGAATAAATCTCCCAAATGGTATCCCACAAGCAAAGTGGAATATCCAACGAGCTATTCCTGCAAAAGTCATGTGAGCCTTCACAAAAACTCAACAAAAGGGTTAGTGAAACACGATAAGCATTTTTTTCATGGATAACAATATGGTTTCAGAAACCTCAAATCATGTGGCATACACTTCAGAAATTAAACGATTAAGCATTCAAGGCATTATTTATACATTCATACATAATTATGAACCCGTGGGCAAAAACCTAATGAAATTCATCCATCATACCTCAAATATTAAGAGTATTCAACTTCAAAGCACAAAGGTAATGGGAATAAGGGCAAACCTGATTGGAGAGATCGATTGAAATCAAATGGCACGACTGAATTTGCAAACCAATGTTAGGGTTTGCTTGAGCTGAAAGTGTGTGAGTCAGAATGAACCTTTCAGAGTTGCCTGGAGGTTGCTATGAACTCTGTTAGCTCTTCTCTCACCATCTTTTTCTCCAGGGTTCTTCTCTCACTATCTTTTTCCCAGATAGGGTAATAGGAATATAATGACATTTTGTTTCACTGAAACTCTGAATTTATAACCTAATTTTTGTGGACCTGTGGGCTCAAATGAGAGAGGTCCAAGTCCAAGATTTTTTCTTTTATTTATTTATTTATTTAATTTTTTAAAATTTATTTATTTATTGTTTTTTTTTTAGTTTTTTTTTTAAATAAAGTTTCTTGGATCTGATTCTGATTTCCATGATGAAATGCAAATGCTAAATGACCTAAAAATGAATGCATGCACGAGGTGTAAAGCGTATGCTTCCAGGAAAAATGAAAGGGTAAATTTTGGGGTATTACAGCTTCCCCTATTCAATCAACTGGAGACCTGGAAAGAAGAAAATAGCGGTTTTCGTGCTTTCGAGGTGTCAAGGGATTGAATACAATAAAAGCCCGAAAATTTGCACTGAAGTGAAGTGAAGTAACAATGCCTGTCAGAATCGGCAAAGAGGTGGTCTTGAAAGAAGAATCTGTCTGGTACGGTGAGAGTCAGTCTGAATACCGAAAAAGAATGTTAACTTGGATTCCAAAATAAATGGTAACACAGAAATAACCATGGCCTGAATGCCGCTCATCAGTCTGAATACTGGAAATGACTTCGATCTGAACATCGGAAGATATGAGATTATTAATATCGGTCTGAACACCGAGAGGTTGGCCTGAATGCCACAAGTTGCGTCGACCTGAATGTCGGAAACCTCTTCGATCTGAACATCGGAAAACTGGTCTGAATGCCACTTCGGTCTGAATATCGGAAAATTGGCCTGAATGCCACTTCGATCTGAATGTCGGAAATTTGGCCTGAATGCCACAAGTTGCATCGACCTGAACGTCAGAAACTTCTTCGATCTGAACATCGGAAAATTGGCATGAACGCCACTTCGGTCTGAATACCGGAAACTTCATGCCTGCCAGCATCGGCAGAAATAGGGAACGATAATAGAGGCGGCGCATGGGCCAATGACACTTGCTGGGGATAACAAAGGTAAGTCATGAACAATCTTCAGTCTGAGTACTGGAAACAACTTATGGCTTATCACTTGGGATACTGAGAATGTTTTATGCTTACATGCGTGTGTTTGAATTTTTCAATGGCGTAATGCTCCATGAAAATGGAAATGCTACGTGATTTGGGAGGATGCAATGCAATATGATTCTACATGCAGGGATGCGAAATGCTGGGTAGAATGCCAAGCTGAGGCAAGGGGATCTGCTGGGGAAATGATCACCATCTTCTGGACCCTGGCAAGGCTGCTGGAGATGCACAACGCAAAGAATTCTGTGGGGAAATGACCCGCCACACGGTGTTCTAGCAATGACGAAATACCGAGATTCTGACTGGGGAGAGAATGGCACAAAAAACCTGTTGTTGGGGAAAGCGATAGTGGTTCTGGAAACCATAATCTGTGAGAGAGACGACTTAGCAGGGGAAGCAAACACCGATATGGTACCGAGATTCTGCTTCAAGGAAAGAGACCATGGATCTGGCATTGGGATTATCGATCTGGCATCGAACTCTAAGGAGCAGCCGCTTCTGCTGGGAAGATACAGTCTGGCACTGTCAACTCCGCTGGGGGTATATAGTCTGACACTGTCAACTCTACTTGGGAGTGTATAATCTGAGACCACCGCTTGGGGGGAGGTACAATGGTGAGAACCTACTGGGGATTGAAGAATCCAACACTCTGATCAGCTCTGCAGGGATAAGATACCGAATTCGTCTGTTGGTGGAAAACATTCACGATCATCTGCAGGGGATTTTAAGGAAATGCCCTGAGGGTACCTGTTCTGAATAGACGATCCAAAGCACTTAAAATTTACAGCAATTTTAAATGTTTATTAAGCATGTACCTGTAAAGCTCTTATGTGTCATGATGCAATGTTTATCAAAAAATTCGGACGTCATTTTTGCAAACAAAACAGGAAAATGAAAATGAAAACAGAGATATACTGAATAACATGATTTTATTGATTGAACGGCCTCTGAATAGGCATTTACATCAGGAAGCAATCCCTGGAAAGAGGTAATCGCACAATAGATAAAAAACAGACATTAATCTAATGGCAAAGTGAAATGGATCTCTATTGGGTTCCAATTCTGCTATGACTTGCTCGTCTTCAAGATCCTCCAGATGATCAGCTTTCTGAAAGAGTGATTGGACTGTTTCTTATCCTTCAAAAGTTTCCAGTCATTGACACGAGATGAGATTCAGAACTACTCAGAATGCAGTCATTCGCTTAATCCCTAACTTTTGCCTGGATCGCCCTTTTCGAGTTTTCAATCCACGAGGATACTCATTTTTGCCTAAGTTGCCTTTTCAGGTTTTCAACTTACCGGGTGTACAGTCTTTTCACTTTTAATCCCTAATTTTTGCCCGAACCTTTTTCATTTTCTTGGTTCGCCGGGATGCCCATTTTTGCATGGACTACTCTTTTTATTGTCCAGCGGGTCTATTTCATGCGAAGTATTTTTTTAACTGCGTCTGAGTTCACCGGGGAAGTGAAGTTTTCACCATCCATCGTTGCAAGCATTAAGGCCCCACCATCAAAAACCTTGGTGACAATATACGGTCCATCATAGTTAGGAGTCCACTTGCCCTTGTGATCTGTCTGAGGAGGAAGGATCCTTTTTAACACTAAATCTCCGACTTGGAAACATCGAGGACGCACTTTCTGATCAAAGGCTCTCTTCATCCGACTTTGATACAACTGCCCATGACAAATGGCTGCCATTCGCTTCTCTTCGATAAGACTCAACTCATTAAACCTTG
Organism: Lathyrus oleraceus; assembly: GCF_024323335.1. Classification (NCBI taxonomy): domain Eukaryota; kingdom Viridiplantae; phylum Streptophyta; class Magnoliopsida; order Fabales; family Fabaceae; genus Lathyrus; species Lathyrus oleraceus. Next base: position 276,598,194 of record NC_066584.1, read on the forward strand.
TCCGAATCCATTCAGCTTCGTCTAACTTGACATCCAACAGGACTCTTAGAGAAGGAATCTCCACTTCAACAGGTAGGGCTGCTTCCATACCATACACAAGGGAGTAAGGGGTTGCCCCGGTCGATGTACGTACTGAAGTACGGTACCCATGCAAGGCGAAGGGTAGCATCTCATGCCAATCTCTGTACATAACGACCATCTTCTGCACAATCTTCTTTATGTTCTTATTTGCCGCTTCAACAGCACCGTTCATCTTAGGGCGGTAAGGGGAAGAATTGTGATGCTGAATGTTGAAGCTCTGACACAACTCCTTCATCATTTTGTTGTTGAGATTAGAACCATTATCAGTAATGATTCTTTCAGGAATCCCATAGCGACAAATGATTTCTTTCTTGATGAAACGGGCAACCACGTGTCTGGTGACCTTCACAAATGACGCTGCTTCGACCCACTTGGTGAAATAGTCGATGGCAACAAGGATGAAGCGATTCCCATTGGAAGAGGTCGGCTCAATCTTTCCAATCATATCGATGACCCACATAGTGAAAGGCCACGACGAAGACATCACATTCAAAGGATTCGGCGGCACATGCACCTTATCAGCATAAATCTGGCATTTATGGCACTTCCGAGCATACTTGAAACAATCAGATTCCATGGTCATCCAGTAATAACCTGCTCTCAGCAATTTCTTAGCCATTCCATGTCCACCGGCATGGGTACCGAAGGAGCCTTCATGAACTTCCTGCAATAACATGTCTGCTTCGTGTCTGTCCACGCATCTGAGCAAAACCATGTCGAAGTTCCTCTTATATAGAACATCATCTTTGTTCAAGAAGAAACTGCCTGCCAATCTTCTCAAAGTCTTTCTATCATTGTTGGATGCCCCTGCAGGGTACTCTTGATTCTTCAGAAAGCACTTGATGTCGTGATACCAGGGCTTGTCATCAACTACCAGTTCAGCAGCAAACACATACGCGGCCCTGTCGAGGCGCATCACATCGATCCTGGGAGCGTGGTTCCACCGAATCACGTTGATCATGGAGGATAGAATAGCAAGAGCATCTGCCATCTGGTTCTCATCACGAGGTATATGGTACAGCTTTACTGTTGTGAAGAAAGTCAACAGTCTTCTCGTGTAATCTCTGTAGGGGACCAGAGTAGGCTGGAGAGTGTTCCAATCACCATTCACTTGATTGATTACCAGAGCTGAATCTCCGAAGATGTCCAAAGTCTTGATTCTCAAATCAATGGCTTGCTCAATACCCAAGATACAGGCTTCATACTCAGCTTCATTATTGGTGCACTCGAAAGTCAGACGAGCGGTGAAAGGCATGTGGGCACCTTTCGGAGTTGTAATGACAGCACCAATTCCACTTACTCTGGCGTTGACGGCCCCATCAAACATTAAAGTCCACTTTTTGTCTGGATCAGATCCCTCTTCAACAACTGGCTCTTCACAGTCTTTCATCTTGAGGAACATGATGTCTTCATCTGGAAAATCAAACTTCATCGGCTCATAATCTTCAACCGGCTGTTGAGCAAGATAGTCTGACAGAATACTCCCCTTGATGGCTTTTTGGGAAGTATACTGGATGTCGTATTCTGTCAGTACCATTTGCTAACGAGCAACTCTTCCGGTGAGAGCTGGCTTCTCAAATATATACTTGACTGGATCCATTTTGGAGATCAGTAAGGTTGTGTGAGACATCATGTATTGTCTCAATCGCTTCGCAGCCCATGCAAGTGCACAACATGTTTTTTCAAGCATTGAGTATCTCGACTCGCAATCTGTGAATTTCTTACTCAGGTAGTAGATGGCATGCTCTTTCCTACCTGTCTCGTCGTGTTGACCGAGAACACAACCCATGGAATTGTCCAGTACTGTCAAATACATAATCAGCGGTCTCCCTGGGACCGGAGGCACAAGGATAGGAGGATTCTGCAAATACTCTTTTATCTTCTCGAACGCCCTTTGACAATCATCATTCCACCTGATAGCCTGATCTTTTCTCAACAATTTGAATATTGGCTCACACGTGGCTGTTAGGTGAGAGATGAACCTTGCAATGTAGTTCAACCTCCTTAAGAAACCACAGACTTGTTTCTCTGTTCTTGGCTCAGGAATTTCCTGTATCGCTTTCACTTTGGCCGGATCCACCTCAATCCCTTTTCCGCTAACAACAAAACCCAGTAGTTTTCCAGATCTCACCCCAAAAGTACACTTGTTCGGATTAAGCCTCAGCTTGAATTTCCTCAAACGCTCAAACAGTTTCTGCAAATTCACCAGATGTTCTTCTTCTGTCTGAGATTTGGCAATCATATCATCAACATAAACCTCGATTTCATGATGAATCATATCATGGAACAAAGTCACCATCGCTCGCTGATATGTTGCTCCAACATTTTTCAGACCAAACGGCATCACCTTGTAGCAGAAGGTGCCCCATGGGGTTATGAATGTTGTCGTCTCCATGTCTTCTGGTGCCATCTTAATTTGATTATAGCCAGAAAAGTCATCCATGAAGGAGAATACCGAGAACTGAGCCGTGTTATCCACCAAAACGTCAATGTGAGGTAAGAGGAAATCATCTTTAGGACTAGCCCTGTTCAGATCCCGGTAGTCAACACACATACGTACCTTTCCATCCTTCTTAGGTACTGGAACGATATTTGCAACCCATGGCGGATAATTTGTGACTGCTAGAAACCCTGCATCCAACTGTTTTTGCACTTCTTCCTTTATCTTGACAGTCATCTCTGGTCTTGTTCTTCTGAGCTTCTGCTTGACCGGAGGACAACCTTCTTTGAGCGGCAAGCGATGTACCACGATGTCTGTGTCAAGCCCTGGCATGTCCTGATAAGACCAAGCGAAGATGTCAACATACTCTTGCAGCAATTCAATCAACCCCTTCTTCACATTGTCTTCCAAAGCAGCCCCTATCTTGATTTCTCTCTTGGCGTCCTCGGTGCCGAGATTAATCACTTCAACAGACTCTTGATGCGGTTGAATGACCCTTTCCTCTTGTTTTAATAACCTGGTAAGTTCTTCAGGGAGTTCACAGTCTTCATCACCCTCTTTTTCAGCTTGAAAGATTGGATTTTCAAAGTCGAAGCGAGCCATAGCAGAACCGTTATCAATAGGATCCGGTGATGTGCATCTGCATGAGTGATGGTATGTGCTTATGAGTTTGAAAAAAAAGAAAAAAAGTGGAAACTAAACAAAACATTGCCATTTTTTTTTGAAAAACTGCAAAAATAGAAAGACAGGGAACAAAATATTTGAATGCAAAAAGACGTCCTTTATTTATGATAAAAAATGCAAGTGTCACATAGATGAGCCCTACAATGAGTCATTACGCCCTGGCGGAACGTAAGACTTGGATATGCATGAATAAACAAAGAAAATTACTCCTCCAGACAAGTGGCTTGGACAATCTCCTCAGAAGACCGATTGTTGAGAACTTCACCCGGGATCCTCGGACGCACCCAGTTATCGATGTCGCAATCACTATCCCCATCTTCATTGTTGACCGCAGAGACTAATTTGACTTCTCCTTCAACCATGTTAACGTTGGCTCCACCATGCTGGGGCATGGGATTGTTGACGACATTAGGAGCTGGTGCAAAGTTAACGGCCTTTGAATCAATGAGGTCCTGAACTACGTGCTTAAAAGCTTTGCAGTTCTCAATATTGTGGCCAGGTGCCCCAGAGTGGAAGCTACACCTAGCGTTGGCGTCATAACCCACCGGAAGCCTACCAACGGGAGGAGCCAGAGTGCGCAACTGCACAAGTTGTAGTTGTTGAAGACTAGAAAGCAACTAAGCGTACGACATTGGAAGAGTGTCGAAACGCCGGTCCATCGTCCTTGGCCTCGGTTGATAGGCAGGTCTGTTACTCAGTTGTTGTGGTTGGTACCGAGCTGGTTGACGCTGTGGTTGTTGTTGTAGTAGTGGTGCTGCAGCTGGAATGGTCACAACCGCAACATACGGTTGTTGATGATAGTTCTGAAAGTTATTCCTCCGGTTATCCCTGTTCTGATAAGAAGATATGGAATTTGCATCCCCTTCTCTGCTCTTCTGTCCCTGAATGAACGGCTTCTTCACCCCTGATGAGGATCCACCTTCACCCTGGGTCTTGTATGTCCTCAGGTAATTCTCCACCCTCTCTCCAGTAGAGACTACATCAGCAAAATTGGAGGCATTGCAACCCACTAGGCGCTCCTAATAAGGTCCTGGCAGAGTGTTCATGAACATGTTAGCCATTTCCTTCTCCAACATAGGAGGTTGAACACGGGAAGCTGTTTCTCTCCAACGTTGAGCGTATTCTCTGAAGCACTCATTGCTTTTAAGAGACAGATTTTGAAGTTGAGTTCTGCCCGGAGCCATGTCTGCATTATACTGATACTGCTTCACGAAAGCCTCAGCCAAATCCCTCCAGCAACGGATGTGGGCTCTGTCCAGCCTCATATACCATTCCAGGGATGCCCCAGCTAGGCTGTCCTGGAAAAAGTACATAAGCAACTTTTCGTCATCGGAATATGCAACCATTTTACGGAAATAGGCTTGCACATGGGTCTTCGGGCAAGAGTTGCCATTGTATTTGTCAAATATCGGGACCTTGAATTTCGGTGGCACTCTCACACCTGGGACCAGCCCCAAGTCAGCAACATCTACTCTCAGAGGATTCTGTCCTTCCACTGCCTTCAACCTCTCTTCCAATCTTCTAAACATGGGGTCCACACCATGACCCATACCAAAGTCTTCCTGCAGCAGGGGAACTGATCGTCCTGATCATCATGAACGGGCTGTTGACCGGAGGTGACATGTAGGATTGGGATAGGCCCCGGTCCATTGGGTCCATTAGCCTCTCCAGCTGGAGGATCAGTCATCGTCTCTGGTTGAGCAGGGGGATTCCTCTATATCATCTGCCTGAGCTCTTGCTGTCCCTGAGCCACCCCTTGAACCACATCCATGAATTGATTCATGCGGATTTTCATCTCGGCGAACTCTGCCTGTAGGCTTTCCATTACTCTCAGTTGGTTTCTGCGGGTACCATACCGGTGAATGCTTGGGTCAGCTATCCTGATAATGGAACACCAAACAAACTGAGAACACCGTGGCGGTACCTGTTATGCAAGACATGCTAATGAATATGTAAATGCAATGACATGTTTATCAATTCCAAAGGTATTATACCCCCTTGATTCCAGTCTCTCAACATATAAACGATGTAAGAAAAAAAGACTAAGTCGTTGATGAGAACCAAGAAAATTCCGACTAGAATCAAGTAGAAGATATAAACCCCACAGAAATGGATAACATGTGTGAATGATTATGAATGCAAAATGATGTGAATGCAGTGCAGTGGCATAGGAATCAGGATCGCTGTATCTGCTTGAACATCTGTCAGGTTGCACTGTGTGGAGAGAAATTAAGAGCACACAGAACAAAGGTCATGGGATGGATCATGTTATCCTTAATATCAACCACCCATTTTGGTGGATTAGGGTTTACACCTTATCAACACCCGAGTTTCATTGATATTAAGGATACCTGATCAGATCAACCATGAACCAAGGGTTTGTTGCAAGTCACGAGCATGGAGTTTAGGTTAAGAACCACCCAAAAGGAGTGTACTAAGGTTTAAACCTGCCAAACATGTTCTACAAAAGGTTCCCATAGTCATAATCCCATCTTTCGGATATTATCGGAGGAACGACTACTCGTATTCCAAAAATATTCTCAAGAGAGACTCTTATGAGTGTAGTATCGCGTAACAATCGTATCAAATCTTACACTTGAACGACTTTCGCACTACGTCCTACGAATAGGCCAAGATGGGTTTGGTAAACTAAGGTCCTCGGCTTCTAAGGTCTCACTACGCCAAATAAGGGAAAAGAGGGCGCTTTTTTTGAACTATAACAGCGCTTTAAAGCGCCCTCTAATCTGGCGCTGGCATAGGTAAAGACAGCGCTTTTTTTCCTGGTGAAAGCGCTCTCTAAAGTGGCTCTTTAAGCCCTTTAAGGGCCACTTTAGAGGGCGCTTTTTAAAGAAAGCGCCCTCTAAAGTGGAAACTTTTAAGGGTTTAGAGGGCGCTTTTACTGGAAAGCGCCCTCTAAAGTGGAAACTTTTAAGGGTTTAGAGGGCGCTCTTACTGGAAAGCGCCCTCTAAAGTGGAAATTTAAAGGGTTTAGAGGGCGCTTATTTTGGAAAGCGCCCTCTAAAGTGGGTGGTTATTTAATTTTTTTTTTAAAAAGCGCTATATTTATTTATTTATTTTAGACAACCTGTATATTGAAGCAGTACACCTAAAACTGTATAATTTGAAGCCCTTTTTCACACATTGCATTCAACAAGCCTTATATACAACAATCCATACATATACAACAATCCACTGATATATAATCGTTTAACTTCTAAAGATTCTAAATATACAACCAATTCATAACTTAAAAAGAAATAAAACTAAGTAGCAAAAGCATCTCTGAGATGTATGTTTTTTTTGCTAGCCGCAGTCTTCTTAGCAACAACCTCTTTTTGTTCAATATCAATAGCATGAACCTAAAATATCATAAAATTAGTTAGGTGAAGTATAAGATCAAGAATTAACATTTTCTATGCATAAATATCATATAATTGTGTTTATACCTTTTTTTTATGCAATTGACTCGATTTGCTGCGTAATCCCCTTATATAATCATGGGTCTTTAAACTCTTTAACTTGAGGTCTTTCATAGACACAAGTCTTCTAATATCTGAAGAGTACCCTTCTGGAACTTTAACTTCAGATCAACTTTTACTCCATCAACTTCCTAAATTCACAAATTTTGTCAGCAATTTAGATCTTAATGTCAAAGAGTCGGGCGACTAGCCAACGCTATAGCAGCCCTATAAAAGAAAATAAAACAAACGGAAAAGATGAGCTATTGCCTGTCTATTGAAAATGACCGATATTAACCTTAGGATTGGGAATAATCTCCATCTTCAGAGCATCAGCCTCAACAAGCCTTTTAATTGCTTTTAAGTTCACCCATCTGTAAATCATATGTTGTCAATAGTAAGCACGCCAAATGTGAATATAATCTATAACAATCAGGGAGCAAACCAACAAAACTTACAAGTTATTTGTATTGAAAATTTTGAACTTCTCTATCGACTTAAATTCACTGACCTGCAAGAAAACAGGCATTGATTGATCAAGCTAAAAAATTCTCAACATCTTTGCAAATAACTTGCCATCATAATTTACAAGAATGTTACAGCTACCATAAATTATGATCAAATATGAGAATATCATGGTCAAAAAAGTGTTGCACACTTTTATCAAGTGAGCATCAATTTGAGGATGGTAAACTGAGAGGAAATGGAGAGGGTAGGGTAGATTTTGTTAACAATATTATGATAAAGATCCACTTTATTACTTCTTATGGTAACAAATAAACCCCAAAAAAATTGCAAATATGTGTTTGAACATCATATCACTCACTTCCCAGTTGTCACTCTAAATCCTAATTAAGGAGTCATCATTAATGTCAACGGTGGATAAAACTTTAAAATAGAATATTGACAATTCATGATTATAGTTCATAAGATGTCGCCAAGTCTCGTTCAATTCAATAGGCTTTTTGTTTTCTCAACATAGGAGCTATTATCAAAACAAGAGCTGACAGTGTAAAAGGGTTTAGTGAATAAATGATGCTTCATAACTCTCCATAGTTCCTTATGTTGAATATATGATTTCCGACCTTCAAAATTTCCATTAAATAAATAGTGTTATTTTATTCAAAATGACAGCAGTGAGTCTTTTAACTTTCCTGATCTATTATTAATAACTGGTTTTGCCTAGCCATGAGCTTTACGGTCAAACAAGTATTTAACAACTTGTTAGCACCAATTCAACTTAAAGGTCCTTGACAGCCAACCAAATATAGCTATTTAAAAGCAGACGAGTCATTTCCTTCTTAGTCATAAAAACTCGCATAGTTAACCAAGATCCTTATGCTTTATAATTTACAAAAACAATTACCTAGTGCCTACACTTGGGAAAGGGAGATGATCTAAGAAAGAATACAAGACAGATTTAGTGGCTTACATGTTCATCTGGGACTTGGGCAATTTCCAGGAGCTGCATTAAACAATCAAAGATAATGTCACTTAGCATCAATACCTTAAGATTCTAATTGATCATAAGTTTACTGACTTAATCAAATAAATTTTGGTTGTACCAGCCCCAGATCCATCAACTTTTTAAACAGAAAAGAATAAGTCACAGGCGACCTGTCGAACTGCCTATCACTCATTCTCCCCTTGACTTGATATCCAACCCTCTGAGGCCTCTGTTGAAATGGTTGTCTTTGTTGTCGGGGTTGTTGCTGTTGCTGCTGTGCAGGCTGATGCTGATTATCAGCAGGAATGGTTACTGCAGCAGTGTGCTGGAAGTAACGATCCCTACTGGGTCCCTTCTGTGTGTAAACAACACTGGTATCCCCTTCCTTCTTCCTCTGGCCATTACTGAAAGGTTTCTTCGACCCCGAAGAAGAAGCTGCACCCTGAATCTTCCCGAGCTTCAGCCAGCTCTCAATCCTTTCTCCAGCCACCACAATATCAGAAAAGTTGGTCACCGGACAACCAACCATCCTCTCAGCATAAGCCCCCTGCAAAGTCCCCATAAAGAGATCAGACATCTCTCTATCAACAAGTGGAGGTTGCACTCTGGCAGCCAACTCTCTCCATCTCTGGGCATATTCTTTAAACCCCTCGTTGTTTTTCTGAGACATACCCTGCAGCTGGGTACGACTCGGAGCCATATCAGCATTGAACTGATATTGCTTAAAGAATGCGTCCCCCAGATCTTGTCAATTCTTGATATCAGAGGACTTGAGCTTGGTGTACCATTCCAATGAGCCTCCGCACAGGCTGTCCTGGAAGAAATACATCCACAGCTTTTGGTCCATGGTGTATGCTGAGATCTTGCGGACAAAGGCTTGCAAGTGAGTCTCAGGGCAAGAACTCCCATTATATCGGTCAAATGCGGGCGCCTTAAACTTCTGTGGGATCACAATCCCTTCTACCAGCCCCATGTTCGACATATTGACCACCCCAGGAGTGGCGTAGCTCTCCAAAGCTCTGATTTTCTCAGCCAGCAGCTGAATCTCCTTGTTCTGTGGCGGAGCACTGTACTGACCAAATGGCTCATTGTGCATTGAGAACTGATCTGCCTCTCTATCTTCCTCTCGGTCATCTTCAACCCCGAAGAAAGGCGGGAAAAGGCTATCTTTCAGATTCTGACCCGACCCAGGTTGACCACCAGCACCACCGAAACCGTCGGCATTGTTCACCACACCAATAGTCGTCCGCTTTCCACCATCTCTAGACCCCAGCCCCTGGTTGGAGACACCATCCAGGTTCACACCGCTGTTTGCTGCTGAAGCCCGCTCGAGCTTCTCGACCTTATCAGCCAGAGCTTTCTGACCAACTGCAAAGCCTTGCATAATGTTGATCAGCTCGTTCATCTTGTCCTTCAGCTCGAGGATATAAGTATTCGGGAGATCCATCAGTCTGGGAGTATTGCGCCTGGTGAAGTATCTGTGTGGACGGGTTGAGTGCAAAGGTACAGCTCTGCGAGCACGAGCAATGATTCCTGAAACAATCACGCACGTTAGCAACTGATACCTGCAAAATAAAGCACAAGTTATTATGATTATGCATGAATGCAGTGTTTATCCACATGAGGAACACTTTGTCTCTCGATCCTGGCTTCATTGAGACAAACAATAATCCGGCAGCAATATTCTGTCATTCAGCATTTGATTCCATCATACAGATCAGAGATATATGATTTAGCAAAATACCCCCAACCATGTGTGTGCTTGTGTGAGTGCATACGGTAAAGCAAATAAAGCTTGAAGATCAATCACTGAATGAAAATCACCATCACATAACAAAATGCACAATAAGTGCCATAGTCATACATCAAATCAGATACAAATCTCCAGAATCGGGAAAGAAATACAAGCAAATGAATTCCGTCAACAAGCCTGACGGTAATCCAACACGAATGAAAGATCTAGCCTGATGAGGGTCCCCCAGATGGCCCTATCTCAGCTTCCATCTTCGCGAACTCTGCGGCGAACCTGAGCTCAGTGTTCTCCTGCTGTAATCTCCCCACCTCCTTCTGGTGAATCTTCATCTGCCTGAAGTAATGATCTCTCTCAGCAAGGTAATGATCCCTCTCGGCGATGATCTTCACATTCTTTGATTCCTTGATCTTCAGCTTTGCCTCCCACTCAGCAATGAGGATTCGGACTCTGTCGTCTCTCTGATCCTTCACGAGAATCTGCCTCCTCTTCTGATCTTCGATGACTTTTGAAGCTCTAGCCAATCTCTCCTTCGTGATGTCGTGCTCTCTGGTAGATGACGCTAAGGCTTGGCTGATCTTCCCATAGTAGGCAGTATCCATCTCAAAGCGCTTTGCTTCCAGGGCATGTCGCTTGTCTTGATCTTCCATCTTCACTTTGATCTCCTGATTAGCCATCTGAACCCGAGCAACACTCATCTCCAATTCCGCTTTCTCTGTAAGCAACTGATCTCTGGCTCTCTTCATCTCGAGGAATTCTTCCATACTGACAGAAGAACTTGGACCCTCGATCATAGGACACCAAGGATCACCTCCCGGAAATGGTAGATGTGTAATCTCAATTCTCTTCCGTAACCAATCATCAAATAGAGGAAAATACCGGCTGTTGACCTTGCCATAAGGAACTTTACCCTTCCTTTGGATATCACGCCACTCATCCAACACTTGCCTCAGCTTGGCCTGATTGCCATCAATCGGGAAGTAAAAGGACTCCTGGATCTCCCGCCCGAGAGGAGGACCCTCTACAGCAAACCCCATCTGTCTCCTGAGAAGCACCGGGTTGTAATTGATGCAACCCTGAACTCCCACAAGAGGCACATTGGGTAAACTCCCGCAACTGTATATGAAATCCCGTCCAGCCAGACCATTGTGAGTCCATGCTATATCATTAGCCCGCAAACCCATCAACCTGAAGGACCACTTAACAGTAGGATCAAGATGAGCAAAAGCACCTCGGGAAGGCAAATACCCCATAAACCACCTGAAGAGCATCTGAGCACAACATCGGATCAGACCACCACGCCGCTTCTCGTTCCTGTTATGAACCGAGTAGTAAACATCTCCGATCAGAGTAGGAATAGGGTTCCTCTACATGAATAATCTGATAGCATTATGGTCCACAAAACTCTTCTGATTAGGAAACAGAACAATCCCATAAATGCTTACAGCAATCAAAGCACAAACCGTCTTCCAATTACCCACTGCAGCATGTTCCTTGGCATTAGCTTCCAAGAAACTCAAATGAAATCCAGGTAATTTCCCCTTTTCCTTCAAACCCTCCTTGACCATTTCCGGACTCAAATAAAGAGCGCGGGAAATCCCAAGGACGTCAGGCTCCACCCTAGTAACATGGAAAGGAATCTGATCACGGATCTGCATACCCAGGCTGCTAGCATAATCCTCCATCAGAGGCCCCAACAAATAATCTGGAAACACGAAACATCTCAGCCCCGGATCATAGAACTGGAGAAGAGTATGAATGGCGCTCCTGTCACTATCAGTGAGTCTGAAAACCATCTTCAGGATACCACCGTATGCCTCCCTGAACATCCCCACATGGTCGGGTGTAATCAATGCTATCATCTCCTTCAGCACACCAATCTCTGGGTCGAAAAAACTGTAGGCAACATCATGCTTCAAACCGGTCCTCATATCTGAACAGAAAGTCTCTCTACCAGGATCTCGATCAAAAGGGTCCCTGCATATGGATAAACATGTGTTAGATGCAGGTAAATGCATTATGAAATGATGCTGATGAATGAATGCAATGCATTGCCATCCTCTAAGTCATCTGATCATCTGTTGCTCTGAATCACGGCTCGGATCTCTGAACTGATCACAACCATCTGAGGGAACTTGTAACCACAAATCCAACTCAAGAGTTCCGAAATAAACGGAATTGAAAGATACACCATCATCATCATCAGACAAACTCTGAGCAGATACCCATAATTCTCTGAATTGGCCTGGGGAATCCTGAAATAAACGGATCCCCACTGATAAATAACTCGGACAGCATTTCGGCGTCTCAGAAATAAATGGCCATAAATCCGACTTATAAATAGGACCCTGATCAACGGAACAAAAAGTCACCATCTGAGTCACCATCTGAACATCTGAAAGAATCACCCTCCCCTCACAGGTAAATTCTAATCAGGTCATCCTAAGGCGGATAATAGTCTCGACAATCGGGCAGAGATACTCAATGGGTTTGCCCTTTCGGGTGTGCCATTGTAGCTCCCTTAAGATCGTCTAAACCAAAGATCCGGGAAATGATCGGTCACCAGAGTCAACAGCTCAAATGAAGTAACCCAACCAAAGTGGAGTACCCCACAGAGGAAAGCACTATCAAATGAACCTCGTCCGGCTTGTGGTACATCACGTTGCCAGGCACATGTTGACCTAACATGAAGGAGGCAACATGAGACCACACTAATCCTAGGTGTATACTCGGGCCTGGGTTTTAGCCCCACTCAGAACACCCACCCCAAAACCAAGGAACCACCTGCACAGAGGACGGCAACAACATGATAGTATGATGCATGCAAATATTTATGCAAATATATACACTGTTAGAATAATAAATGCAATAAATAAAGCAAAACAAGCAACCTAAACTACCCTAGCACGCTAGGAAGGACTCGCTTAGGGAAGATGGACCAGCATAGGTCAACACCTTGTTCGTGTTCCCCAACAGAGTCGCCAGCTGTCGCATCCGCGAAAAACAACCGGCGGGCTAAAACAAAAACAAACAGAGCCGCCACCGTGCGTTATTTATCCCAAAGGAGGGAAAGGAAACACTCAGAGTAAACCTGGGAAAAGCATGGTCTCGCGACCAAAGAGAAAGGGTAAGGGAGTCGGTTACGCAAGGGGAAGGTATTAGCACCCCTCATGTCCGTCGTACTCGACGGGATCCACGCTCAAAGATAGAAAAAAGGTTGCTAAAACACCACACACACACACCGAAAACAACACAGGTGGGGTTAGGAGGAAAGGGCTCGCTAGGACATCGCGTCCTATGCCTACATATCTCGTCTGGAACGAGAATCAGAGCTACTGTAGTTCGACTCACGCACGCCAAACAACACAAACACCCAAACAGGCAAACATGGAGCCTGAATGCCAACCACTGGACTTACATCAGCATCCGAACCAAAACACACACAAAGAGGCAAACGTGGAGCCCGAACGCCAATCACTGGACTTACATCGGCATCCGAACCAAACACACGCACACTGAAACCCGAATGCCACTCGATGGACTTACACCGGCTTCTGAACCAACAAACACAGTCCGGATACGGACAGCCAATCGCTGGGCTTACATCCATATCCTGACACACAAGCTTAACAAGCAAACACACACAAAAAGGAAAAAAAGTGCCCGGAGAGACCTCGCACGGTCTCCTGCCTACGTACCTCATCTGGTATGAGGATCAGGGCGACGTAGTTCCCCCCAACGGGGGAGAAAGACTAGCCAGACACAAAGGGAAGACACACTACCAGGGAGCTGTACTCGAGCCTAGTGTTATCATGCATCATTGCCCTATGTTATGGTTTCTACCTACTTGCACAACAGCAAGCTAATCCTATCCAGGAAAAACAAGCATGCAAGCATAAACAAAGCAAACATTCATATTTCAGATAGCACACACTATATCCAGTCAAGTGAGGCTCAAACAAAGGGTTCGACTGCCAAGGCAAGTCATCTGTACAAGGGTAGTGTTCAGCTCTTAACCCTGACATTGAGAGTCAGGGTGAAGCCAGATGAAAGATGAGTGAAGATTAGACTTCACAGCTCTTATCCCTGTCCAGGGAGAGCTTCAAACAAAGGAGCGTGGGTTCAGAAAGGAGGAACCCTTCTACACTCAAGACTCTGACACAACTTGTACAATGTACAAGATCTTGGGTTTGTGTCCCAATGCATCAACACAGTGGTGTGAGCAGAGGGACGACTCAACAGAATAGTGGGAGATAGACTGCATATCTCTATGATCCACCAATTGCCTTAATCAAGGTCTTTACCTGCTTGGGGACAAAGTTAAACAATCACAAACATCGCCTCTTAAGGAGGACTTCAGACATTTTCCTGGCCAAGTAACAGGCCAGGTCTTCCAGACTACATGGAGAATAGAAATTCTACCTCAATTGGTTTAAAAACCAAGCAACAGCAAGCAAGTTCTCAAGGAACTGTAAGCAACTTAATGTACCTAAAATCAATCAAGTATCATCAGTACTCAGACAAACCAACAGTAAACAACAAATGTTAATCTGTACAGTCAACACAAGTTAATGCACATAAGTGCAAGCCATGAGCTCAAACTCAAGCATCAAACCCTACAACACAAAGTCAATGTTAGTTGACAACATCAAACAAACTCAATTTGCAACTTGCGTTTATCTCCTTAAGCCTTTTGCATTTCTTCCTGAAACACAATTCAAAAGCGAGAAACAAGACCACTAGGCCAAGCCTAGGGTCCAAAAGAGATAAAAAATCCAAAACAGCAAGTGAAAATTATCCAAAGTCACATTCAACCAAATTAAAAGCAAATTCAATTGGTCCCATGCTCATATCAATCACCATTATCATTTCATGACCTAAAAGGTACAAACTAGGCAATGTGCAACCTCAAAAGACCAAACAGAACTATCTCAACCAAAAGCATACCAAAACATTTCAATTAATTCCATAAAAATTCACACATAAACAGGACACATTCAATGAATAACATGTCAATTTTCAGCTCAATTGGACAAAAGGAAGTAGGTCAATGAAAATCAAGAAGTTCAGACAAGTTCACACAAGCCAACACAAGGTATCCAAACAATCATCAACTTCCAAAAATCATAAAACAGTGAAACAACAAGATAAATGAATGGGATCAAAACCACAATAACCTATAATGTGTCTACAATCCACATGTCAAATTTCACATCCATCCAATATTGGAATTTCACAAACAAAATGCCAACATGTGTCACACAATGTCACCAAATGAGCCAACAGAGAAGAAAATTATCAATCAATTAGAAAATGCCATCAATAAATCAAGAAAAAATCACATGTCATCTTAACATACATATCCTCATTCATGCAAAATTTCAGCTCAAATCAACATCCCTAAGCATTTTAAATAAAATCATGAAGTTGACCTAGCTTGGTGTGACACAAATTGTCACACCTCAATTCAAAAATTCATATCCAATCAACCAAGTATCCAAAAATTACAAACTCTACATGAAAATCACCATCAATGAGTCCAGAACAAGCACAAAAAATTTCATCCATTTATTTACAGGCATCATCATTTCATGAAAGATATGGTAGGACATGTTCAAATGTGACATATACAATCCAACCCTAGGCATTTTAATTTTCTACACATGCAAAAATTCCACTAAAATCATGATTAAATTCTACACATCACCAGGAGTATTATGAAAAAAATCTCATCAAAATTGGATAAAAAATGAGTGAGTTATGATTTTTACAAGATCATGTGATCAAATGAAATAAAATAAGAAAAAGAAAATGAAATAATATACATAAATATGTGGTAATGGCAAACTTGTAATACTTATCAAATTGGCCAAAACGGCGCCGTTTCGTTTACACGCCAGGGCGCGCTCTGATTGGCCAGAGCTGACGCCAAACACAATTTCAAACAAGGCAATGGCAAATTTGGATCAAAACGTGTTCATATCATGTTCTTCATCAAGAACTTCCAGGTTTTGCAGAAAAAATGAAAATCATCAAATCGCAACCAAAATCTACAAACTCCATATCCACGTGTTCGTCTTTCAACATAGATCAAAGATATGTAACTATTTTGCCCTAACTCTAACCATAGCGACGGGATCGAACGATTTAAGTTTGGACATCAAACATTCAAATCACAATATCTCTCTCTACACTCAACCAAATCACAAGCCACGAGTATCATGTTAACCTACACTGAAAGATCTACAAAAGCCACCTAATGATTTACGCAATTAAGGAAGTCGAATTTTGCACCTTATGATGAAGCAGTGATGAATCTGGATGTTTCCTCGAGCAAGAGCCAAAAACAGATGATGATTATGGATAAGGAAGTGGATTGGAACTCGTGCTTCAGCTCAAGATTGCTTCAATTGCAAGAATTAGCAAAATTCCATTGATGAACATATGCATGACAGTCGCGATTTGGCAAGGTTATGGCACCAATTTTGCAAAACAGTTGTGGATTAAGGCTTGTAGAAGATGAACCAAAGAAGAATCGTGCCAATTGATGAAGAATTGATGAAGATTGATGAAAAAAAGTGATGAAGATTTTGAGAGGATTTTGCAATTTTGGAGGGAAAGTTTGTTATGATTCTTGGAATATGAAATGTAATTAACATTTCTGTTATGATTAGTAACTTATACCAATGCCTTAATCCAATTTGCTAATCTCAATTATCAAAATTGGAAGTGATTAGTGAAAATGAGTTTCTTAATGCAAGGGCAAAAGTGACCTTTCCAATTTGTGCACTATGACAGCTCATGACAGTTCACACAACTTCTAAATGGTATTTGGAGTATGTTGGAATGGTTCTCATGTCCATAGGCCTTGTAAATCTCAATTTCACTATCTCACACCAAAAATGCACTTAAATCCACTTGAAATTTGACTTTTTGCATTGAACATTTTTGATGAATTTGGACCATACACCATGAAAGTACATGTGAAATGGGGTTTGCTCATAAAAAGATCACCCAAATTGGACATTCCATGTGAAAGTTATGCCACTTTGATTATAGGTATTTTTTGAAAATGAATGGACCATAACTTGCCAACCATACATGGGAATTTCAAGTTCTTGGGCTTTTTGGAAAGGTGAGAGCAAGATCTACAACTTTCATGTTGAACAAATTTTCATTTGAATCTTTTTTGGACATGTAATTTTGTGATGAAAAACTTTCCATTTTTGGAAACTTCCATTACAAGTCACTTTCTATTTTTGGCAATTTTTCTCCTGACTTTATTTTCTTCATTCTTGATGTTTGGAATGTCAAATGAAACTTGTTTCAATCATGCATGAAGTATATCCAACTCTCTCCCACCTCCAAATCCATAAAATCAAGCACAGTTGACCACAGTTGACTTTTCAACTGATAGATGAATTTGGCAATGCACTGATCAAGTTGAGCCCCAATCTTCTGATGAAATGGCTCAAGGATGATACCCTAGCCTCCATAAGCTCAATATAATCATATTATGATCCCCATATCCATTGTAGACCCCATCTCCTTGCCATGCCCTGATTGGCCCAATGCACCTGATTAGGGTTGACTAGTGGTCAAAACCCTAATCTCAAGGTATCTGATCAACACTTGAACCTCTTGGATGATATCAAGACCATGATGATGATGATGTACCACTTCAACCAAGATCAAGACCCATCTCCTTGAGAAATCATGAAACCCTAATTTGAACCACCACCCTCAGATAGTTAATGATCCAGTCCATTCAATCAATGAAACCATCAGCTTGCATACTGACCTCTCCATCTTCTGATCAAGACTTGTGAGGATGACTTGCACAATGTAACCACATGATATGAAATATGCAATGACTAATGACCTAAAAAATGATATGCAAGATATTAAGCTAGTCCCAGGAGAGGAGGGCAAATTTTGAGGTGTTACATGTAGGTCTAAATCTAAATGGAAGTTTCTTGATAACAACTATCTTTATTTAGCTCCATACAGTATTCATTCTTGTTCTGGATCAAATGATTTAAGATTTCTTGATTAACCAGTCAAGGATACCGTTGTACTTGAGATACCCTTTGCATGTATAAATAACAAACAAGCAATACAACCAAAATGTAATAGAAAATAAAACATAAGGATGGATACTCAAATCAACTAGGGCACCCAAGTTATCTGAATTGGCAACAAACACATACTCCTTACCCTATAAGAGAGTAAAAAAAGAAAAGATAGTGATGCATTAATTATAAAAGACCCATATGAAGATTAGAAAAATACCTATGGTGTCAAAATCGAACAGCTAACAACGAATTAATAGAAGGAGGAAACGTCGTAGATCTAACAAAGGTGGAAGGAGAACGCCTTAGAAGTAGCGAAAATCGTAGCAGTGAGAACCCTAACGTGAAAAAGAACGAAAATAACATAGAGTGAAATAACAAAACGCGCAGTATGTTATAATTTTAATGTTTACTAAAGGGGACCTTAGAGGGCGCTTGTGGAAAAAAAGCGCCCTCTAAAGGGGGCCTAAGAGGGCGCTTATGAAAGCGCTCTCTAAGGCTTTCCAAAAGCGCTTTATAAACTGGAAATGCACATGGACTTATAGAGCGCTTTTTTAAAAGTGCCCTCTAAGGGTAACCTTAGAGGGCGCTTTCTAAAAAGCGCCCTGTATTGTTGTCCCTCTATCTCCTCCTTATTTTTTTGCTTCACCTTAGAGGGCGTTTTATTACAAAAGCGCCCTCTAAAGTGCGCTGTCTATTCCAGTTGTTCGCTCCTTATTTTTTCGCTTCACTTTAGAGTGCGCTTTTGTAATAAAGCGCCCTCTAAGGTGCGCTGTCTATTCCAGTTTTTGGCGTAGTGTCTATATTGGAAAAAGTAATGTCTAACCACAACTTACTTGTGTGACATTATTGATCTCAACATGACCTCCACCAAGTGAATGGGCTTGCAAGTCAACTTGCTAAGGAATAACTCCACACAAGTCGACAAGACTATGCCATTCTCCTATCCTAAGTGCACTCGAGTTCGGGTATAGAACTCATCTCACAAAGATCACCAAGCAGCCATAGCCAGCCAACAGATACAACAATGATATGTACACAATGCAATAAGGTAAAGAAGGTAAATTAATAACTGTACAAAAGCATGAACACCCAATAAACAAACAAACTACAAAAGCTAGGAGGGACTCGCTTAGGGAAACCGGGTCCCCAGTAGAGTCGCCAGCTGTCGCAACCTGAAAAAAACAGTGTGCGAAAAAACAACTGGCGAAAGAATATGACAGAAGAGTCGCCACCGTGCGTTATTTATCCCAAAGGAGGGAAAGGAAACGCTCGAAGTAAACCTGAAAAGAGGAAAGGAAAAGACAAGGTCTCGCAACCAAATCTTGGGTTCGGGAGTTGGTTATGCGAAGGGAAGGTATTAGCACCCCTACGCATCCGTAGTACTCTACGGGATCCACTTTTGTAGTTCTTGTCTAAAGGGTGTGAGTTTATCTTGTGCTGTTTACTAAAAAAAAGGGTTAAATGAAAATGACTCGCGCGGATGTCGCATCCACTGCATACGTATCTCATTTGAATATGAGAATCAGAGTCTTCGTAGCTCGGCTGACCTATGGGTTTGGGGGATGTGTGCTCGCTAAGACATCGCGTCTTATGCCTACGTATCTCATCTGGAATGAGAATTAGAGCAAGTCGTAGTTCGGCTAACTACGAGGTTATGGATTGGGTTTTGGACGAACGACGTTACTACGCAATCTACCGGATGCTCGACCTTTGAAGACTTACTCACATGTAGTAGAAGGAGTAAACGTGTGTTTAGGAGAAGAAAAATCAATGAAGGGTTAGGGTTTGGGATGCTCATGCAAAAAAGCAGTCCTTGACGAAGGAACCGCGCTACCTGCGGGGATACGAACACATACAAAACAAACATGTATAAAGTAAATGTGCCAACAAGGCAATCAGAATAAATCTCCCAAATGGTATCCCACAAGCAAATTAGAATATCCAACGAGCTATCCCTGCAAAAGTCATGTGAGCCTTCACAAAAACTCAACAAAAGGGTTAGTGAAACACGATAAGCATTTTTTTCATGGATAACAATATGGTTTCAGAAACCTCAAACCCTGTGGCATACACTTCAGAAATTAAACGATTAAGCATTCAAGGCATTATTTATACATTCATACATAATTATGAACCCGTGGGAAAAAACCTAATGAAATTCATCCATCATACCTCAAACATTCAGAGTATTCAACTTCAAAGCACAAAGGTAATGGGAATAAGGGCAAACCTGATTGGAGAGATCGGTTGAAATCAAATGGCACGACTGGATTTGCAAACCAATGTTAGGGTTTGCTTGAGCTGAAAGTGTGTGAGTCAGAATGAACCTTTCAGAGTTGCCTGGAGGTTGCTCTGAACTCTGTTAGCTCTTCTCTCACCATCTTTTTCCCCAGGGTTCTTCTCTCACTATCTTTTTCCCAGACAGGGTAATAGGAATAGAATGGCCTTTTGTTTCACTGAAACTCTGAATTTATAACCTAATTTTTGTGGACCTATGGGCTCAAATGAGAGAGGTCAAAGTCCAAGATTTTTTCTTTTATTTATTTATTTAATTAATTATTATTATTATTATTATTATTATTATTTTGTTTTTTGTTTTTTTTTTCCGTTTTTTTTTAAATAAAGTTTCTTGGATCTGATTCTGATTGCCATGATGAAATGCAAATGCTAAATGACCTAAAAATGAATGCATGCACGAGGTGTAAAGCGTATGCTTCCAGGAAAAATGAAAGGGTAAATTTTGGGGTATTACATGGGGGGATGAGAAAAAAATTTATTGATTATACTTTTGTGTTTCATAAGACCTTCGGTCTTATGCCTACGTACCAACATAAAAATGAGGGATCAAAACCCCGTAGTTCGTGGTAAAAATTTCAAAGAAGTTGGTGAATTGCTGTTAACAAAAATTTAAATGAAAAGGCACAAAAGGCCACAAATTTTAATGGAGTTGTTAGTTCTTTTTATCTTTTAAAATTTAAGTCAATATGGTTAAGTTCATTTACAAGTTTGATTTAAGAAAAAAGTTTGAAAATTCAATGGCATAAGGCCAAAGTTTCTAATCACTAAAACATGTCTAAGTTTGAAATCACAAGCAAAGAGAGATTTTGAAAAGAGGGAGAGATTTTGAAATTAAAGAAAGAGGGAGGAGATGAAGAGACTACCCTAAGCAAAATTTAAAAGTTAAGGGTAGAAAAGATCTGACCAAAGGGATGCAATCCAACAGACAAGAATGTCATATAGAAACCCATTTGCCCTTGGACTTTAATCAAGAAAAAGCAATAAGCAATGAGCAATATACATACATCATGAAGATCAAGGCATCAAATAAATATAGCCACATCCAAGCAAGCACTCCAATAGCTAGCAGTCTTCGAATGTCTTCCAATGTATCAGATGAAATATTCCTTGTTCAACTTAGAACAAGACATCATACTTAGACAATAATAATCAAAATAAGAAATTAAACACAAAGACAGAGAAGCAAATGAATCAAGGGTACTCAAAGTCTTGCATCAAATGAAGGCTCAGTCAAAGATATCTCAGTCTCATATGGTGGCATTGGCCAAGTCCTTTAACATAGGGAATGTTGCCTAATTCTAAGTCCAAAAGTTCAGATCAAGTCCAACAATCCACCAATTTTTTTAGGGTTTTTGTTATTATTAGGTGTTTTAAGGTCCTAATACCATAAACAAAACAAAGATAAAGCAAGCAACATATACAATCACAAGACATGGCTCAAGTGAGCAAAGTGAAAATGACATGAAACATAAACAAGTGACATGAAATGTAAATGGCAATGAATGATAAAGATACTGGAATTTAAATTGCATAAAGTAAATGAATTGAAAGTAAAGCAACATTAATAAGAGTTAGTCAATGGTTAGTCAAAGGTTATTGTTGAGTTTTAATTGATTAAGTCATTCTTTGGAGAACACTCAACCATTCATTCACAAGTATGAATCCTTAAACCAAGATATCTTCCATGAGAAGGGCTCCAACATGGATAATTCAACAAGTATGCCACTAGCTCTCATGAAAGGAAAAAGGTCAAGTTTCCATACAATGCCATGAAGAATGGGAGACTTACAATCTCACTTACTAGAATGTTATGCCTTCTTGATCAAATTTAGCTCTATGTTAAGCAATCGTAATTGGACTTATGTATAAGTCACAACTATCTAAGGTCGGACAATAGAAATATATGTGTTAATGCATGTTAGAGATTTGGTACAAAGAACCAAACTCCTAAAACATACCATACACTAAAAAAATGGGAAGGACTTATCTCAGTCACACTTGTATTGATTCATCTGACACAAGGTCGTTGATGAATCAATTAGTCATTTAGACATTAGAGATTTCATTGGTCAAACGAGGGAATGGGGAAGAATAGGGGTGAAGATGAAGAGGGGGGGGGGGGGGGGGAGATAGAAACACAAATTGATCATGAGAGGAATTTCATCTGATCAATACCATCCATTCATTTTGGGGTATGAAATGTACATTTCATCAATCCTCTAAATCCAATGGGCTTGATCAAACAAAAGTATAATCAATCATGACCAAGGCCCAAACAGAAAGTCAAACATCACAAGACCATAAAAATGGCTTAACAATACTTTTAAACATTTAATCAATTAAAAATCACATTTAAAATGAATTAAAACGCATTTTTATTTGGAGAAAACCTCAAATCTCTTCAAAACACTAAATAAATGGCCAAGGGATTTATCCTAGGTCAAATTACCTTAGACAAAAAATTTCACAATTTTTAGAATGTCAGAAGTATTTTAACACAATTAAAAATATGCACAAAAACATTTAATTCATGAAAAATACCAAAATTAATCCAAAAAATAATTCTAATTCATAATATGGAAGAGAAAAATATTTAATGATTTTTGGTGAAAGTCCCATATTTTTTGGATTAAAAATGAAATTTCTATGAATTAAACAAAATAAAAGGATTAAACAAAAAATCAGAAAATACAAAAAAACAAGGGCCATAAGATCTCCCTCATTAATTGAGATGGCATATCTGATGGCCAAGCGCGCGCTTCTATCATGTTCTACAGTCAACGCGTGTACACGCGTGGTAATCAGGAAGGAGGGCCAAGATTAAAACATGTATGTGAGATCAGATGGTTCAGGTCATGCCAACACACCACCGGAGCCCTAACTCCGGTCATCTTCTCCGATAGACCTCACCAGACTGGTCCACCATAAACCACCAAAAAATGAAAAGTAAGGACATAGTTTTAAAGTAAAAATGCCTAGGAGCACGAATTTGACCCTCATTTCTTCCAATTCCAAGTATATTGAAAGATACATGGATTTGAAATTTGAGGTTCATGATCTGAGTTGCTTCGATTTCACCTAAAAGCAACTCAATCTTGTTGCCTACATTGGTAGGACTTCAGCCAACCAAAAATCAAAGAGAATGGTAAAGAAATAAGAGAGAATCAAAGGCTCAAAGTTTCTGAAAAACCACCCTCGGGTAGCTTCAAATTGACTTCATCTCGATCTGAATTTGCTTGGTTCTTCCTCCTCTTGCTTGTAGTGACCAACTGAGATGAAAAAGGCAATGAATCATTAGAGTTTGAACCTCAAAACAGAAGGTGAAATTTAAACTCGATTTCTAAGAAATCCTCAAGGTATTCTATGGTGCGAGGTTCTGAAATCTATTGGCAAAGCTTGGGTAAGGTGCGTGTGTCATTTCTGAAGCAATGGACTTGTTTAAATAGGCAATTGAATTCATCTTTGCACCCTTTGAAATTTTCTAAAATTAGTAACAATGGTGCATGGATGCATGGGAAATTATTTTGGCCCAATTCATGATGCTATTCAACTCTAATTCGTGCACATTGAGTACTGAAACAATAACATGTAAGCCTGCAATAGGAAATGGTTATTTGAATTCAAAATTTTCCAAAACAAACCTATGAAAGGAACCATGTGCAAGTCCCTCAATATTGGTCCAAATAAGGTGACCTTGGATGTTTTGGAATGATGAAATCAAGGGGAACAACTTTGATGTTGAACATGTTTCCATTTGGATCTTGTATCATGACGAATTTTGAGGTGGAAGTTTGAGAAATCAAACATATTTGAAAATTTTCTAAGTACCAAGTCAAATGACCACTTCTTCCACCTTGAATAACTTTTGTTATGACCTTTAAATGGAAAAGGTTCCTTAATAAAAGTTGTATCTCTTTCATCCCTATTAAATTTGGTAACAAATTTGACATCATTTGAATTTTGCATGAGGGAGTTATGCATTTTAGAAGTTGAGGAAAATTGCTTGTTCAATGATGACCCAAAATGACCTATAATGTTTCCTCTTGGCACTTGCCCTTGCAAGTTGAATTTTAAGTTTATCACAGAAGAAAAGTTATAAAGGACATCTTGAAATCGATCATGGAATTTGGATGTCCTTCATCTCATAAAAATTGAGCAAGTTATGGTCCTTGGAAGTTGACATTCTAACTAGGGCACATAATATTACACCATAAAAAATGACTTTCCAAGAAAAATTAGCTCTTGATGTAAACATGAAAGTTGTTTGGAATGTCATAAAGAGTAATGTTTCTCTTGGAATCATTTTCATATGACAAATATTGTAGGAGATAGGGTCTAGGGAACCCCAATTTTGACTAGTTTACTTCTCTAGTCAACCACCTTGAACCAATTTGCAAACTTGAAGTTCTCTTGATCTTTGGGACTCATGGAGGATCATATATGTATAAGATGATACAATATGAAGTATCCATTAAAATATTTGATCAATTGTTGAAGAAACTTGATGAGGAAGTGACACAAGATACCCAGATGAACTAGGGTTTCCAAGGAAATTAAGCTTCAAACTCTTGATGAATTCTTGATCAAAATGATAAATGAAGATCATGGGTATCCATATATGATGTTTAGAACCATTCTGAACCATCTATTGATTGATCTCTTTGCACTGAGGGTCTCAAACCTTAGTTGTGAGCTTGATGAGGCATTGGTGGATGCACACACTACCTACAAAAGAAAGAAAGCTATACAGAGACATATTTTTGGTATTTTGGTTAGTAAACAAAGTATGATACAATCAAATGTGCTTGGTGATCTCTCTCAATTCAAATCCAATGAATGAGAGGTAAGAAGGATGCCAAGGTGTGATCCCAAAGTCAATGCAAATGATAAGATAGCATGAGGGATCTTAGGGTCAAAATTGGGGTCTTACAGACTGCACTGGCAAATCGGAAAGTCGTGCGAGAAACACTTTTAGCGCAACATGCTTTAATAGAGAAAGACTTACTTGTTTCTTTTGATAACGAAAGTAGAGAAGAAGAAGAAGAAGAACTTTTTAAGAGGTTCAAAGAGATGCTTACGAAACTCCAAGTATGTATATAGTTTAATGAAATGTTTGAATTGATTCCTAAATAATGTTAAATCCATGAATGATTTTATGCAAAGAAAGAAGAAAGCAGGTATATGTGAAATTGTTTCTTTGATAGAGGAGTGTATTGCGTTACTCCAAAGAAAACTTCCACCAAATTTGAAAGATCTATAAAGGTTTATTGGGAAAAACCCATGTCTCATATTGGTTAAAGATACAACCCATAAAGAGTTTATATAGAGTGACTCTCCTCACTAGGGATGGAAAATCGGCATGGCCGTCCCATTGAGGCTCACCCCACAAAAACCCGCAAAAAAAAGGGGCGGGACAGACATATTTGAGGGTGCAGACCTAAAACCTTGTCTCGCATGACCTAAAAGTGAGGGCGGGAAGGGCCTGCGGGTATTGAACCTTTTAGGCCTACAAATTACTAAATTGTATGTAAAATCTCGTAAGCCTGCAAAAAAAACAGGGCTGACGAATAAAGGGTGCAAACCTATGACTTTGACCTGCCTCGCGAAAAGAAGCAAGCAAAATGACCATGCCTGATGGGCCGAGCCCGTTTTACCACCCCTACCGCGCACCTTAGAAGTCGATTTTATAAGGATGAGTTAAGCTAAACATTAATTATATCATCCTCAAAAATCGGAGTTTTTTTTTAGAGAGGAGACGATGGAAGGGAAAAGATGTAAAGTCTAATTTATTCTATTAACAAAATTAACCTTTAGTTTTTTATAAATTTTTTTAATTATCGTTAAGATAATATTAAAAGTTTAGGTGATCTATCAAATTTCACTTCTTCTTTTTTGATGTTGGAGTTTTAATTTTTTTTTAATTAAAAGCTTTTTCTTCACTTAAGTCAAACTCATATGTTACAACTATGAAAGCCTTTTTTCCTTCCCAAATCAATATCATTTTTACTTTTATTTTTTCATATAATCTTTATTATTTTTATTGTAATGACTAAGTTTTTTTCATCTGCTTTATTTGTTTTTTTTAATTATTATTTTTAAAATTTTGACGTCACTTTTTAATTATCTTAGTATTTTTTATTTATAATAACTTTTTTTAGATATTATTGTGTTTGATTATCTTTTTAAATTGTATATTATTATCTTTATGTTTTTACAAAATATTTTATGATGTTCTTCAATTTATATTTATATTTAGTTAATGAATATTTTTTCGAATTATAAATTATAAATATATTATATTTTGTTTAAGAATTCGTTTTTGAATTATGAATAATAAATATCATAACTTTTATAATAAAATTAAAAGAAAAAAAAATAAATTAATTTTAAAATATCACTTTTCGAACCAAAATGATTGTAATTAAAATTCTTCTCCATCCTTCCATACTTTAAAACAAACATACATGTAAATTAAATTCTTCGCAATCAATCCCATACTCTTGACGGAAACAAACAGACCCTAAATGATATGTCATTTTTAAAATGTATAAATAGTCTATTTCAAACTTTTTACTCTTAATCTTTATTGAACTACTAATTTGACATTCAAACTAGGTTGATAAAGTCTAAGGTTTTAACCACTCTATTGCAAGGTGACATTTATTATTGACAAGTTGCAAACTTGTCCATCATATATTAGTTGACTTTTCGTATTATAAAGATAGTTGGTCCATTCATTCTAAAAAAATTTATAATGCTTTGTTTTGTCAAGCTGTGTAATGCTACTTTAGTACTATTAAATAAATTGATTTAAATATTACTATTGAATATTATATTAATTCAAATAAAATAGAAATTAAGAAAGAAACATTGAATTATTAGTATTACTATTATTTTTTAAGTTTAATTTAATTTATGTTTTTATCTATTTTATCTAATTCACATAATTAATCTTTCTATTTTTAAGTTCAAAAGGTTTTGATCCCCAGTCATCTTTGTTGCACTTAAAATTAATAATGCATTCATTTTAAATAATATGTCCCGCGTCAATCGTGATAAATTATCATATAATTTTTTTGTAGAGTTTTCTAAATAAAAAACATAAATACAAAAGAAATGCCTCATCAATTATGAGTGCGAAATTTAAAAAAATAATCAAAACTACTTGAATTTAAAATAAATAAACCTATTCCATTAAGTAAAATAGGAAATCAAAACCTTAATTAAACTTAAAAAATAAATAATAATATTAATAATTCAATGTTAATTTTAGAAGTATAATTTTTTATTTAAAATACTTAATTTATAAGTATCAACAATTTATTTAAATTGATATATTATTAAAGAGTATAAAAAAAATATTATTATCAGACGGTTGAACGTTATACCAACAACTCCTTATTTAGCCCAATTAAGAAATAACAATTGGATTACTTCACTCATCGAACTTTTTTTCTTAATTTTAATTGAATTGAATTAATATAATATTAAAGAATAATATTTAAATCAATTTATTTAATATAATTTAGCATTATACATCTTGCCAAAACAAAGCATTATACGATGCCTATTCCATAAGTTTTTAAAAGTAAATGTAACAACTCTTTATAATTGATAAGAAGTCAACTAATATATGATGGATAAGTTTGCAACTTGTCTATAATAAATGCCACATTACAATACAGTTGTAAAATGCTTAGAGTTTATCAACCTAGCTTTGTTTTCAAATGAGTTCTTCAATAAAAATAAGAAATAAATGGTGTGACTTCGATCTAGAAGACAAGTTAGACATGATAAAATTTTTAATATAAAGACTAACCTGTTATAATGTTGTCACGTTCACTTTGGGTCAAGAGCAATACATAATTGATAGATGCAATACATATTCACCAAATTTTTTAAAATGAGAGGTGTATGAGTCATCTCACTTATAAAGTGCTCAACCTCCACTTTTCTAAACAGTATGAAACTTTCAACTCACACTTGTACACAACAATTTATATAAAATTCTAATATGTTATTTGTAACACCCTACTTCTCGACTCTACAATTAAATAAATAAAACATGTATATCATAAATATCCACTAAGCAAGATGCTACTCAACATCAATGAAACATACATGAACCACATAATTATAAATGAAATTGTTTGATAAGCAGCGGACATTATAAAATAGTCGGCATAAAAGCCTCAACAACTATCAGTTTGAAAAGTGGTTCAATATCCAATTAAAGGAAAGATATGCAACATAAGAAAACAAAATAAAAGAACAGCTCGTCCCCTCGTGTTACGTATCAGCGCAACTCCAACTATAAGACTCGATCGACAAGCAACTAAGGAGGCACAACACAATCCTGAACATCAAGCTCCTACTCAGGTACCTAACTATATGAACTCTAGAGGAGCACACGCAATAGCATAAAAACGGGGTGAGAATACATTTAAATAATAAATTATGCACAAAATAATCAAGATAGATTCACATATTACAAAGTCATACACACATCAAATATGCACCTCAAAATCATGTATTCACATCTCACCCACATCCCAGACAAACTCACACATATCATACACGAGTATTCATCATTACTCAAACATCTGATTTGCACAACCATCATGTAATGCAATGCAACACCGACTCAACTCATACTCGGTACGGTCCCCACTCTGAACTAGACTCACAACTCTACTCTATATGCATGTGGTATCGACTCAATATTTGTTTCTTTATACAAATCGGATTCCAATCACGTTCGAACCCCGAGCCCCCTTTTGAGCTTGGGACAAGCCACTAGTCCCCCCTTATGAAATAGAGTACATGCCTCTTTCGACGAGACACCACGACACAATGATTCATGTCCATACCAATCAATGCAACAACAATAATAATGCTTACGTCCCTTCTTCTGACCATAAACAATATGCATTAACACACAATAGTGATCTCCCCTTATGAATTACTATCCACCAATAAGAACAACAATGCACAGCAACATATACATAGTTAATCACTATATAATCATGTATTTCATAATAATACGAATCATATTCACACTATATAACATCACCAAACAGCAACACCATATCACATACATATTCACACACAACATTCAATCATATTAAATCATCTCAACATTTATTCTTCAAAAAACATGTACAATAATCCACGCAATTATTCATACATTCACACATTTAAAATACAACAACACATTATTAAAACATATAAATTCATCTCAAAAGGCACTACCATAATTTATCTCTTTGCGTTACTTTTCCAACGCTTCAAACCGCACATCAATCTGAGTCACTAAACTCAAGTTATGATGATTCGAGTCGCGAACAACAAGTTAGTGTTGCCGTCCTCGCCATGAGAGCACGACAGCTCACTAGGCGAAGCTCACAGGCCAAAGCTCGCCAGGCGAGCTCACTGGGCGAGATTGTCCAAACTTGCAGCACTATAAACGTAATTTTTGCACTGTAGATCCTCCAAACTCTTCGAATTCAATCCCAAACATCCTCATCCAGTCCATAATTGACACATATTTTCATATTGATTCTCATCGATTTAGCATGTTATTACATTAATTAATCACAAAAATTCAGATTTTTATTCATGCCTTAAAACTCTCAATTTCATATCAAACATTCATGTTTATGAATAATTAACACACAAAACAATCACTACAATTACAGAGCCCAAATTCCAATCGTTTCATTGCATAAAATAGAATTTCATTCATATAATTCATCAAATAAAACAATCAAAGGAAATGGAAGAAAATCTTATTGGAGGTGTAAGACCCCAACTTTGACCCTAAGATCCCTCATGCTATCTCATTATTTACATTGGCTTTGGAATCAAACCTTGGTATCCTCCTTACCCCTCATTAATTGGATTTTCATTGGGAGATATCACCAAGTACATTTGATTGTATCATACTTTATTTTCCTTTATTCACTAACCAAAATACCAAATATATGTCTAGTGTAGTTTCATTTCTTTTGTAGGTAGTGTGTGCATCCATCTGTGCCCTATCAAGCTCATATCTTGGTCTTGAGACCCTCAATACAAGAGATCAATCAAGGAAAGGTTCAAATGTTTCTAAGCATCATATATGGATCCCCATGTTCATTATTTGATCAAGAATTCATCAAGATTTTGAAGCTTGTTTGCCTTGGAAGCCCTAATTCATCTGGGTATCTTGTGTGACTTCCTCATCAAGTTTCTTCAACAATTGGTCAAATATTTCAAGGTATACTTCATGGTATATCATCTTATACATATATGATCCTACATGAGCCTCAAGGAGCAAGAGAACTCCAAGATTACAAGTTGGTTCAAAGAGGTTGACCAGAGAAAGTCAACTGGCCAAAACTGGGGTTCCCTAGACCTTATCTCCTATACTTTTTTGTCATATTAAAATGATTCCAAGAGCAAAGTTACTTTTTATGACATTCAAATACAACTTTCATGTTGGAATTAAGAGCTAGTTTTTCTTGGAAAGTCATTTTTTATGGTGAAAGATTATAGGTCATTTTGTCTGTGCCCTAGTTAGGAGGTCAACTTCCAAAGACCATAACTTGCTCAATATTTATGATATGAAGATTATCCAAGTTTCATGATTAAATTCAAGATGTATTCTCTAACCTTTCTCGTTTGAGAAAGGTCAAATTCAACTTGCAAGGGCATGTTCCATGAGGAAACATTATAGGTTATTTTATGCCATCATCATTGAACAAGCAATTTTCCTCAACTTCTAAAATCCATAGCTCCCTCATACAAGATTCAAATGGTGTCAAATTTGTGACCAAATTTAAGAAGATTGAAAGATACACAACTTTGATGAAGGATCTGTTTTCATTTGAAGCTCATAGCAAACATTATTCAAGGTGGAAAAAGTGGTTAATTGACTTTTAACTTAGAAACATTTCGACTATGTTTTATTTCTCCGACTTCCACCTCAAACTTCATCATGATCCAAGCTCCAAATGCAAACATATTCAACATCAAAGTTGTTCCCCTTAATGTTACCTTTCCAAAGAATCCAAGATCAGGGCATTTGGATCAAAATTGAGGGACTTGCACATGGTTCCTTTGCTTGGTTTATTTTGGCAATTTTTGCACTCAAATGATAATTCACATTGCATGACTTCATGTTAATGCTTTAGGATCATTTGCACACGAATTTGGACTTGTTCACATCATTTCACGGGCCTTGTGCACACCCATGCAAACATGCACCTCACATTACTATTTTTAGCCAAAGTTTGAAAGTGTGAGAAAAACATTTGAAAAGCCTATAAATACATGGACCTGCTGATCAGAATAAGGACCCTTGGCCCAAGCTTTGAGTTGCATCTTCCCTAACCTCCATTGATAGGATAACCTTAAAGATTTCACTTGAAACTGAGCATTAATTTCACTTCTGTTTTGGAATTGAAACTCCAAGGATCCAAGCCATTTGATCATCCATTTCACTTCCTGGAAGTTGGTAGAAGCAAGCCAAACTAAATTGGAAGAGAGATCGAGCTCAATAGCATCAAACCGAAGGTGAATTTTGTGGCTTTTATCTTCTTCGATTCTCCCTCAATTCTTCATTATTTTTCTTGTTCTTTGATTGTCTGAAGACCTCCCAATATAGACAACAAGATTGAGTTGCTTTGAGGTCAAATTGAAGCAACTCCGTTCATGCTCCTCAATTTTATATTCCAAGTATCTTTCAACATAGTGAGAATTGGAGAATTCTGAGGACAAATTTGGATTCCTGGTGATTTTCTCTTTAAAATGGTGTATGCATCTTTAATTTTCATGCAAGTTGGTGGTGGACTAGCCCGGTGAGGTCCACCGGAGAAGAAACCCGGAGCTAGGGCTCCGGTGGTGTGTTGGCACCCTCCCAACCATCTGATCATGTTTAAACGTTTTAATCCTGGCCTTTGGTTTTGATTACCACTCTTGCAGCGCGTTTGACTTGGCCTTTGGTGGACTGCACACGTGTGGCCATCAGATATGCCACCTCAATTAATGAGGGAGATCTGATGGCCCTTGTTTTTTTCAATTTTATTTTATTTTCTGATTTTATGTTTAATCCTTTTATTTTATTTAATTCATAGAAATTTCATTTTTAATCCAAAAAATATGGTACTATCACCAAAAATCTTTAAATATTTTCATCTTCCATATTTTGAATTAAAATTATTTTTTGGATTAATTTTGCTATTTTTTTTGAATTAAATGATTTTTGACTTGTTTTTAAATATTTTAAAATACTTATGACCTTTTAAAAATTCTAATTTTTTTTGTCTAAGATCCTTTGATCTTGTTAGACATAGGATAAATCCCTTGGCCATTTATTTGGTGATTTGAAGGGATTCGGAGTTTTGTCCATTTAAAAATGCATTTTAATTTATTTAAAAATTTATTTTTAATTGTTTAATTGTGTGAAAATATCATTGAGCCATTTGGTTTACCTTGTGATGTTTGACTTTCTGTTTGGCCTTGATCATGGTAGATTTGAACTTTTACTTGATAAATACTATTGGATTTAAGGGGTTGATGAAATGTACATTTCATCCCTCAAAATGAATGCATAGTATTGATTAGATGAAATTCCTCCTATGATCAATTTGGGTTTCTATTTCCCTTTCCCTCTTCATCTTCATCCCTATTCTTTCCCAATTCATTCATTGACCAATGAAATCTAAAGTATCAAATGCTAGTTGATTCATCGATAACTTTGTTACAGATGAATCAACATGAGCCTGATTAAGATAGGTCCATACAATCTTATTTTTGTGTGTGGTATGTTTTGGGAGCTTGGTTCTTTGTACCATGTCTATAACGTGCATTAACACCAATATCTTTATTGCCCGACCTCAGATAGTTGTGACTTCTACATAAGTCTAATTACGATTGCTTAACATATAGCTAAATCTGTCCCACAAGGTATAACATTCTTGTAAGTGAGATTGCAAGTCTCCCATTCTTCATGGCATTGTATGAAGACTTGAAATTTTTTCCTTTTGTGAGAGCTAGTGGCATACTTGTTGAATTATCCAAGTTGGAGCCATTCTCATGGAAGATGTCTTGGTTTAAGGATTCATATTTGTGAATGAATGGTTGAGTGTTCTCCAAAGAATGACTTAATCAATTAAAAATCAACACTAACCTTTGACTAACATTTCCTTAATATTGTGTAGTGGGGTATTCGTTACCTTTAGGTTTATTGACTAAACCAAAAGTAAACATACAATTCGAGTCGCCACCGCACTTTTATTTGTCCAAAGGAAAGGCTATAAAGCGAACAAAATCCAAGTAAGAAGTTTTATCAAATCAAAAACTAATAAAACTGTCAGAGATCTAGGTAAGGGGGTTGGTTATGAAATGGGAAGGTTTTACGCACCCAAAACATCCTTAGTACTCTAAGGGAACCTCTTTTTGCAAATGTGTGTTGTAGGTTGGTATTTGAGAAAATATGTGCAAAAGATTGGGGGGATGAGAAGAGAATATATTATATTGATAATTTTGTTGTTTGAATGGATGAACCCGTTGCCTACGTACCATCACAAAGGTAGGATCAAAACCTCGTAGTTCGGGGTGAAAATCAAAAAAATTGGTGAATTTATTTGATCAAAAGCCTTAAGGTCTTTTGTTATCAAAGAGAGAAAACTCAACCTAAACCAACAATCCACCATGTGAGGAAGACTTCAACATGCTAGTGAGGAGTTAACCCTATAATAAGCATGGAAGACTTATAATCCAACCATTAAGGATGAGGTGAGGTTTACATCAACCACTATGATAACTCAAACCTATGACTAGTGTTTATGAAAAGGTTTAATAAAGGTGGCCATTGGAACCACAAAAACAACTTGAAGTGAGTTGTATTTACAAGTTAGATTTATTTACAAAATAAGGTCAAAGTTGAATTAAGATTCATTCACAATGAGTATTAGTGAAAAGAGTTTGAAAAGTCAAAGGCATAAGGCCTAGGTTTCTAGTTTGAAAACAATGTCAAAGTTAGAAAAAGTTTTGGCTTGGGTTAGAGTGAGGAGAAGAAGAGAAGGGCTATTCCTAAAGCATACAAAGATAAGAGAGAAGATAAAACCCTTGGAGTTCCTTTTCTTGAAATCATAGAGATGATTCAAGATGCTCCTTTCCTTTGGACTTAGCAAACAAACAAGCAATCACACAATATTTGGATTCAAGCTCCTAGGATCTCCATTTGGCTTGTCTCTCTTAACTTGGCTATTCATGACAATGGTCCTCTTTACTATATCAAGATGGAATCCCTATCACACAAGAGCAAACATCAAAAAGTTCACAACACAATAAGAGGAATGGACAAACAATAAGT
Organism: Lathyrus oleraceus; assembly: GCF_024323335.1. Lineage (NCBI taxonomy): Eukaryota > Viridiplantae > Streptophyta > Magnoliopsida > Fabales > Fabaceae > Lathyrus > Lathyrus oleraceus. Next base: position 276,632,786 of record NC_066584.1, read on the forward strand.
TTTGGAAAGGATGTCCTTTGAAGTCAACTTTGAGATTTAGCATTCTAAAGGCATGAGGCCTAGTTGCTCTTCAAAAAGTTTAGCATTCTAAATGCATGAGGACTAGTTGCTCTTGAACTCCTTTAAGCATGGGTATGTCCTAATTCTAAGTCCTTTCTCCTTTTTGCATTAGGTTCACACAAAACAAAAGCAAAACCAACACCAAACAACAATATATTTATATACAATAATGAGTTCAAATGAGCAAAAGGAAAATGGCATAAACATAAAATATGTGCTCAAGTGAGCAAAATGAAAAGCAATATGAATAAATGAGCAAAAGTAAATTGCATTAAAGTAAATTGCAAGAAATTAAATGCTCAAATTAAAGCTAGTAGTTAGTGAAGTTATGTTAGTTTGTCATAAGACAATTTAGCGCTATGTTAAGAAATCGTATGTGGACTAATATAGTAGTCACACCTATCTGAGGCCGATCAATAAAACTATAGACAAATAAACACAAGTTAGAGACATGACTAGTAAGCCAAGCTCCTAAAACTTGCCATGCCAAAAGAAAAGAGAAAGGCCTTGTATGGACTTTAGGTTCTTTGCTTGACCAAGAAGCAACCTATCTTGGACACAAAACAACTCACTTGATCTTGGATCAAGTTGAGTTTGGTTTGGATCAAAGAAGGTTAAACCCCTCATTTGTCAAGACCAACCATAAGACATTAACTCATTAGCCAAAATAAAAATAAAATGAGATGAAGATGAAATGGATGGAAAGAGAAATAAAGTGTCAAACTCAATTGATCAAATATGAACAAAGTCATCATCAACCAATGTCAAACAGAAGAGAAATGAAGATCACAAGTCAACAAGTCGACCACATTGTTTTGGTATTTTTGAATTAAAAATAAATACAAAAATAAAATGGACAAAATATGGTCTAACCTCAAATTTAATTCAAATTAACTTCAACAAGTCCAATTAAATTCTCATAGGTCTAACATGGTCAAACAAGTTTTGACAAATTTTCTCAATAATTTTTGAAATTAAAAACAATAAAAATAACACAATATGAATTAAAATCTCAAATAAATCTCAAATAAATCTCAAATCAATTAAGAAATTGATGAGACTATTTTTCATTGACATATCATGATCCATATGGATTAGGAAAATATTTTTGGAATTTTCAAATATCAAAAAGTATTTTAAAATGAGTTAAAACTATTAAAAACCAAATAATTCACAAAAAATATTAAATGAAGTCACAAAAATAGTTAAAAATCAAAATATGAAACTAGATTTTTCAAGAATTTTTTTGGCATTGGTCTCATATTTTTGTTACTTCAAATAAAATATTTATGAATTTTTGAGAATAAAAGGGATTAAATGAAATTAAAACAAAAATAAGAAAATCAGAAAAAACCAGCGCCCTCTGATCATCTCATTAATTGACGTTGCAATGATCTGAGGGTTCAGAGACGCGGATGCACGAAAGGCCTAAGTCAAGCGCGCTACACTTGGATTTAAAATAAGTCAAAACAATGAAAGGCTAGGATTTTAACGTTTCAGTGAGATCCAAGGGCCATGAAGCTCCCACGTGGGGATGGTGGTGGAAACCACCATCTTCTCCGACGATCTAACTAGATCTGGCCACCACGCGCAGGGAAATGAAGTTTAATGAAAATGAAAACTGAGGATATCAAAATGAAGCTGGGGTGATGTACATCACCCCTGTAACCATGGATCCTCCTCAAAGTTCCTATTTAGAGAGAAACATGAGCTTAAAGATCAAGGTGCATGAACTGAAATGGCACGATTTGCAAAATTAAGACCACCACTGGCCTGCCTCATGCATGAGGGCTTCAGAAAACAGCACAAACCAAAGAGATTCACATTATATAGCAAGATCTAGATCAAGAAAGTTTGGTGATATACCTCTGAAATGGAGTTTCAAACATCACGAATTTTCCAAGCTCTTGATCCAATTTTGATTTGGAAGTGTGATGGTGATGCAAGGTTAAGGAATTGAGCTGTAAAGATCAACTAATGATGTTGAAACTCAAGCTTGAAAATGAAATAGAAAACTGAAAAATTCCTTTAGTGAGGGTTTGGTTTTCAATTCAGCAACACTTCGGATCTCCTTGTGGTTACCATTTGAATGAGATTGCACTTCTATTTATAGGTGGAATGGATGCAAGGCAATGCTTGGCTCGTGTGCATGAAATTTGGATCCTCCATGCATGGGCCTGTACAGGCGCATGTGAGGCCCAAGAATGAATGCAAATCCATGCTGAATTCATATGGAAGTGAATTGGACGTGCACAAGGCTTGGCATTTGCTTGCACATGAAGTTTTAATGTGAAATGCACAAATGAACATAAACATTAAGCTCTTCGAAACTAACTCATGGAAAGTCCAAAAAATTAATGTGAGTAATGGTTAGAAAGCCCTTGAAATAAGGAACAAAAGTCATGTTGGGCAAAAAATCATTTGGAGTTTGGAAATTTATGAAAACTGGCTGTGAAGTTTTGGGTACAAAACATGTCTAGGTTCCCTTTGAAATTTTTTACCCAAAGTAAGCAACTTCAATCCCTTCTGTTCCAATGATGCAAGCCTCAAATGGAAAAAACTCCAACGTAAAAGTTGTAGATATTTTCAAGATGATCAATTTAGACTTAAATGTTTCATTATTTGTGTTTTTCATGAGAAAGTTATGGGCACTTGAAGTTGGGCATTTTTCAAATTCAATGACTTAGGTCCAAAGTGACCTATAATGTTTTGTATTATCAGATGTGTTTCTTTTAGGATTATGAAATTTTGTCCAACATAAAATTTTAATTAGACATCTGAATCTTTCCAATGCAATTAGTTTCACCTCAAAATCATAAAAAATAAGGAAGTCAGGTCTTTGGGAAATTGACCCAAAATTAGGGTTTCAGTCAAAATGACCTATAATGTTTTGAAATGAATGATGACCTTCCAAGTTTCAAATGGATTTATTATGAACATGAAATTTGTTCATATGGTTCTTAAGAACATGTTTTCTCTTGGGGTCATCTTCATTTGACAAACACATCACAAGTTGCGTCTCAGTGATCCTCAGTTTAGTCAGATGACTTGACTGGTTAACTTCTCAAAGCCAACCTTCCAATCTTGATGAATGACTGATTGAGGATCCTCAAATAAGCTCATATATGCATAAAATAATGAATCAAAGAACTTACCTTGATTAAATTTGATCATAGGTTGAGGTTGCTTTGTGAGCAAGGCATTGTGAATGTTCACTTTGTTTAAAATAGTTTATAAAAACCTGATTTGTTTAAAACAATGATATTTATCAATTAAAAATATGCAAACATTTGTTAAACAGAAAAAAATAAGAGTGCAAAGAATTGGGTAAAGGCTCAAATTTATTTGATAGAATGGTGGTCTGCAAATGGCGAGACTCCATGGATCTTTACAAATTTGAAATTGGTGATATATATTGGAAAAAGGGATACATTGAACATAATGACCGTTTCTCCACCAACTCTGAATCCGATGTATTTGAAGCTCCAGTTGATGACTGAGCGAGAATCTTTGACAGAAGACAGCTATGGAACAAAGTCTTGTCAGGATGCAGTTACTTGCCAAATCCCTAATTTTTGCCTAGATTGCCCTAGGGTGAGGTACTCAATCTAGCGGGATATATATTTATTCATTTTTTTTATGTCTCTAACTTTTGGCTGGACCTCCCTTTCGGGTTTTCAATCCACCGAGACGCTCATTTTTGCCTAAGTCGCCCTTTCGGGTTTTCAACTTAGCGAGCTATTCTGTTTTTATTTTAGGCGAAGTATTTCTTGACTGCATCTGAATTCACAGGACGAGTGAAATCCTCCCCGTCCATAGTTGTAAGCAACAAAGCACCGCCTGAAAAGGCTCTCTTAACAACATATGGACCTTCATAGTTTGGAGTCCACTTGCCCCTGGAATCGGGCGCGAAAGACAAGACTTTCTTGAGCACGAGGTCACCTTCTCGAAACACACGAGGCTTGACCTTCTTATCAAAGGCTTTCTTCATCCTTTGTTGATATAACTGACCATGGCACATGGCAGTTAATCTCTTCTCTTCAATCAAGTTCAATTGGTCATAACGACTTTGAACCCATTCAGCCTCAATCAACTTGGCTTCCATCAAGACTCTCATTGATGGGATCTCGACCTCCACGGGGAGCACAACCTCCATGCCATATACAAGAGAAAAAGGGGTTGCCCCTGTTGAAGTGCGGACAGATGTACGATAACCATGCAAGGCGAATGGCAGCATCTCATGCCAATCTTTGTACGTAACAACCATCTTCTGAATAATCTTTTTGATGTTCTTGTTAGCAGCTTCAACAGCCCCATTCATCTTGGGTCTGTAGGGAGAAGAATTATGATGTGGAATCTTAAACTCGCTACACAGCTCTTTCATCATCTTGTTGTTCAAGTTAGATCCATTATTAGTAATGATCTTGTCTGGCACACCATATCGGCATATAAGCTGGTTCTTGATAAACTTCACAACCACCTGCCTGGTCACATTTGCATATGATGCCGCTCCAACCCACTTGGTGAAGTAATCAATAGCTACAAGAATAAAACGGTGACCGTTCGACGCCTTTGGTTCAATCATGCCAATCATGTCAATTCCCCACATGGAGAAAGGCCATGGTGAGGAAATAACATTCAGAAGTGTCGGGGGAATATGAATCTTATCCGCATAAATCTGACACTTGTGGCATTTCTTCACATATTTGCAGCAGTCAGACTCCATTATCAGCCAATAGTAGTCTGCTCTCAATATCTTCTTAGCCATAGCATGTCCATTGGAATGAGTACCAAATGAACCCTCATGGACTTCAGTCATCAACAGGTCTGCTTCGTGTCTATCCTTGCATCTGAGCAGAACCATGTCAAAATTCCTCTTGTAAAGCACATCACCATTGAGGTAGAAACTTCCAGATAATCTCCTCAAAGTCTTCCTATCTTTAACAGATGCCCCAGGAGGGTATGTCTGACTCTAGAGAAAGCACTTGATATCATAGTACCACGGCTTATCATCTTTTACTTCTTCAACTGCAAACACATGAGCTGGTCTATCCAAGCGTATCACGGTGATATTGGGGACTTCATTCCAATATTTAACCATAATCATTGAAGCAAGCGTAGCAAGAGCATCTGCCATCCGATTCTCATCTCGAGGAATATGATGGAAGTCAACCTCAGTAAAGAAAGTTGAAATCCTCCTCGCATAATCTCTGTATGGGATGAGGCCAAGATGATTCGTCTCCCATTCACCCTTAATCTGATTAACAACAAGGGCCGAATCACCATAAACATCAAGATGTTTGATCATAAGATCAATACATTCTTCCAAACCCATAATGCAAGCCTCATACTCTACCATATTATTCGTGCATTTGAAAGTTAGCCTTGCTGTAAAAGGAAAATGTGTGCCTTGAGGAGTAATAATCATTGCCCTAATACCATTTCCATACTGATTAACAGCACCATTGAACACCATACCCCATCGGGAACCAGACTCTGGCCCTTCATGGAGCGTAGGCTCATCGCAATCTTTTATCTTCAAATACAGAATCTCCTCATCCGGGAAGTCGTACTGCACAGATTGATAATCCTCAATTGGTTGATTTGCCAAGTGGTCAGCCAAGATACTACCTTTAATAGCTTTTTGAGCTCGATACTCAATATCATACTCAGATAACAACATCTGCCAACGGGCAATCCTCCCAGTTAAAGCAGGCTTCTCAAAGATATACTTGATTGGATCCATTTTGGATATTGTTGATTCTAAGTGTTGGCAACAATTTTGGTAAAACAAAGAGTGTTCACAAGATGTTATGTGTGATGTCTTAACATGAGATATCCTATGTACCTGCTGGAGTTCAAGAACATGTTCATGCAGGATTGTTTCAGAATGCGACATACAATGACAAGGCTTCTGATATTGGATGTACCTGCTGGAGCTTAAATAAAAGACATGTTCATGCAGGATTGTTTCAGATGACACACACAAGGTCATGACATCTGATATGGCTGTACCTGCTGGAAGTTATAAAAGGAATTATTGGATTATGCAGGATTTTTCCAGGATGTCAGACCCGATGTCATGACATCCTGTACACAGAACATTCAGTATGAATGTCTGGTGTTTTGTGATTGCACAATTAATGGCAATCTTTGGATGATTGAAGATATGATTAGCTGGCGCATTCAATCATGGATTACAACCAGATTTACTTATTTTCCAAGGAGATCTAAACAGCTGTTATAAAAAGATTTGATTGGAAAATAGATTTAGGGTTTTCAAGATGTCCAAGACCAGCTGGATGCTTCTATAAAAAGGGACTTAGAAAACTTGTTTGTACACACAACCAAGACTGAGCGAAATATAGAGAGAGAGTTAGGGTTTGTGTCTGTTTAGTCGTAAGACTTGTAGGTCATTCAAGTCATCCATTGATGATTGAATTAGACTGATTTGTGGTTGTAATTTGTCACTCTAAAGCTGTTAAGCAAGAGTGTGTGTCTTCTTGATCAAAGCTGTGAAGCAATATCAAGAGTGTGTCTTCTTGATTGAAACTGTGAAGTAAAATCAAGAGTGTGTAATTGAAAATTATTTTCTTTTCACAAGGGATTGTTGTTTAAAATCACTGGTGTGTGATTTTAGGGAAGTGAATGGGTTCTCATATCTAAGAGTGCTTAGGTAGAAATTGCACGGGTAGAGATTAGGTGAGAAAGACTGTAACTTGTTGAAGTGTACGGAGAGTCTTTGAACTAATTCTATTTTAGTGAATTTCCTTCCTGGCTTGGTAGCCCCCAGACGTAGGTGAGTTGCACCGAACTGGGTTAACAATTGCTTGTGTTATTCGCTTTACCATTCTGTATTTTTTATCCATTGTGTGTTAACAGATATTAGTGTCGTGACATTACCTTCGACATCTTATATCTGATACCAGAATTTCAATTAGTATCAAAGCCGGCATCATGCTCTGGTTCTGGGTGAGATTTAGGGGCAATACTTTCTGGTACAATGGAGAGAGATGGAGGATCTGTTCATAGGCCACCAATTTTGGATGGTTCTAACTATGACTATTGGAAACCTAGAATGGTAGCGTTTCTGAAATCCCTTGATAACAAGGCTTGGAAAGCTGTGTTAATAGGTTGGGTACATCCTGTCATTACTAAAGAAGGAGAAGCCACCACTAAGAAGCCTGAAGAACAATGGTCCAAGGAGGAGGATGATCTTGCTCTTGGAAACTCTAAAGCCTTGAATGCCATATTCAATGGGGTAGACAAGAATATTTTTAGGCTGGTAAACAACTGTGAAGTGGCCAAAGATGCTTGGGACATTCTCAAGACCACTCATGAATACACCTCTAGGGTAAAGATGTCTAGACTTCAGCTGCTCACCTCCAAGTTTGAAAACTTAAGGATGAAAGAAGATGAAAACATTCATGAATTTCACATGAGTATCCTTGAGATTGCTAATACTTCAGGAGCCCTGGGAGAGAAGATGACAGATGAAAAGTTGGTAAGAAAAATACTCAGATCACTCCCCAAGAGATTTGCTATGAAAGTAACAACCATAGAAGAATCTCAAGACATCTTAAATATGAGAGTTGATGAGCTAATTGGATCCCTCCAAACATTTGAGATGGGAATATGTGATGGAGCTGAAAAGAAAGCCAAGAGCATAACATTTATGTCAAACACTGAAGAGGAAGGTGGTCAAGATATTAATGAAGACCTGGCAAATGAGATAGCAATGCTGGGAAGACAGTTCAACAGACTGATAAAAAGGGTAGATGTGAGAGCAAAGGAAAATGTCAAGAACATCACATCTGACAAATCCAACAGCTTTGGTAAGAAACCAAAGTCTGAAGAAAATCCCAAAGAAGTTCAGTGTTATGAGTGTAATGGGTATGGTCATATTAAAACTGAATGTGGGACCTACCTCAAGAAACAAAAGAGGATTCTTGTGGCCTCTTGGTCTGATGGAAGTAAAACAGAAGAAGCCACAAACCATGTAACTGCATTGACAGGAAGATGGGGGTCTGAGGAAGAGTCAATTGATGATGAAAGAACCCTTAAAGAATTGTACCACAGAAGGGCAGGAGTGTGCATACAAGTTGAAAGCCAGAAGAAAGTGATAACTCAGCTGGAAAATGAAAAGGAAGAGCTTGTGGAAACCATCTCAAAATTAAAGGTGGAAGTTGTATTCTTGAATTCCAAACTAGATGAGATGACTAAGTATGTAAGAATGCTTAACAATGGATCTGCCATCTTAGACAAGATTCTCCAGACTGGCCAAATAACAGGAAACAAATTTGGTATTGGATTCAAGGATGAGTACAGTTACACTGGTTGCAAATCAAAATCCAAACCTAAGTGCAGCCATGTTAAAAGCAAACCTGAGATGTCACAACAGATGTCACAACAACAAAAAGGGAAGCATCAAAGATGGAAATGCCAATACTGTGGAAAAGTTGCCCACCTGAAGCCCTTTTGCTATAAGCTATGTGGCTATCCTGGCCCTGTTCAGTCTCAATACCAATCAAGGTCCAAGCATCACAAGACTGTCAACAAAAAGCAATGGGCTCCTAAGACAAAGGTCACAAGTCTCATAGCTCACACTTCCCTCAGAGTTTCTGCCAAAGAAGATTGGTATTTTGACAGTGGTTGCTCCAGACATATGACTGGGAACAAAAATCTGCTAACTGAACTTCATCCTCATGCCATGAGTTATGTTACCTTTGGTGATGGTGCAAAGGGGGAAATCAAGGGAATGGGTAGGCTGGATTGCCCTGGAGTTCCTGACCTTGATGATGTCCTACTTGTTAAGGGACTAACTGCTAATCTTATAAGCATCAATCAACTGTGTGATCAAGGTCTGACTGTAAACTTCACCAAAACTGAATGTCTGATTACTAACAAAGAAAATAAAGTAATCATGAAGGGAGTAAGGTCCAAAGACAACTGCTACATGTGGAACTCTCAAGAAACTGGATACTCCTCAATGTGTACCTTAGCCAAAGAAGAAGAGGTGAAGATATGGCATCAAAGATTGGGCCATCTGCACCTTAAAGGTATGAAAAGGATCATATCTGTTGAAGCTGTTAGAGGAATTCCCAACTTAAAGATTGATGAGGGAAAAATCTGTGGAGAATGTCAAATTGGAAAACAAACAAGGATGTCACACCAGAGGCTTAGACATGACACAACTACCAAAGTCCTGGAGCTACTTCATATGGACTTGATGGGACCCATGCAAGTAGAAAGCCTTGGTGGGAAGAAATATGCATATGTGGTGGTAGATCATTTCTCCAGATACACCTGGATCAATTTCATAAGAGAACAATTTGATGTTTTTGAAGTCTTTCAGGAGCTTTGTTTGAAACTTCAAAAGGAAAAAGAAAGTCCTGTTGTCAAAATTAGAAGTGATCATGGGAAGGAGTTTGAGAACAGCAAATTTTCTGAATTCTGCTCTTCAGAAGGAATTCATCATGAGTTCTCATCCCCCATCACTCCCCAGCAAAATGGTGTGGTGGAAAGAAAAAATAGGACTCTTCAAGAATCAGCCAGAGCTATGATTCATGCTAAGAAATTGCCCTATCATTTTTGGGCTGAAGCCATGAACACAGCCTGCTATGTTCACAACAGAGTGACATTGAAGAAAGGAACTCCCACAACCCTTTATGAAGTCTGGAAAGGAAGAAAACCCACAGTCAAATACTTTCATGTATTTGGTAGCAAATGCTATATCCTGGCTGATCGTGAGCAAAGAAGGAAGATGGATCCCAAAAGTGATGAAGGAATATTTCTGGGCTATTCAACAAATAGCAGAGCCTACAGGGTCTTTAATTCCAGAACTAATGCATTGATGGAATCCATTAATGTTGTGGTTGATGACCAACAGACGGATGTCACAGACGATGTTGAGACATCTCTGAATGATTCTCCAATTGACCACTCAGACAAAAATAAGGAAGAAGAACCTCCTCAAGCTGAACCTGAAGATGACAAAATTAACAAGGGACCCTCTATCAAAATTCAGAAGGATCATCCCAAAGATCTTATCATAGGAGATCCAGATAAAGGAGTCACTACTAGATCAAGGGAAGTAATCTCACATGGTTGCTTTGTGTCAAAGATTGAACCCAGAAATATCAAGGAAGCCTTGACTGATGAGTTCTGGATCAATGCAATGCAAGAGGAGTTAGGCCAATTCAAGAGGAATGAAGTATGGGAATTGGTTCCTAGACCTGAAGGAGTAAATGTCATAGGAACAAAGTGGGTTTATAAGAATAAATCTGATGAACAAGGGGTTGTTACTAAAAACAAAGCTAGATTAGTAGCTCAAGGATATACTCAAGTTGAAGGAGTGGACTTTGATGAAACATTTGCTCCTGTAGCTCGCCTTGAGTCCATTAGACCATTGCTTGGAGTGGCATGCATTTTGAAATTCAAGCGGTTTCAAATGGATGTAAAAAGTGCCTTCCTGAATGGCTACTTAAATGAAGAAGTATATGTTGAACATCCTAAAGGATTCATAGATCCAAATCTTCCACAACATGTGTACAGATTAAAGAAATCCCTCTATGGGTTAAAGCAAGCTCCCAGGGCTTGGTATGAGAGACTCACCATGTTCCTCACTGACAATGGATACAAAAATGGAGGTATTGACAAAACTCTGTTTATGAAGAATGAAGGAGGTAAGCTCATGGTGGCACAAATATATGTAGATGACATTGTTTTTGGTGGGATGTCAGAACAGATGGTTGAACATTTTGTTAGACAAATGCAATATGAGTTTGAGATGAGCGTTGTTGGAGAACTGACCTACTTTCTTGGGCTACAAGTCAAACAGATGGAAGACTCTATCTTTCTATCTCAAAGCAAGTATGCCAAGAACATTGTGAAGAAGTTTGGAATGGAAAATGCAAGCCATAAAAGGACACCTGTTCCTACTCATGTGAAAATCTCCAAAGACGAAAATGGTGTTAGTGTAGATCAGAGTCTATACAGAAGCATGATAAGGAGTCTCCTATATCTCACAGCAAGCAGACCTGACATTGCATTTGTTGTAGGTGTTTGTGCTAGGTATCAAGCTGAACCAAAAGTCAGTCACATAAACCAAGTGAAGAGAATACTGAAATATGTCAATGGCACCAGTGACTATGGGATGTTGTATACTCATGGATCTGGATCCATGTTGACTGGGTACTGTGATGCTGATTGGGCTGGAAGTGTTGATGATAGGAAAAGCATATCTGAGGGTGTCTTCTTTTTGGGGAACAATCTGATTTCATGGTTTAGCAAGAAATAAAACTGTGTATCTCTATCCACTGCTGAAGCTGAATACATAGCAGTTGGGAGTAGTTGTTCTCAACTGGTCTGGATGAAGCAGATGTTGTCTGAATACAGTGTCACACAAGAAGTCATGACATTATACTGTGATAACCTGAGTGCCATAAATATTTCCAAAAATCCTATTCAACATAGCAGGACAAAGCACATTGACATTCGTCATCACTTCATCAGAGAACTAGTAGAAGAGAAGATCATAACTCTAGAGCATGTTACTACTGAAAAGCAATTAGCAAACATTTTCACTAAAGCTTTGGATGCCAATCAATTTGAATGTTTAAGGGGGAAGTTGGGGATCTGTGTTCATGAGAACCTATAGCAAGCAAAGGAGTATGTGGTTATCCCAGAGGATATTTCTGCCTGGGAAAACTGTGTTGTGGCAAGGACTAAAAAGGGGGAACCTTTGGTCACTTTTGACTAAAAAGGGGGAGAGGTGCGGATATGGAAGTTGTTGTGGAAGTTGTATATAGCTAGAGGACAACTATTATTAAAGGGAGTGCACAAGATGTCTGATATGGTGCACAGGTGTTGATGTTGAAGTAGATGTCAGAATGACATTCTGGCTGGTACAGGTGCTGGAGTTACAATAGCTGTTTGTTGTATGCATAGATTTAGGGGGAGAAGGAGTACCCTTATGCATTTGTGTGGCTTACTAGTTGCATCCATAACTAGTAATTCTGTTTGTTGCACAGATTTAGGGGGAGGAGAAGTACCCTTGTACATATGTGTATTACTAGTAGCCATAGCTAGTAATTATTTTCGCTTCTGCTGCTGATTAAACTACTGTTAAGTTGTTTAACTGCTGATAGCTTACCTTGTGAACAAAAAGGTCAAATATATGTTTTATCCAAAATTTGCCAAAGGGGGAGTTTGTTGATTCTAAGTGTTGGCAACAATTTTGGTAAATCAAAGAGTGTTCACAAGATGTTATGTGTGATGTCTTAACATGAGATATCCTATGTACCTGCTGGAGTTCAAGAACATGTTCATGCAGGATTGTTTCAGAATGCCACATACAATGACAAGGCTTCTGATATTGGATGTACCTGCTAAAGCTTAAATAAAAGACATGTTCATGCAAGATTGTTTCAGATGACATACACAAGATCATGACATCTGATATGGCTGTACCTGCTGGAAGTTATAAAAGGAATTATTGGATTATGCAGGATTTTTCCAGGATGTCAGACCCGATGTCATGATATCCTGTACACATAACATTCAGTATGAATGTCTGGTGTTTTGTGATTGCACAATTAATGGCAATCTTTGGATGATTGAAGATATGATTAGCTGGCGCATTCAATCATGGATTATAACAAGATTTACTTATTTTCCAAGGAGATCTAAACAGTTGTTATAAAAACATTTGATTGGAAAATAGATTTAGGGTTTTCAAGATGTCCAAGCCCAACTGGATGCTTCTATAAAAAGGGACTTAGAAAACCTGTTTGTACATACAACCAAGACTGAGCGAAATATAGAGAGAGAGCTAGGGTTTGTGTCTGTTTAGTCGTAAGACTTGTAGGTCATTCAAGTCATCCATTGATGATTGAATTGGACTGATTTGTGGTTGTAATTTGTCACTCTAAAGCTGTTAAGCAAGAGTGTGTGTCTTCTTGATCAAAGCTGTGAAGTAAGATCAAGAGTGTGTCTTCTTGATTGAAATTGTGAAGTAAAATCAAGAGTGTGTAATTGAAAAGTATTTTCTTTTCACAAGGGATTATTGTTTAAAATCACTGGTGTGTGATTGTAGGGAAGTGAATGGGTTCTCATATCTAAGAGTGCTTAGGTAGAAATTGCACGGGTAGAGATTAGGTGAGAAATACTGTAACTTGTTGAAGTGTACGGAGAGTCTTTGAACTAATTCTATTTTAGTGAATTTCCTTCCTGGATTGGTAGCCCCCAGACGTAGGTGAGTTGCACCGAACTGGGTTAACAATTGCTTGTGTTATTCGCTTTACCATTCTGTATTTTTTATCCATTGTGTGTTAACAGATATTAGTGTCGTGACATTACCTTCGACATCTTATATCTGATACCAGAATTTCAGATATCAACCAAGTCGTATGATTCAACATATACTGGCGTAAGCGCTTAGAAGCCCAAGCCAAAGCACAACATGTTTTCTCAAGCGTTGAGTACCGAGACTCACAGTCAGTGAACTTCTTACTCAAGTAGTATATTGCATACTCTTTCTTCCCTGATTCATCTTACTGACCAAGGATACAACTCATGGAGTCATTAAGCACGGTAAAGTACATAGTCAATGGTCTCCCTTCAACAGGTGGAGACAGAATCAGAGGCTCGGACAAATACTCTTTGATACTGTCAAAGGCCTTTTGGCAATCCTCGGTCTAATCTTGACGCTGATCTTTCTGGAGGAGCTTGAATATAAACACACATGTGGCAGTCATGTGGGATATAAATCTCGAAATGTAATTCAAGCGGCCAAGAAAACCTCGGACTTGCTTCTCAGTTTTGGGCGTAGGCATCTCCTGTATTGCTTTGACCTTGGTAGGATCAACTTCAATACCTCTTTCACAGACAATAAAGCCCAATAACTTGTCGGAACGGACTCCAAATGTACACTTGTTCGGATTCAGGTGGAGTTTGTACTTCCTCAAACGCTGGAAAAGCTTCAACAAGTGTTCTACATGTTCAACTTCCGTTTTCGACTTTGCAATCATATCATCAACATACACCTCGATCTCTTTGTGTATCATATCATGAAACAAAGTAGTCATAGCACGTTGATACGTGGCTCCGGCGTTCTTCAAACCGAAGGGCATCACTCAATAACAGAATGTTCCCCAAGGTATGATGAATGTTGTCTTCTCCATATCCTCGGGTTCCATTTTAATCTGATTATAACCGGAAAATCCGCCCATAAATGAGAAGACATTGAATTTAGTTGTATTGTCTACCAACATATCAATGTGTGGTAGAGGAAAATCATCTTTCGGACTAGCTTTATTCAAGTCACAGTAGTCCACACACATTCAGACTTTTCCATCTTTCTTAGGCACGAGCACAATATTGGCCACCCATTGAGGATATGTAGAAGTCACCAGAAACCCCGTATCAATTTGCTTCTGAACTTCTTCTTTAATCTTCACTGCCATATCTGGATGAGTTCTTCTAAGCTTCTGCTTCACAGGCACACACTCAGGCTTTAACGACAAGAAGTGTTGCACAATATCAATATCTAGACCAGGCATGTCTTCATACGACCAGGCAAATACATCGACATATTCTCGTAGCAACTCAATCAACCCCTTCTTAACAGACTCTTCAAGGAGTGCCCCAATCTTCACTTCACGGATACAATCTTCAGACCCCAAGTTGACTGTTTCTAGATTCTCAAGATGCGGTTGAATGATCTTCTCCTCATGCTCAAGCAGACGGGAATCTCATCAGGAATCTCTTCAACATCATCTTCTTCTGCCTCAAATACAGGGAACTCAAAGTTGGGAGATGATGTTGGATTATTATGTTCAATGGGTTTGATTAACCTGCATAATGATTTTGAGTATAAAAAAGATTTCAGATTTCAAACAAGGCAAATCATTATGCAAATGAAAAGATTGATTTTATTCTCTTTTTAGGGTTTTATAGTGATCACCAATTTCATGCAAAAAGCAAAAAGGAAAAATAATTTGGAAAAACAAACATTTAACATGTGATTATTGAATGAATATCATTGTATTAATCAAATTGTGCCAACAATGTCTTCACTTCTCCTTTTGGCATGGGAGAAGGGTTTTCAAACAAAATGAACACATTACATTGACTTATGGATAACTGTTGGAACATCAACAACGCCCCAATTATTGCAGATTCCGTCAGGTATGACAAAGTTGCCAAGGTCTTCCTCTTCATCATCTTCAACAACGGCAGCTGCTTCCTGATCTTCAACAGTGTGGATGAAACCACCACTCTGGAATAACTCACGCTTATTGGAAACACCAGAAGAATACCCTATGCCAGCCCGGGACTTATTATCTTCCAACTTGATCATTTTCCCCAAACCAGTAGTTGCACCATGCTCAATGGCCAACTTCGCATCATTGTAGGAGACAAATGAAGAAAGTCCTTTCCTCGAAGGCTCAGCAATAGACAAGGCTTGGAACGGAGTCCCATCCTCATCCTCAACATCAATGTAGGAAAAGGAAGATAAATGACTGACCAAGAGAGCCTTCTCTCCCCCTATCACCACCAACTTCTTGTTCTTCATGAACTTCAACTTTTGGTGTAGGGTGGATGTCACGGCGCCCACCTCGTGAATCCATGGTCTGCCAAGCAAACAACTGTAAGACGGATGAATATCCATGACCTGGAAGGTGATCTGGAAATCACTGGGTCCAATTTTGATCTGGAGTTCTAATTCGCCGATCATAGTTTTGCGTGATCCATCAAACGCCTTCACAACCACTCCACTTTGCCTCATGGAAGGCCCCTGGTATGAAAGTTTAGCAAGAGTGGATTTTGGCAACACATAAAGCGATGATCCTGTGTCCACCAACACATTGGACAAGGTATCATCCTTACAGTTCATAGATATGTGTAAAGACAAATTGTGGTCTTTTCCCTCCTCGGGAAGATCAGCATCACAAAAGCTCAAGTTGTTGCAAGCAGTTATATTTGCAACAATGCTATCAAACTGTTCTATAGTGACATCGTGGTCCACGTATGCCACATCAAACACCCTCTGCAAAGCTTTGCGGTGTGGCTCAGAATTCATCAACAAAGATAAGACAAATATCTTTGATGGAGTTTGTAGCAGCTGATAAACAACATTCTATTCACTCCTTTTGATAAGCCTCAGTATCTCATCACCATCCTCTTTCAGAATGCCAGACTGGCCAACCAGGATAGGAATGTTATTATTCTTGATAGCAACAGGGTCAACAACAGGAACATAATTGTTTGAAGAAGAAGTCCCCACAGGACCGGCAGGATTAATAGCAGTTCTCTTCACAACATCTTCGTGGGATTTCGGCGGAGCCGAGAAAACACGACCACTACGGGTCACACCACTGACGTATGAAATGCTCACTATAGAAGTTGAGGGCAACGACACCTCCTTTCCATCTTCTAGCATTACAATGTTGTATCGATAGGGAACGACTTTGTCTGATACATATGGGACAGGGCCCGCTGGCTTGATCACAAGAGCTGGAGATACTTTCTTCTTGCTGCCATCATACTTGACGACAACGGGCTCAGGAATTCTAAATACAGGGGAGATAACACCAACTTCGTCCTCATTACGATTCTGAAGTATTTCAATCATTCCTTGATCAATCATCTCTTGGATGTCCTTTCTTACTTGTCGGTATCCTCTCTCATTAATAGTGCACACCTGGCACGTATCGTGGTCATGCTCGTAATGGCTGTGTTCACACAACAGCTTATGCATCTCGACCAAAGACTGCCTTATGTCATTTACATACAGGACTTTGTATTTTCCAGGGCATCCTTGGACCATGTCAACAATTGTTTTCCCATGCTCGGGCAATGGGTTCTTCTTGACATTCGGACCTACGTCCTCAAAAAACAATATCCCACTTCTCACAAGGTCTTGCACCTTGGTCTTGAACGGGTAACAATTATCCACGTCATGTCCGGGAGCACCGGAATGATACATACAATGAAGCTCAGGCTTGTACCACCACTGAGGATTGGTCGGTACAGCAGGAGGGTCTCGCAGAGTTATCAGCTTTTTATCGATTAAAGAAGGATAGAGCTCAACATATGTCATCGGAACCGGGTCTAAAGCTACCCTTTTCCTCTCATAGTTGTTGGTGCTGGTGTTATTATTGCTGCGAGGCTGGTAGGCATGTTGTTGTTGACGTTGTTGTTGATGGTGAACTTCTCGAAAAGCAGGTGCTATATGAGCCACCTGGTGTCGGTTGACGGCAGGACGTACATTCTTCCTCCTTACAGAGGGCCTTCTTTTAGTATGGGAGGACACAACATGGGTCTCTCCCTTCTTCTTCTTAGCAAAGCCCCTATACCTCTTTGCTGAAGAAATGTCTTCTCTGGATAAACGCCCTTCACAAACCCCTTCTTCCAATCTCATTCCCATATTCACCATTTCGGTGAAGTCTGAGGGAGCACTGGCAATCATTCATTCATAATAGAAAGAGCTCAAAGTCTTCAAAAAGATCTTTGTCATCTCCTTCTCTTCCATGGGTGGCACTACCTGAGCTGCCAGTTCTCGCCATCTCTGTGCGTACTCCTTGAAGGTCTCATTCTCCTTTTGCGACATCGCCCTCAACTGGTCCCTGTCCGAAGCCATATCCACATTATACTTATATTGCTTTACAAAAGCCTCTCCAAGGTCATTGAAAGAGCGGATGCTTGCACTCTCCAGCCCCATATACCACCGGAGCGCAACACCAGTCAGGTTGTCTTGAAAGTAGTGGATCAACAGTTGGTCATTATCGGTCTGTGTTGACATCTTGCGAGCATACATCACAAGATGGATGAGTGGGAATGTGTTTCCCTTGTACTTCTCAAAGTCAGGCACTTTGAATTTAACAGGGATCTTCACGTTGGGCAATAGGCACAACTCAGCAGCACTTTTACCAAAGAGGTCCTTACCCCTCAAAGTTTTCAGTTCCTTGCGCATCTCAAGGAATTGGTCTTTCATCTCGTCCATCTTCTCATAAACGTCCGGGCCCTTAGATGGCTCAGAATGATAGATGGTGTCTTCAACACGGGGTAAGGTGTGCACAACGGGAGGTGGCACAGATAGGACCGGGCTAGATGTCGGCAAAGAAGCGAGAGTAGGAGCAAAACCCTCTGGCACAAAATTAGCAGGCATTCCCCAAGGGAACCCGGCTGGCATAGACGGAGCAAAGTGGGCCGTTGCAGCAGGTACGGTAGAAGTTGCTATCTCAGATATAACATTCCTCGCGGGAGGAGTTGCAGGAGTTGGCGAAGCTTGGCTCTGGGCGGCTAGAACTGACTCCATCATGGAAGTCAGCCTAGCGATCTCTTCCTTCAATTCCCGATTCTCTTGCTCTAAATGCTCCATTATCCTTGGATGATTGGCTCTGGTATTATACCGGTGCGTCAGCTTATCTTCAAAATAAATGAAGAGCAAAGAGTTAGACCACTGATCAAGAGCTCAGGACAAAACCTGCTTATGCATATGATGCATGCACTGTTTGTGCATATGATTTTTTTAATCAGAGGAACTTTATAGATATCTATCTGCAAATATTTGAAAATATTGAACTTTTAAGACATATATGGGATACTCATAGCAATAATATTTGGAAACTTTTTACACCAAAGAAGTAATACAGTTTTGGTAACCAAATACAATACAAGAGGAAAGGAGAATGAACATCCTATGGAGCCCTAGAAATAATCGTCCAAAGCTCTTGAGATCGGAAGATAAGCTGCACGAAGCCTCTTCACCTCTCTCTCATAAGCTACTTCCATATCGGCCTTCTCCTTGGTGAGCTGATCATACTTCCTCTTCCAAAACCTAGATGAGTGAGGAAGAAGAGAAGTAACCACATCATCAGGCTCATCAATAACCTGATGCTCTAGAAATTCTATCACTGCATCCTTATCTTTGAGCTGCTGAAGAAGTTCCTCTCGCTCACGAACCCAAGCACGCGACCAGTCTTCATCTCTCAACTCCTCTACTCCTTGATTAGGGAGGGTTGAAGGCCTAACCATAACCATAGGGGTAGGTCTCGGATAATCATATGGCATGCAGTACTCAAGATCTCTCTTCCTCACCCAAGCGGTGTAGGGTTCCAAAGCAATACAATTCTTCGGACCAAGCTCCTTCCTTCCCTTCCTATGAACTTTGCGCCAGGCACGGACCATCCTACCCTTCAAGTTCTGGGGATCTTTACCCTCTTTAAAGAATACACCTTCCAACTGAAGGTTGTTAGGTTTATCCTTTAAGGGGAACCCAAGCTAACGGCGAGCCAAAGCAGGATTGTAGTTAATTCCACCACATGTACCAAGAAGAGGCACATTGGAGAATTCACCATAAGAGTCAGTAATCTGAACGCCATCATAAACACGATTATACCAAGATATATCATCATTAGTGAGAGAGATAAGTCTCGCAGACCACCGTAGACATCCCTTGTTCTCCTTGAAGGCGAGCGTCTGAGGCAAGTGCGAAATAAAGCACTTGTACAACAGAGGCAAACAACACACGATGGAACCACCACCCTTTGCATTCCTCATATGCAAAGAGAAATAAGTGTCACCCAACAGAGTCGGAACGAGATTAAGAGAAGAGAAAGTCCTAATAGCGTTCATATCCACAAAATTGTCGATATTGGGAAATAACACTAGCTCATAGATGAGTAGCACAAATATGGCTTCAAAGGCGTCCTCACTCATGGCCTTCCCAAACAAAGTAGCTTGGGCAGTGAGAAAATCAGACGGGAGACCTTGAATTCCACCTTTGGTAGTCATATGAGCAACAATATCAGATACATCTATGTGAAGCAGGTCAGCAATCTCTTGAGAAGACGAAATCCTCTCCAAACCACTGAACGACAACTGATCAAGAATAGGTATACCCACATGATAGGCATACTCCTCAAGTGTAGGCAAAAGTTGGAAATCTGGAAAAGTGAAGCAACGATACAAGGGATCATAGAATTGCACCAACACACTCATCAGATCTTCATCCACCTTGGTAGAAAGAATAGACAGAAGCTTCCCATGGCGAGCTTTGAACTCCAAGGGCTCTAATACATAAGATGTAAAACTCCTTAACTCTTTTAAGTCGGGTTGTCTGAAACTGTACTTCTTCGTATTCCTTCTTTGCTTATCCATGTCCGAAAATTTGCAAATACACCTCTTAAGTTCCTTGAAAATTTTCATTGTTGATGATATGGATGTATATGAATGCATGGATGCAACAATCACACTCAAGGATCAAGCAAGTCACACCACACAAAGGTCACAGGATGGTTCAAGTCATCGTCAATATCAGTCATCCATTTTGGTGGATTATGGTTTACACCTTATCAACACCCAAGTTCCATTGATATTAAGGATATACGAGAACGGATCAACCGCGAATCACTAGTTTGTTGTAAGTCACGAGCATGGGGTCTCGTTTAAGAACCACCCAAAGGGAGTGTACTATGGTTAAACCTTACAATCATGTTCTAAAAAGGTCCCCATAGTCATCATCTCATCTTTCGGATATTATCGGATAAAACGACTACTCGTATTCCAAAAATATTCTCAAGAGAGACTCTTATGAGTGTAGTATCACGTAACAATCGTATCAAATCTTACACTTGAACGACCTTCGCACTACGTCCTAAAATAGGCCAAGATGGGCTAGGTATCTAAGGTTCTTGGCTTCTAAGGTTTATATTGGGTAGAGTAATGCCTAACCACGACTACTCATGTGACATTATTGATCCGAACAAGACCTTCACCAAGTGAATGGGCTTGCAAGTTAACTTGCTTAGGAATAACTCCACACAAGTCAACAAGACTATGCCATTCTCCTATCATAAGTGCACTCGAGTTCGGGTATAGAACTCATCTCACAAGAAACCACCAAGCATGCAAGCAATTAATATATCAAGCAATTCATACATTACAAACAATACAGTCATCCCAAATTTGCACAAAAATATGTCACCAATAAATATAAACATACAACACACATAAGCAAAAAGTAGGCTTAAACCCACTAGGATAAGATCCCCAGCAGAGTCGCCACTTTTCTGTTGCGGGGTATTAGTTACCTTTAGGTTTATTGACTAAACCAAAAGTAAACATACAATTCGAGTCGCCACCGCACTTTTATTTGTCCAAAGGAAAGGCTAAAAAGCGAACAAAAGCCAAGTAAGAAGTTTTACCAAATCAAAATCTAATAAAAATGTCAGAGATCTAGGTAAGGGGGTTGGTTATGATATGGGAAGGTTTTACGCACCCAAAACATCCTTAGTACTCTAAGGGAACCTCTTTTTGCAAATGTGTGTTGTAGGTTGGTATTTGTGAAAATATGTGCAAAAGATTAGGGGGATGAGAAGAGAATATATTATATTTACAATTTTGTTGTTTGAATGGATGAACCCATTGCCTACGTACCATCACAAAGGTAGGATCAAAACCTCATAGTTCGGGGTAAAAATCACAAAAATTGGTGAATTGATTTGATCAAAAGCCTTAAGGTCTTTTGTTATCAAAGGGAGAAAACTCAACCTAAACCAACAATCCACCATGTGAGGAAGGCTTCAACATGCTAGTGAGGGGTTAACCCTATAATAAGCATGGAAGACTTATAATCCAACCACTAAGGATGAAGTGAGGTTTACATCAACCACTATGATAACTCAAACCTATGACTAATGTTTATGAAAAGGTTTAATAAATGTGGCCATTGGAACCACAAAAACAACTTGAAGTGAGTTGTATTTACAAGTTAGATTTATTTACAAAATGAGGTCAAGGTTGAATTAAGATTCATTCACAATGAGTATTAGTGAAAAGAGTTTGAAAAGTCAAAGGCATAAGGCTTAGGTTTCTAGTTTGAAAACAATGTCAAAGTTAGAAAAAGTTTTGGCTTGGGTTAGAGTGAGGAGAAGAATAGAAGGGCTATTCCTAAAGCATACAAAGATAAGAGAGAAGATAAAACCTTTGAAGTTCCTTTTCTTGAAATCATAGAGATGATTCAAGATGCTCTTTTCCTTTGGACTTAGCAAACAAACAAGCAATCACACAATACTTGGATTCAAGCTCCTAGGATCTCCATTTGGCTTGTCTCTCTTAACATGGCTATTCATGACAATGGTCCTCTTTACTATCTCAAGATGGAATCCCTATCACACAAGAGCAAACATCAAAAAGTTCACAACACAATAAGAGGAATGGACAAAGAATAAGTTTTGGAAAGGATGTCCTTTAAAGTCAACTTTGAGATTTAGCATTCTAAAGGCATGAGGCCTAGTTGCTCTTCAACAAGTTTAGCATTCTAAAGGTATGATGCCTAGTTGCTCTTGAACTTCTTTAAGCATGGGTATGTCCTAATTCTAAGTCCTTTCTCCTTTTTGCATTGGGTTCACACAAAACAAAACCAAAACAAACACAAAACAACAATATATTTATATACAATAATGAGTTCAAATGAGCAAAAGGAAAATGGCGTAAACATAAAATATGTGCTCATGTGAGCAAAATGAAAAGCAATATGAATAAATGAGCAAAAGTAAATTATATTAAAGTAAATTGCAAGAAATTAAATGCTCAAATTAAAGTTAGTAGTTAGTGAAGTTATGTTAGTTTGTCATAAGACAATTTAGCGCTATGTTAAGCAATCGTAAGTGGACTAATGTAGTAGTCACACCTATCTGAGGTCGGTCAATAAAACTATAGGCAAATAAACACAAGTTAGAGATCATGACTAGTAAGCCAAACTCCTAAACTTGCCATGCCAAAAGAAAATAGAAAGGCCTTGTATGGACTTTAGGTTCTTTGCTTGACCAAGAAGCAACCTATCTTGGACACAAAACAACTC
Organism: Lathyrus oleraceus; assembly: GCF_024323335.1. Taxonomy (NCBI): domain Eukaryota; kingdom Viridiplantae; phylum Streptophyta; class Magnoliopsida; order Fabales; family Fabaceae; genus Lathyrus; species Lathyrus oleraceus. Next base: position 276,655,716 of record NC_066584.1, read on the forward strand.
ACTTGATCTTGGATCAAGTTGAGTTTGGTTTGGATCAAAGAAGGTTAAAGCCCTCATTTGTCAAGACCAACCATAAGACATTAACTCATTGGACAAAATAAAAAGAAAATGAGATGAATATGAAATAGATGGAAAGAGAAATAAAGTGTCAAACTCAATTGATCAAATATGAACAAAGTCATCATCAACCAATGTCAAACAGAAGAAAAATGAAGATCACAAGTCAACAAGTCAACCACATTTTTTTGATATTTTTGAATTAAAAATAAATGCAAAAATAAAATGGACAAAATATGGTCAAATCAACTTCAACAAGTCCAATTAAATTCTCATAGGTCTAACATGGTCAAACAAGCTTTGACAAATTTTCTCAAAATTTTTTGAAATCATAAACTATTTAAAAACAATTAAAAACAATAAAAATAACACAATATGAATTAAAATCTCAAATAAATCTCAAATCAATTAAGAAATTGATGAGACTATTTTTCATTGACTTATCATGATCCATATGTGTTAGGAGAATATTTTTGGAGTTTTCAAATATCAAAAAGTATTTTAAAATGAATTAAAACTATTAAAAACCAAATAATTCACAAAAAATATTAAATGAAGTCCCAAAAATAATTAAAAATCAAAATATGAAACTAGATTTTTCAAGAAATTTTTTGGCATTGGTCTCATATTTTTGTGACTTCAAATAAAATATTTATGAATTTTTGAAAATAAAAGGGATTAAAGGAAATTAAAACAAAAATAAGAAAATCAGAAAAAACCAGCGCCCTCTGATCATCTCATTAATTGACGTGGCGATGATCTGAGGGTTCAGAGGCGTGGATGCACGAAAGGCCTAAGTCAAGCGCGCTACACTTGGATTTAAAATAAGTCAAAATAATGAAAGGCCATGATTATAACGTTTCAGTGAGATCCAAGGGACATGAAGCTCCCACGTGGGGATGGTGGTGGAAACCACCATCTTCTCCGGCGATCTAAGCAGATCCGACCATCACGCGCAGGGAAATGAAGTTTAATGAAAATGAAAATTGAGGATATCAAAATGAAGCTGAGGTGATGTACATCACCCTTGTAACCATGGATCCTCCTCAAAATTCCAATTTAGAGAGAAACATGAGCTTGAAGATCATGGTGCATGAACTAAAATGACACGATTTGCAAAATTAAGACCACCACCGGCCTGCCTCATGCACGAGGGCTTCAGAAAACAGCACTAACCAAAGAGATTCACATTATATAGCAAGATCTAGATCAAGAAAGTTTGGTGATATACCTCTGAAATGGAGCTTCAAATAGCACGAATTTTCCAAGCTCTTGATCCAATTTTGATTTGGAAGTGTGATGGTGATGTAAGGTTAAGGAATTGAGCTGTAAAGATCAACTAATGATGTTGAAATTCAAGCTTGAAAATGAAATAGAAAACTGAAAATTCCTTTAGTGAGGGTTTGGTTTTCAATTCAGCAGCACTTCAGATCTCTTTGTGGGTTACCATTTGAATGAGATTGCATTTCTATTTATAGCTGGAATGGATGTAAGGCAATGCTTGGCTCGTGTGCATGAAATTTGGATCCTCCATGCATGGGCTTGTACAGGCGCATGTGAGGCCCTAGAATAAATGCAAATCCATGCTGAATTCATATGGAAGTGAATTGGACGTGCACAAGGCTTGGCATTTTCTTGCACATGAAGTTTTAATGTGAAATTCACAATTGAACATAAATGTTAAGCTCTTTGAAACTCACTCATGGAAAGTCCAAAAAATTAATGTGAGTAATGGTTAGAAAGCCCTTGAAATAGGGAACAAAAGTCATGTTGGGCAAAAATTCATTTGGAGTTTGGAAATTTATGAAAACTTGCTGTGAAGTTTTGGGTACAAAACATGTCTAGGTTCCCTTTGAAATTTTTTACCAAAAGCAAGCAACTTCAAGCCCTTTTGTTTCAATGATGCAAGCCTCAAATGGAAAAACCTCCAACATAAAAGTTATATATATTTTCAAGATTATTAATTTACACTTAAATTTTGTATTATCACATGTGTTTATTTTAGGATTATGAAATTTTTTCCAACATAACATTTGAATTATACATCTTAAGCTTTCCAATGAAATTGGTATCACCTCAAAATCATAAAAAATAAGGAAGTTAGGTCTTTGGGAAGTTGACCCAAAATTAGGGTTTCACTCAAAATGACCTATAATGTTTTGAAATGAATGATGACCTTCCAAGTTTCAAATGGATTTTTTATGAACATGAAAGTTGTTCATATCGTTCTTAAGAACATGTTTTCTCTTGGGGTCATCTTTATTTGACAAACACATCACAAGTTGCGTCTCAGTGATCCTCAGTTTAGTCAGATGACTTGACTGGTTAACTTCTCAAAGCCAAACTTCCAATCTTGATGAATGAATGATTTAGGATCCTTAAATAAGCTCATATATGCATAAACTAATGAATGAAAGAACTTAACTTGATTAAATTTGATCATAGGTTGAGGTTGCTTCATGAGCAAGGCACAGTCAATGCATAGCTGAAATAGGGTTTCCTTAGGAAACAACCCTCGAGCGCTTTGGGTTATCTTGATCAAATTGGCAAATTGAGATACTTGGGAGACATATATGATGATTAGGAACTTTGTGAACCATTGTCATGCTTTTTCTCATCTTCATCTAGCCACTTCATTGAGCTTAGGAGCCTCCTAGGAGCATTGGAGCACATGATCACTTGAGCTTCAAAACAAAAAGAGTTAGTGACATATTTTTGTGCTTTTGGTTAGTAATCAAAATAATAAAAGCAATAATATACAATACAATCATTCTTGGTGGTCTCAAACCACTCACACAAGTCCCACCCCCTAGGGTAAAAGAGCCACACATGCTATGATCCTTGAGGCAATGCATTGAGCAAATGATATGATGCCATGAGGGATCTTAGGGTCAAAATTAGGGTCTTACATATTGGTTTACTTTCAAGTCATTTACTTAATTAAATTTAAATTTAAGTACCTTTATCATTCATTGCCATTTATATTTCTTGCAAGATGTTTATGTTTCAGTCATTTTCACTATGCTCACTTGAGCCATATCATTTATGCTTGTATATATTGTGTGCCTTTGATGTTTTTCTATTTATGGTCTTAGGACCTTAAAATATTTAATAACAACAAAAACCCTAAAAATTATGTTGGTAGATTGTTGGACCTCCTCCCTCGACTTGATCTGAACTCTTGGACTTAGAAGTAGACAAAATTCCCTATACTTTGACAGACTTGGCCAATGCCATTATTTGAGACTGAGCTATCTTTGACAGTGTTTTTTTATCTGATGCAAGCCTTGAGTTTACCCTTGGTTCATCTGTCACTTTGTCTCTGTGCTTAATTGTTATACTGTTATTATTGTTGATGTCTGATGATTGTTTGTTTGAGTTTGCCAAGGAATATTTCATCTTATACATTTGAAGACTACTATTGGAGTTCTTGCTTGGATGTTATTGTCATCTTTATTTGATGCCTTGGTCTTCATTATTAATTGCTTGGATGTTGCTTGTCAATAGTCCAAAGGAAATGGGTTTCTATCTGACATTCTTGTCTTGTGGATGTTTTCTCATTGATCAGATCTTTTCAACTCTTAAGTTTTAATTTTGTTTAGGGTAGTACCTTCATCTCCTCATTTCCGTCTTTAATTTCAAAATATCTCCCTCCTTTTAAAATATTCTTTGTCTGTGTTTTCAACTTAGACATGTTTTAATGAGTAGAAACTTTGGCCTTATGCCACTGATTTTAAAAAAAATTTCTTAATCAAACTTGTGAATAAATTTAACCATATTGACCTTCAGTTTCAAAAGACAAAAATAAGTAATAACTTCATTCAAGACTTTGGCCTTTTTGTGCCTTTTTCTGTTATTGATTAAAATCAATCCACCAATCCCTTTGAAATTTTTACGACGAACTACGGGGTTTTGATCCCTCATTTTTATGTTGGTACATAGGCATAAGACCGAAGGTCTTGTCCAACACAAAAATATAATAAATGAATTCTTTTATCATCCCCCAATTATATTTTTTCAAACATAATTTCAGGCAAAAACACTTGCACATAAAAAAGGGTTCCCTAGGAGTACCTAGGATACTTTGGGTTCTAATACTTTCCCTCTGTGTAACTAACCACCTTACCTGTAATCTCTAGAATTTTATTAGTTTTGATTTGAAAACTTCTTATCTTTTGGTTTTGTTCGTACTTTTCCATTTCCTTTGGAAACAAATAAGGTGCAATGGCGACTCTGATTATTCAAATGACGTCGGGTTTATCCATAGCTCGATGGTTACGAATGCACCGCTACAAAAATAAAGTGGTGACTCTGCTAGGGAGTAGTCCCAAGTGGGTTTAACCTACTTTTTTGTGTGAAATATTTTGTTGATATTTGATGTTTGTATATATTGTTTGTGTGATATACTCTGTCTGTTGTGCTTGGTGATCTTTGAGTGGTGAGATAAGATCTAACCCGAACTTGAGTGTAATTAAGATAGGAGGATGATATAGTCATGTTCGACACATGTGGAGTAGTCCTTAATGAGTTGGCTTGAAACCCATCTACACAGTGGAGACCCCCTTGGAATTACTAATGTCACACGAGTAAATCGTGGATAGACATTACTTTTTCCGACCCAGGAGTCCGAGAAGCTGAGGACCGTAGAACATATAACCCAACTTGGCCTATTTAGGACGTAGTGCGGAGACTGTTCAAGTTTAGACTTGATAATAGTTGTTACGTAATACTACACTCAAACGAGTTTCCCTTGAGAATACTATGGGTTGATGAGTCAGTTATCCAAACCTATAGTATCCAATAGATGGGATCACGACTCTGGGAACTTTTTAGAACATGCTCTACAGGTTTTTATCCGTAGTACACTCATTTGGGATGGTTCTTAACCCGACTCCATGCTCGTGACTCACAACAAACCCTTTGATTCTTGGTTGATCTAATCGGTCTCGTCAAAATCAATGGATCTTGGGTGTTGATAAGGTGAAAACCATAATCCACCAAAATGGATGATTGATCTTGATGATGACTTGATCCATCCCGTGACCTTTGTTTGTGTTTGCCTTGTGTGTGATCCCTTATATGTGATTGTTGCATTCATGCACATCATAACATTAATCACATTAATAAATTTTCAAGGAACTAAGGTTGTATTTACAAATATTTTCAGACCATGGATTATGGGTGGAGGAATACTAAAAAGTAAGGTTTCAGATGTCCTAATTTAAAGGAGTTAAGGAAGTTGTCATCCTTTGTATTAGATCCCTTGGATTTCAAGAAACGTGATGGATAACATTTGTCAATGTTGTCTACTGATGTGGTTGAAGGACCCCCGAGTGTCTTGGTTCAATTCTATGATCCTCTTTATCGATGCTTCACTTTTCCGGATTATCAGCTCATGCTCACATTCGAAGAGTATGCCTATCTCTTGGGTATGCCCGTATCTAACAAGGTGCCCTTCAGTGGATTCGAAGATATTCCCAGATCTCATGTTATAGCTGAAGCTCTTTATTTGAAGAAATATGAGATTGATGCTAATTTGATAAAGAAAGGAGGGATTCAAGGGTTGACTTCTGAATTTCTCATTGGTAGAGCTATCACTTTTGCTCAAGCCGGTAGCATGGATGCTTTTGAAGCCATCTTTGTCTTGCTCATCTATGGCTTAACTTTGTTCCCTAATATCGACGGTTTTGTTGATATTAACACCGTTAGAATTTTCTTGATTGGGAATCCTGCTTCTACTTTGTTGGGTGACACATACTTCTCTTTGCATTTAAGGAGTTCTAAAGGTGGTGGAACTATTGTGTGTTGTGTTTCTCTTCTGTATAAGTGGTTTGTTTCGTATTTGCCTCATACACCAACTTTCTTGGAGAACTGACAATGTCTACGGTGGTATCAAAGACTTATGTTTCTCACTAATGATGATATTGTTTGGTATGACTCTGATTTTGATTGCGTGAAGATTATTGACAGTTGCGGTGAGTTCTCTAATATGCCCCTCATTGGTACACAAGGAGGAGTCAACTACAATCCTGCATTGGCCCGTCGTTAGCTTGGAATCCCCTTGAAAGATAAACCTAATAACATTTAGTTAGAAGGTCTATTCTATAAAGAGGGTAAAGATCCCTAACATTTAAAGAATAGGATGATGCATGCTTGGCATAATGTGTATAGGAAAGGAATATCCGAGCTTGGTCCGTGCAACTATGTAGGTTATACTATATGATTGAAGAAGAGAGCTTTGGAGTTGAAGATGCCATACGCCTGCGAAAGACCTATGTCTATAGTTATGGTTGAGCCCTCAACTCTCCCTAACCAAGACGTAGAGGAGTTAGAAGATGCACTCTCTAAGATAAAATAAGAAAGAGATTTGTGGGAAGAGCGTTTCCATGCCTTGAATCGAGAGCATGTAGAGTTGTAACTTGATTCGAAAGAGAAAGATGCACTTATCGAAGTTCTTGAAGAGCGTGCAGTGAAGAGTTAGAGAGAGCACAAGGATTTATTTTCCTCTAGAATTCCTCAGCCTTCCAATTCTTGGAAGAAGATTGTTGATCGACTCGTCCTCGATAAATCTCAGATGCAGACTGCCTTTGAGTCGGAGATCAGACGCATCCGAAGGAAGTATACTCCCTTGGCCAGTTCAGCTGATTCAGATGCTAGGGATCCTTAGAATGAAGTCTTCCTTTGCTCTTGTATTTGTATTTTTGGTTTCTGAAATTGTACTTAGTGTAATCCTTCCAAAATTTTATGAATAAAAATAGATTTTCTGGTCAATTAAATTGTCGTTATTATTAATTGAAAAATTTGCAAATAGGACTTTGTATGTTCCTTGAAAATTAAAATAAAAAACATTGCATATCATGCATCATTTGCATAAACAAGTTTCTTTTGCCAGATGTGTTATTATTTTTCTTATGTGTATCGGTCAAGCTGACTCATCACTACTACACTCGCGTTAATTGTCTGAAGAGAATGAAACATCTTAAACAAGAGAACATAAAGCTCAAGGATGAGATTGCAAGACTCACAACCTTGGTGGAGTCTGTAATCGCTGGTTAGAATTAATCATCTCCGCCTCCTACAACTCTTCCTCCTCCTCAAAGGACTGTTATTTCAGAAATTGCTTTGACGTCTGTGCCTGTTGTTGCCGTTAGCCAGTCTACGCCCGCCATGCCTACTGGGTTCCCATGGGGAATGCCACCCAACTTTGCACCTGAGGGGTACGCTCCAACATTTGCTTCTATGCCGACATCTAGCTCGGTCCTGTCTGTGCCTCCTCCTATTATGCACACTTTTCCCCGTGTAGAGGAAACCATTTATCATTCTGAGCCTTCTAAAGGTCCAGATGTTTATGAGAAGATGAACGATATGAAAGATCAGTTTCCTAAGCTACGCAAGGAATTAAAGACTTTAAGAGGGAAGGAATTTTTTGGTAAGAGTGTTGTTGAGCTGTGTTTGGTGCATAATGTCAAGATTTTGAAAAGTATAAGGGGAATACTTGCCCTCTGAGTCATCTTGTCATGTATGCTAGAAAGATGTCTACTCAGACCGACAATGATTAACTACTCATCCATTACTTTCAGGACAGTCTTACTGGTGCTGCACTTAGGTGGTATATGGGCTTGGACATTGCTAATGTCCGTACTTTCAATGACTTGGGCGAGACCTTTGTCAAACAATACAAGTACAATGTTAATATGGCTCCTGATCAAGACCAATTGAGATCAATGTCTCAGAAGGACAAGGAGACATTCAAATAATACACTCAAAGGTGGAGAGAGCTTGCTGCTCAAATTAGCTTACCTTCCGGAAGAGAAAGAAATGACGAAGATCTTTTTGAAGACACTGAGTTCATTTTACTATGAACGTATGATTGCAAGTGCCCTTAATGATTTCACCGAGATGGTGAACATGAGGTTGCAATTGGAAGAAGGTGTCCGAGAGGGCCGGTTGTCCAAAGATGAAGCATCAACAAGCAAGAAATACGGTAGTTTCTCCAAGAGGAAGGAAGGGGAAGCCAATGCAGTATGAGAAGGACGACAGAGAAGACCCATCATAAAGAAGAACTCTCAGTCCTGTCAACATCATCATCAAGTATCATCAATAATTTCAGTTTTTACCAATAATCCAGCAAATCAATCAGTTCCTATTCAAGAACAACTATAATATCATACCAACTACACCAACCACAATCATCAGCAGAACTCTGAGAGGGAAAAGGTCTCTTTTGACCCTATTCCCATGACATATGCATAATTATGTCCCTCTTTGGTAGTCAAGAATTTAATTCAACCAATAAATCCTCCACAAACTCCTGAACCTGTGCCATGGTGGTTCAAACCTGACTTGTATTGTGCTCTTTATCAGGGAGCTCCTGGCCATGATATTGAAAATTGTTATCCTTAGAAATACGAAGTACAAAAGCTTATCAAGAGCGGTATAGTGTCCTTTGAGGACCGAGCGCCTAATGTTAAAGAAATTTCGTTTCCTGCTCATGGCAATACATATGTGAATATGGTGGACGACTGTGCAAGGAGAAAGGCGATCCAAAACTCAGTGGAATTTAAAATTTTCTCCTTTAGTGATCCTTATGAATGGGCATGATCAGTGATAGAATCGTTACCTCTTGTGACGATTGAAACCTTTGATGCAGATCTACGGAGCGATCACGAACGTTGAACGATGACAATGCCTCTACTCAGTCCACACGAACAGATTCCTTCAATCTCAGTGCTAGCTGCTACAAATGAAGGCTTTGAGTGTGTGTGTGTGAGAGAGAGAGAGAGAGATAGAGAGAGAGAGAGAGAAAGAGAGAGAGAAAACGAAATTGCAACTACACTAAATGCTTCTGCATAAGGGTTCTATTTATAGAACCACTTATGTGGGTTGCAAGCTAAAAAGCCCACTTAAGTGTATGTGGCCCATATCTTATAATATGCAAAAATCACTTAAGCGCGTGGTACCTTACCATATTTCGTATTCTACTTAAGTACACCGTACCTAACGATGTTCTACAATTCAATTAAGTGCACCGTACCTTACGGTGTTCCTTAGTTACTCAATCTCTCATCAATCCGTCCTTTTGTGTGTGACCCTATAGGTTTTCGCGACATTGGCAATTATATTAAATCACGCATTTAACATAATAAACAGTGAGCGGTATTTAGGAATACATCACTGCTACCCAAGACACGAAAATGTCATGTGATCTGACAAATCCTTCTGTGATAATACGCATGTGTATAATTACCCTTTTGCCCTTATGTGTATATTGAACACAAGGCATAGACCGTGTTATCCTTGTCCAGTTCAATATTGGGCCCATAGACATTTATCCTGTTACGCAAGATGGGAAAATTCCCTCTAGGTCACTCATGTCCCTTAGCATGCTTTGTGGGATACCAATCAACTGTCTTTATGGTCATCCAGTTACGGACAACGTTTGATCAGCAACAAGGCACTCGACTCTACATCTAGGGTCCATAGTGGTTTCAGGTCGAAGGGTTGTATACACCATTATCACCATGAGAATAACTTATGACACTTTGCATAACATTCTATATTGTATTCTCATAGCGGGTCAATCCAGTATAAACATTACTCTTAATATTCATACCTATGTTTAAGACTTGATAACTCCTTATCCATGATCCATGAGATGTGATCATCAATCTATATACATAATAGTCTTAATGCTTTAATGTTATCCCACTTCACAATAAAGCTCGACTACGGATACTTTAAGAATATTGTTCTTATGTTTAATGTGATCTCATGATCAAGTCACACTTGATACATTAAACGGACTAGCTATTCAAGGGACTTTATTAAACAAACATAATAAAGAAAAGGCCTTTTATAATTAATAAATAATTCGATACAAGTACCAAAAGTATTGGCCTCTAGGATTTACACCAACAATCTCCCACTAGCACTAGAGCCAATCAGGCATACCCCTAATGCCCATAGATCTAGTATGGCCATTATGCTTCTGTTGCGCAAGAGGCTTTGTCAGTAGGTCAGCAATATTGTCAAGTGTAGGTACTCTGCATATTTTCACATCTCCTCTATCTATTATCTCTCGAATGAGGTGATAACGCCTAAGTATGTGTTTGTATCGTTGGTGAGATCTAGGTTCCTTAGCTTGTGCAATAGCACCATTGTTATCACAATAGAGACCAATTGGATCCACAATGCTAGGAACCATTCCAAGTTCACTAATGAACTTTTTGATCCAAACAACTTCCTTTGCTGCACTTGAGGCTGCAATATACTCGGCCTCGATTGTAGAATCAGCAACTGTATCTTACTTTGAGCTTTTCCAGCTCACAATGCCACCGTTTAAGCAAAACACATAACCAGATTGTGATCTAAAGTCATCTTTATCTATCTGGAAGCTAGCATCGGTGTATCCAATTACAGTCAGCTCTTCCCGACCTCCAAATACTTAAGGATATTCTTGACAGCTACCCAATGAGCATCACCAGGTTCAGATTGGTACCTACTTGTTGCACTTAAAGCATACGAGATATCTTGTTGAGTACATAACATGGCATACATGATAGATCCTATTGCAAATGCATATGGAATCTTATTCATGCGATCCCTTTCTTCATTAGTTGACGTATCCTGCTAACCTTCTTGTAGACACAAGCCTCATCTTCGTTCTTGATTCATGAGTAATACATCACCTTGATCAGTTATGAGATATCCATACCTCTCAGGTAGGTGATGTATCCTGCCTGACCTACGCTGGTCTTGTTCTACTTGAGCAGGTTGCTCTTCCACAACTACTTGTGTTTCCTCCTCTAATTCCTCTATAGGTGTATCAATGCTTTATGATTCTTGAATTTCTCAAGCTCTACTTTCCTCCCACTGATTCCTTTGGAAATAAAATCCTTTTCTAGGAACACTCCAGTTCGAGCGACAAACACTTTGCCCTCAGAAGGATTGTAGAAGTAATACCCTCTTGTTTCTTTAGGATACCCCACAAATAAGCATTTGTCGGATTTGGGCTCAAGCTTAGTTGAAATTTGTCGTTTCACATAAACTTTGCAACCCCAAATCTTCATGTAAGACATATGTGGTTTCTTACCACTCCATATCTCATATGGTGTCTTCTCAACCTTTTTGGATGGAACACGGTTAAGTGTGTAAGCTGCTGTCAATAGTGCATGTCCCCAAAAGGAGTTTGGAAGATCGGCATGACACATCATGGATTGGACCATGTCTAACAGGGTTCGATTTCTTCTCTCAGATACACCATTCCATTTGGGTGTTCCAGGAGGAGTAAGTTGGGATAGGATCCCACACTCTTTCAGATGGTCATCAAACTCTAGGCTTAAATACTCACCACCTCGATCTGATCGAAGAGTTTTAATATTTTTACCTAGTTGGTTTTGTACTTCATTCTTGAATTCCTTGAACTTTTCAAAGGACTCTGATTTGTGTTTTATTAAATACACATAACCATATCTACTAAAATCATCAGTGAATATGATGAAGTACTGAAAACCTCCTCTGGCTGGTATGTTCAGTGGTCCACATACATCAGTATGTATGAGGGTCAAAAGATCATTCGCTCTTTCACCTTTTCCTATGAATGGAGACTTTGTCATCTTTCCAATTAAACAAGATCTGCATATCTCATATGATTCATAATCAAAAGAGTCCAAGAGTCCATCTTTATGGAGTTTGGAAATGTGTTTCTCATTTATGTGGCCTAATCGACAATGCCAAAGGTAAGTTGGATTTAACTCATTAGGTTTCATCCTTTTAGTATTAATGTTATAAATAGGCATTTCAAGATCAAGGACATATAGTCCATTGTTCATTTGTGCAGTAGCATAGAATATATCATTCAAATAAATTGAGCAACAATTGTTCTTTATTATAAATGAAAAGCCAAACTTGTCCAAACAATAAACGGAAATAATATTCCTACTAATTGCAGGTACATAATAACAGTTCTCTAACAGAATTATTAAACCACTAGGTAAAGTCAATACATAAGTTCATACGGCTAAAGCAGCAACCTTTGCTCCATTGCCAACTCGTAGGTCAACTTCACCTTTTGCCAAATCTCTACTTCTTTTTATCCCATGCACATTTGTACAAATGTGAGAACCGCATCCAGTATCTAATACCCATGATGCAGAAGTAGATAAATTAATTTCAATAACAAAAATACCTGAAGTTGAAGTCTCTACTCCGTTCTTCATATCTTTCAGGTACTTTGGGCAGTTTCTCTTCCAGTGTCTGGTCTTACCGCAATGGAAGCAGGTGCCTGCCTTTGCTATGCCTCCACTAGGCTTCAAAGCAGCAACAGTGGGTCTGGGTTTGGCAACTTCTTTGCCTTTCCCTTTATCGCCCTGCTTGGTGGGTCTTTTGTTCTGTCTCTTTCCATTTCCGATCATCAGAACGGACTTCCCTTTTGACTTTAGATTTTGCTCAGCAGTTCTTAACATGGCTAGCAGTTCAGGAAGAGATTTGTCCATATCATTCATATTGAAGTTTAGGACAAATTGACTGAATCTATCTGGCAACAATTGCAAGATCAAATCAGTCGCAAGTTCCTTTCCGAGGAGAAAACCCAACCTTTCAAGGTTTTCCACATACCCAATCATCTTGAGCACATGGAGACCTACAGGGGCTCCCTCAGCTAACTTTCCTTGAAAAGGGATTTTGAACCTTCAAACCTTTCATGCCTTGCTTGCTCTTGATATAGCATCTTCAGGTGTTCGATCATATCGAACGCTGCCATGTTCTCATGTTGCTTTTGCAATTCTGAGTTCATGGTAGCTAGCATGAGACAAGCAGTTTTATTGGCATCATCGACATGCTTCTTATAAGCATCTCTTTCTGCCTTAGGTGCAGAACTAGGAGGTTCCTCTTCAGGAATATGTTTCTCCGAGACATACAACTTTCTATCATGTTTGAGGACAATCCTCAGCTTTCGATGTCAATCCAGAAAATTTGTCCCAGACAATTTTTCCTTGTCAAGGATTGATCGTAAAATGTTGTTAGAGGTGTTTGCTATCATGGTAATCTACATGAAATTAGTTAAAATATAAGTATTAATAACATACTTAATTAGGCCTTTAATTAAATATGCTCCCACTATTTTACTCAAAACAAATGACCCTCATCATTTGATTCGGAAAATCCCGTTGGAAGATTTTCTAGTGGGTCGAGATCCACATTGCACTTTGTTTTAAGTCTGCGTAGGCGGATTACACAAAACTAGGTTATTTAGGTAGGAACTCCTTCCAATTGTATCTAATACAACTCTCGAATATTTTAGTTGGGTGAATAACTCCTTATTCCAATCCATCACATGGATCATTTCCAACTCTTGCTTCTAAACACATATAATCTTATTATAATTTGTTTAGTTAAGTTTGACCCATTGTTTTAGCAATTGGATATTACAATTATCCCATCGCACCTTACTAATATAGAACATGCACCTCGCGTAGGCGAAACCTACTGTCATACCCCGATTTTTACCCTAAAATTAGGGTTTGGTATAAAATCAGTTTATTTCTGATTCTTTGGGTGAAACTCTTTTCCATGGCCTTCCATATGTCCATAAGGGTCTACATACAAAAAATCAGCTTTTTATTTGAGCCAGAAGTGCTTCAATTCATCACTGGAATCAGGAATCAGATAGTTTGGGGAAAGTCAACTGTGGTGCCAGAAAAGTCAACTCTTGACTTTTTGAGAGTGGAATCTTAAAATTCATGCCTAGGGGAGCCTACATGTGAAATTTGATCAAGTTTGGATAATGGATTCATCATTTAATCAGGAATTAGAAAAGTTACTTAATTTGGAATTGGTTGACTTTCCATTTAGGGCAAGTTTTTATGATATTTGCCCTGATTTTAAGCCCATCTTCCATCAAGATAAAAGCTCCATTTGAAAATTTCTCCAACATGAAACTTGTTCATTTTGTTCCAAGCTTTCTAGATATATAAAGTTTGCTCCATTTGGATGAAAATTGAGAAAGTTAATGTTGGTCAAGTGAGGCTTATTTTTAGGACACTTAGAAAAATTTCTAAGTCTAAAAATCTTCAAGTTTTTCAAAACTTCTTGGCCAGTTTTCTTGCACTTCAAGGCATCATTTGAAATTATTTTCTTCACAACAATTATACCTTGCCATGTCTTATTTCACCTCCCTTTGGAATCATCTCATTTGGATCCATGGTTTGAGAGATACATTCACTTAAAGTGGCGACCATGACTTGAAATTTCTAGGCAGATTTTGTGCCAAACTTGCCCAACCAGTTTTGCAATGGTGTGACACGATCTTGAGGGCCATGTTTCATTCCACTCATCATTTACACTCATGCTCAACATGAAACATACCAAGCTCCATGATATCTTTCTACTGTTTGCATTATCTTATCAATTGGTGATTTGATCATCAAGTTATATGGCCACAAAGTCACTACTTTGAAATGTTTCCTTGCTTGCTAAACCAGCCATGCTATGCGGCACAAACCCATCCCATGTTTTGTTACCTCATTTGGCCATGCAGCAACATTTCCACTCACTTAAGTTTTACCCAAAATAACAACTCTCACGTGCCCTCTTTCTACACCTCACCAAATGTCACCCAACTTGCATTGTTTTGCTCATGGACAATCAGATTATTTCAGGGCCCATTAAGGCATTAGACCCACCATATTTAAGCCGTAAACCCTAAACCTGAAAGGGAGGGACTGGAATTTTCGAGCAAAGCAAGGCAAGTTCATTTGGAGAGCAGACTTTATTTCTCAGCAAGCTTTTGAGTTGAAGCTTTTGAAGCACCAAGAGAACATCACCATTTCCTTCTATTCTCTCCATAGTCAAGACGCAGTGGACCAAGCTTCCACTAGGTAACTTCCTTGCACCATTTCCATAGCTATGTTGTTGATACATTTATGCTCATTCTTATGCTTGCTTCATGCCTGTTTATCATGCTCACCATCATGCTCATTACCATGCTAATAATATGCTATGCTTGCTTCTGAAGTCCTCAGTACGAGGCATTGTTCATGGTTGAATTTGTGTTGTTATTTTTTGCTCATATCCGTGTTCATATTGATATCTTGTTGACAACTTTTCTCCATGATTAAGCTACTGTTTCACTTAAACAAAGATACCATGTTAATCCTTGCATTTCATACTTGAGATCTGGGCTTTATTTCGTGTGTTTTGATGCACTATGGTGGTCGCATTTTGGTGTTGAAGTTTGAAGAAAACCACTGCATTTTCTGCGTTTTTGTTGCATGGCATGGCTAGCGTTTGGTTAAATGAAGAAGACGACCACATGTCGTCTTGAGAACCATCGGATCCGTCGCGTATGTTTTAATCCTGGCCATCTATTTGTTTTTTGTCTTTTAGTCACTTAAGTAAACTTGACCAATTGATGTTATGTCACATGTTATTTTTAATAAAATGTTATTTAAGTGTCACACCTGGTTTAAGTGGTGACTTGGGTCGTGGGCCTTCCACTGTTTGTTTTCCACCCCCCCTTTCCTGGCCCATCAGCACTAATACACTTCCATTTCCATTTTCCTTTTTAATTCACATTTATTTTCTGTTTTGATTTTTATTGATATAAAATATTTTCTTTGTCCATAAAATTATCCAAAAATATTTTCCATTTTTCTTGATGCCTTATTTAATTTTATTTAATTTTTATTTTCGTATTTATTTAATATTGATATTTTATTTTAATTATTCATTCCAAGTGGTTCATTTTAGCATACATTTTTTTTATTGATTTTATTTTTATAACTTAAAATTATTTTCAGCCTTTGATTTTTGGGATGAAGGTTGACCACTGTCCCATGGTCAACCTGACCTTTTCTTGGATTTTTTATTTCACATTTGCTATTTATTCTTGATTTATTTTTAACCTAGTTTTGTTGGTTGACTTTTAGTTTGACTTCTGTTTTATTTCAATTAATTCATGCACTAATTTTCATTATTTTTAAAATCTTTTTGGGGGATGATGATATCCTAACCCCACCTTACTTAGTTTAATTTTTCATAATTTTCTTGATCAATTTACTATTTATTTGATAATTATTAAGTTGACTTGAATTTTCAGTTGACTTCTTCATGATCAATGTTTGATTTAGGGATTGCTTTTGGCAATTGAAGAGATCTTTTGATCCTCCCTTGCTCATCTCATAGACCATGTATTAGAGGCCTTTTATATTGATTTTATTTGGTCCTTATCTCATTTCTTGATTTAATCAATTTCAGTGGACCCTTTTTGTGCATCTTTTCATCTGTCTGGTTCATCTGTTATCTGTTATACTTGTTTCTTTCATCCATGCTTACTATTGCTTGATTGTTTAACATGTTCATACTTCCCATGCCTTGTTTAATGCTTCATTATTTCATTCTTTGATTCTTTGATTTGATTATATACTTGTTTAGTTATCTGATTTGATTGATAACTGTTGCCTACTTGTATGATGATTGAGGCATATATTCTTATTGTTTGATTGCCATGAACCATCCCCATTCATAACAAGTGTACCCCTATCCCATAAAGTGTATAATATTTATTCTTTTATTCTTTATTCATCTGTTAATACAAGAATTAAAACGAGCATCCGATAATCATTTCAAACCTTTGTACTTTAATTATTTTAGTTTATTATTCAAATCTTTTCTCATTAAAATCTAAAGAAAAAGATTACCCTGGATGGAATATCCAGTCGTAATCCCGAATACTAGGCCCAAGCTGTAAGAGCTTGTGAGCCCTATGTATTCGTCTTCTCTTTAAAATATTTGTAAATATTCAAACGTATTTTTCTCAATAAAATCTGAAGAAAAAGATTACTCTGGATGGAATATCCAGTCGTAATCCCGAATACTAGGACAAAGTTGTAAGAGCTTGTAAGCCCTATGTATTCATCTTCTCTTCAGAATACTTGTAAATATTGAAACTTATTTTCTCAGTAAGTTGGAAGAAACAGACTACCTGGGTGGAATATTCAGACGTAGTCCCGAGTATTAGACCCAAGTTGTAAGAGCTTGCAAGACACAAGTACTCGTCTTTCAAACTCCAAAATACTTAATTCCTATCTTAATACCTTTTCAATAAAGATGGAAATGGAACATGGTGGATACCGTGCACTCCTGAGATTAAGATTCGAGGTGGATGCCTCGCCTATCTTAACTCTCGTTGTCATTGTCAATGCGGTTTCTTCAAACCCCTTCCTCAATCAAATTCAAAACACTTAATCTTTATTAATTTTTTTTGCCAATAAAGATGGAAATGGAACATGGTGGATACCGTGCACTCCTGAGACTAGGATTCGAGATGGATATCTCGCTCATCCGAGTTCTCGCCATTACTCAAAAAATACATTCAACCAATCAAACCTTTTTTTTCTCGCCGTCGCGCGATCTTAAAAACCTTTTCATAAACGAAAGATATCTTGTTTTAAGGTGATGTAAAGCAATGCTTTGGCCACAATTATTGAGTTGAGATAAGTGACGTTTTTCCGAATGTTGATTTGTAAATCCATTCGATGTGTGGTATACGTCTGCTCCTCATCTGTTTTGGGTAAAACAATGTTTTCGTCGATTAATACAATATAGCTTTCGCTAAAATTGACCAACAAACAAACATTTTCTACCCAGAACTACGTAAGCCTTGACTTCTCTATTGAGATACGTAGGAGCAGGATTTGTAAATCTTGTCAGGCCCACTAATAAAAAACTTAGGTTTAGTCCTTCGTCAAAAATCCAAAAACATTTTCCTCTCTTCTATTCTTTCTTTCCCATCTAATAACTTAAAGCCTAAAATTTCAAACTAACACTAACGCACACAACTGACCTAATGGTTCCCGTTGAGTACAACGGACGTGAGGGGTGCTAATACCTTCCCCTTGCGTAATCGACTCCCGAACCCTGATTTGGTTGCGACGACCATAATCATTGTCGTTTTTTCTTGGGTTTTATCGATATTTCCCCTTTCCTTTTTTAGGAATAAATAAAGTTCAGTGGTGACTCTGTTCAGTCCATCATTGCGAGTGTGCGATTGCGCTTCGCTTAGGTCGTGTTCTCATTTTCCTAGGTACGATAGATGGCGACTCTGCTGGGGAGATAACTCCCTAAGCGAGTCAAGCCTAGTTAGATAGTTTGTGTGCCTTTGTTTGTTTACTTGTGTGGCTTTTCTTTCTTGCTTTTGCTATCTTTATTGTCATATAGATATATCTGTTATATTGGTTCCATTATGCTTTGGTACTTGGATACTCTGATTGCAAACCATTTGGGAAAGACTTTTTACCCGAGTCTCGAGTAAAAACATAAGATATGACAAGGTTGAGTAGTCCAGGTCCGCGAGATGAATTTCTCGTTGGATCGGTGCGAGAACCTTACTTAGAGTAGATTCTTGAGAGGATGTTATCGCTCGGCAAGTAAGTTGCCGTAAGCTTCGATATTTTCTTTAGGATCCATGACTCTGAGAACCGTTTGTAGAACCTTAATTCTTTGTCCAACTAGGAAAGATGGTTGCGTAGCATGGGTCTGCGAGTTGAATTTCTCTTTGGATCGATGCGAGAACCTCACTTAGAGTAGATTCTTTAGATGGAGTTGATGCCCGACAAGTAAGTTGCCGCAGGTAGCAAATAGTCTAATAGATCCATGACTCTAGGAACTTTTTTGAAACCTTAGGTCATACCTGGTGAGAACTTGGAAATGAGACTTATCTATGCCTTAAGCCTTTTGAACTTATACAAAAAAATGCATCACATTCATTGCATCAACATCATAAAAAGCAAGCTCTTAGTTGTCCCTTATTTGTTTCAGGAATTGAGAACTTGAAAATGGCAACTCCAAGGAGAAACACTTTCACACTTAAGTACAAGGAACCTAAGCTGGACAGTCTGAAGGGTTTGATCTCTGATTTGACTCTCAGCAAACGTGATGAGTTCGGAAAAAACTATGGGAAAATTTTGAGCCTTCTAACTAAGAAATTTTGGCACAATATTATGATCCACCTCTACGCTGTTTCACATTCACTGATTTCCAACTAGCTCCTACTTTGGAAGAAGTTGAGAGAATCGTGGGTCTCAAATTGAAAGATTTTGATCCATTTCCAAAGCTCGAAGAAGAAGCGGGCCCAAAGAAGATAGTCTCAGCCCTAAGTATCAATGTCCCGACTGTTATAGACAATTGGGTTGAAAAAGGGGGTTGTGAAGGTTTTGCCATGATGTTTTTGGAAGATTTAGCTCTGAAGTTCAAGAAAAAGGGAAATTGGAATGCATTCTATGCTGTGTTGGCTTTATTGATCCATGGGATTGTGCTCTTCCCAAATGTTGAAAAATTTGTGGATCAAGTAGCCATAGAAGTCTTTCTCTGTGGCAATCCCGTACCATTTATCTTAGATGACATTTACCATGCCCTTCACGCTCGACATGAAAAGAGGGGTGGAACTTTGTTGTGTTGTGCTCCTTTGCTTTATACTTGGTTCATGCAACACATGCCCGAAGAAGGCCCTTTTGTGGCAAAAGAACTTAAGTCTCTTCAAAGATTAGCTTCTCTCACTGCAAGTTCCATAATATGGTATATCCGAGAGTGGGAAACCCCAGACATTATAGTCAGTTGTGGGGAATTTCCTAATGTACCGTTGTTGGGTACTAAGGGATGCATCAATTATAACCCTATGTTATCTCGAATGCAACACGGCTACTCCATGGATGGTACTCCTGACGCAAAGGACTTACAACCATTTGTGCTCTTTGACATCCAAGCAAGCAATCCTGATGTAAGAGTAATACGAAAGGCTTGGTTAAAGGTTGTTAGGAAGGGTAAAGAGTTTGGAAAAAGAAACCTTCTCGCCAAAGAACCTTACACTCGATGGGTGAAAGAAAGAGTTGGGGAAATCAATTTGCCATTTATCTTAAAGGCTTCAGCTTTTCCCAAAACTCCTGAGCCCAAGCCCATACTCCCTAAGGACATGGAGAAACTCACCACTAAGGTTAAGGAGCTCGAATTGGAGAATACTGAATTACGGATTCAGATGAACCGAGTTATCTTAGAAAATTAGAATTTGAAAGAGGAACGTAAGGGGAAAGCTTAGGAACTTGAGGATAGTAACAAGAGAGCCAGGCTATTGGAAGACCAGAAGGACGATCTTGATCATATCCTTATAGGTTCCACATCAGTGATCCGAACCAGGAAGGAAGTGCTCAAGAAAGCTGAATATAGAATCTGCGAGTTAGGGAGAATGTTGGATAAATCTCTTATGGATAAGAAAGAAATTAAGCTTGACTTTGAGGCACAGATCTGTGAACTGAGGGACACTCTGAAGAAATGCAAGGAAAAGTTGTCTCGCGAGATACTCCAAAAGGAAGAAGCTGAAAGAAACTGTCACCATCTCAAGTACCAGTTGGAAGAAGCTAATAGGAGGTTTGCAGTTTTGGAGAGCCAAGAAGGTGATGCAGCCTACTTGCTCCTAAAGAATGACTGTGTGTATTGGAAAAGGTTGTATAGAGAGGCTAGAGCAATCTTAGATGAAGATCAACAGGTCATCAAGAAACTCCAAGAGCTCTATGTTGAATGGAATGGCAAGTTCCGCAACTTAGCTAGATTTGTTAACCTCAACATGTTGGAACTCCCAGAAAAACTTTGGAAGCGGATTGGTGTATGTGTCCAGAAAACACGCCTCCTCAAGTTTTCAATTTCGTCAAGTTTTACAAGAAAATGATGAAGGAGCTCACCACAGATCTTGCTACGATCATAAGAGCTGAGACATAGCTTAAGTTTACTTGTACTTGAATTTGAATTGTTGGTGTTTAAATCTTTTGTATTCGAATCATTTGTACTTGAAGTTAAATCCTTTTGTATTCGAATTTGATTTTAATTAATGGAAGTTGTCATTTTGGGTCTCAATTATTACGTCTTATTCTTATTTAATATATTCTAACATTGCTGGAATAAATAATAAAGATAACTAAGAGCTTTGCACAAAATTCACCCATAACATACACTCATGTCATTCTTCAAACAAAAAACTCATTTTTGTGTCTTCTTCAGTTCCACACTGAGTCCTCAACACCACTACACCACCAGAGCCAGCGCTCGTCAAAGAATGGCTGATCAAGAA
This sequence comes from Lathyrus oleraceus, assembly GCF_024323335.1. NCBI lineage: Eukaryota > Viridiplantae > Streptophyta > Magnoliopsida > Fabales > Fabaceae > Lathyrus > Lathyrus oleraceus. The sequence goes on from NC_066584.1 coordinate 276,676,888, forward strand.
CAAGAATTGGAGAGAGTAAGCTCCGAACTTGAAGACCTACGAGGAAACATGGGTCAAGTCATGGAAATACTACAAGTCATTAAGGCCAAGTTGGACACCCAAACGACGGTCATTTCAGAAATCACCGGTCCTACGATTGAACCCCAACCTGCAAGGACAGTACCGACCCCTTGGCCGGTCTATGGTTTACCTCCCGGTTTCACACCTCCAGTTGAAGGCGCCCCTGGTTTTGTACAATCCACTCAGCAGGCGGCTCCTCTACCAACTATCAATGAAACTCATCTAGTGGTCCACACGATCGCACCACCTCTCGTCCGTGCACACGTGCAACCTTACTTCGAGGATCAACAACATGCTCCGGACAATTCAGACGAAGATGATGAAAGGCATGAAGACATAAGAGGAATGAAAGAGAATTTCTAGATTCTTGAGAAAAGGTTAAGGGCTATGGAAGGGGACCAATTCTTTGGTGCTGCTGCTAGGGAGATGTGCTTAGTGTCAGGTCTTGTGATTCCTGCGAAATTCAAGACCTCAGATTTCGATAGGTACGAGGGCCACTCATGTCTTAAAAGTCACCTTATTATGTACTATCGAAAAATGGTTGCGCACGTAGAGGACGATAAACTTATGATACATTGCTTCCAAGACAGCTTGAGGGGTGCTCTCTCTAAGTGGTACTTAGGCCTTGATCAAAGTAGAATTTGTTGTTGCTAAGACTTATCTGATGCTTTCATCCAACATTATAAGTATAACATGGATATGGCCCCAGATAGGAGGCAATTGCTCAACATGTCCTAGAAAGATAACGAGTCTTTTAAGGAATATGCACAACGATGGAGGGAAGTGGCCTCGCAAGTCGAACCACCCCTTGTTGAGAAGGAGTTAGCTGATTGGTTCATGGATACGGTAAAACATATGTTCTATGAAAGGATGGTGAGTAGTGTATCGGCAAGCTTCTCTGACTTGGTTGCCGTGGGCATAAAGGTCGAGCTTGGATTGAAGAATGGAAAAATGATAACCACCTCTGAAACATCTGGTAATAATGTCAAAAAGTTTCCCGGAAGTTTTGAAAGGAAGAAAGAGGGTGAAACAAACGCAATATCAACAAATCAAAGAAGGAGTCATTCATGGAAGAAGCAACATCAATTTGTTCAACAACAACCAACTTATCCAGTGCAGTATGTTCAACAACCATATGTGGAAGCAGTCACACCAAATTTCAACCAATCATCAGCTCTTGTCTATCAACCTATTCAACAAGCACCAGTATACCAACAAGCACCCATGCCACCCGCTTATCAACATCTGAGGGCACAAGCAACACGTCCACAAAATCTTCCAAATCAAAATAGGGTACAAAGAGGTAGACCTCTTTTCGCCTCAATCCCTATGACGTACACTGAGTTATACCCATCGTTACTGCAGAAAGGGTTGGTGACTCCCAGACCTTTGGGTCCTCCACCAAATCCTTTACCTCCATGGTACAATCAAGATGCCCATTATCCTTTCCATGAAGGTGCCTCTGGGCATGATTTAGAGGGATGTTATGCTTTGAAGCATATTGTGCGAGAGCTGGTCGAGAAGAAGATCCTTTCATTCCGAGATGTTGGACCCAACGTAAAAAGTAACCCACTGTCGGTGCATGGTGATGTTAATGCCATTGAGGATGTTTCTAATGTTTGTATAATCAAAAATGTTGAAGATGTTAAAACTTCGTTGCTAGCACTTCATGTAAGATTGGTGGGAGCTAGTTTGATTGATACATGCCACGACAACTGTGAAGAATGTGTCGTTCATCTAAAGGGATGTAAAGTGGTACAAATTGATATTCAAAACTTGATGGATCAAGGTGTTTTGTAAGTTTGTGGTCCTACAACAAATGAGGAAGTTTCAGTCATTGAACCCTTTTTCAATCTACCAGAACCTGTTGAGATAACTTATCAAAGAAAAGATGTTGTTCATCCATCACCCGTGGTAGTTTGTATGCCTACCCCCTTTCCTTTTGAAAGCACCAAAGCGGTACCTTAGAAATATGACATAACTGTGGTAGATGGAGTGGTAGATGAAAAACCCAAAGATGTTGAAGGTGAGAAAGGCTTGGAGAATGTTGACACCAATATCACTAACATCGCAGGGACGAGCAGAATGACCCGCAACGGTCGGATTTATACTCCCAATGTTAATATAATCCCTCAAGAACCAACAAGGGAAGCTTCAACTGCAAATCCTGCCCCAGAGTATGGAGGGGCACAACTGGCAGTGCAAGCAGATGAAGCGAGTGAATTTCTAAGAATGATAAAGAAAAACGACTACAAGATAGTTGATCAGTTACATCAGACACCGTCAAAAATATCTATCTTGTCCTTGCTTTGAAATTCCCAAGCTCATAGGGAGGCTCTACTGAAAGTGCTTGCTCAAGCTCATGTTACCTAAGATATAACGGTTGGCCAATTCGATGGGGTGGTCGCTAATATCACAGCCTGCAACACTCTAAGTTTCAGCAATGAAGAGCTACCCAAGGAAGGGAATAATCACAATCGCGCCTTACATGTATCCATAAAGTGCCAAAAAGATGCTCTGGCCAGGGTTTTAGCTGACACTGGATCGTCCCTCAATGTTCTACCAAAGAGGGCGCTTGCTAAATTATCTTACCAAGATTCGGAAATGAAACCTAGTGCACTTGTGGTAAAAGCATTTGATGGTTCTCGGAGGACAGTAGTTGGGGAGGTAGAGCTACCAATCCAAATCGGACCGCACGTATTCCCTATCAATTTCCAAGTCATGGATATAAATCCCGCTTATAGCTGCCTTTTGGGACGTCCATGGATACATGCTGCTGGAGCAGTGACTTCTACTTTGCATCAGAAAATGAAGTTTGTTATCGATGACAAGCTCGTCATTGTCTCGGGTGAAGAAGATTTTATCATTAGTCAACTCTCCTCTTTCCGTTATATCAAGGCTGATGAGGATGCCTTAGAGACCTCTTTCCAAGCACTTGAAATATCCAATGCCACACTTGCAGAGGTAAAGGATCCTATTGAGAAAACCAGTTTGTCGTTCGCCTCTTTGAATAGTGCAAGGTCAGCAGTTGAAAGTGGAGGTCCTACAGGTTGGGGGCAAGTCATCAATGTCAGCGAGAGAAATGATCGATTTGGTTTGGGCTACAAGCTTTCTGCTAAGGGGAGAGCCCTGGTTCATGCGAAGGACCGCATGCGGACAATACAAGAAGTTTTCCTAAGCACAGGATTTATCCATGGGGATCAAGTTGGTGCCGTTGAAGATGACACTGAAGATGGAGAAGCATCAAATCTGATATATCGGTGTGAAGCAGCCTTAACAAATTGGGAAGCAGTTGAGATTCCAGAAGTTTTTCCTGTGTCAAAGTAATTGTGTTTTCCTTTGTTTTTTGAAAATCCTTAGCTCTGCCCAAGGCTAACGGATCATTTGTAGGGCCACTTTAAATTTCAAAATCATTATGACAAATAAAGAGCATTTTGTTCAAATTCTTATCGTTTATTCATTCGTTTTTCTTTCCTTAAAATGGCAATCCTTTCAAAAACTACAAAAATATTTTTAATTCTTTTGCACTTTATTTCCACTTTTCTAAAAAACCATCATTTAAAAAACATGCAGAATAATCAATAAACCAGTTGAATTCGATGACCCCACTACTTCCTATAACTTTGAACTCCCCATCTACCAAGCGGAAGAGGATAGTGAGGAAGATTGTGATTTCCCTGAAGAATTGGAAAGGCTACTCGAGCACGAGTCAAAGGCCCTTCAGTCGCATCAAGAACCAGTGGATACAATCAACCTTGGCACTGAGGAAGAAAAGAAAGAGGTCAAAGTTGGGACTACACTTGGGGCAAGCATCAAAGAAAGATTGATCAAGTTGCTACAAGAATATGTAGATGTATTTGCTTGGTCATATCAGGATATGCCAGGTTTAGATACTGATATTGTTGTCCACAAGCTACCACTACAGCCAGATTACCCGCCAGTGAAGCAGAAGCTCCGAAGAGCAAGACCCGACACGACTCCAAAGATTTGTGACGAGGTGAAACGTCAATTTGATGCCGGTTTTCTAGCAGTTGCGAAGTACCCTCAATGGTAGCTAATACTGTACAAGTACCCAAAAAGGATGGCAAGGTCAGGATGTGTGTTGATTACAGGGATCTAAACAAAGCTAGTCCAAAGGACGATTTCCCCCTGCCACATATTGACACTCTGGTAGACAACACTGCTAAGTTTGCGGTCTTCTCCTTTATGGAAGGATTCTCGGGTTATAATCAAATTAAGATGGATCCAGAAGACATGGAAAAGACCACATTCATCACCCCTTGGGGAAAATTTTTCTACAAGGTAATGCCATTTGGTCTCAAAAATGCCGGGGCAACTTACCAAAGAGCAATGGTCACTCTTTTCCATGATATGATGCACAAGGAAATTGAGGTTTATGTAGATGATATGATTGCAAAATCCCAAAGTGAAGAGGATCATATAGATCACTTGCAAAAGCTATTTGAGCGTCTTCGGAAATTTCAACTACGGATGAATCCTGCTAGATGCACCTTCGATGTCCGATATGGAAAGTTGCTTGGTTTCATTGTCAGTCAACGAGGAATTGAGGTAGATCCAGACAAGGTTAGGGAAATACAGAAAATGTCTGCTCCACGTACAGAGAAAGAAGTTAGAGGATTCCTGGGACGTTTGAACTATATCTCTAGGTTTATATCTCATATAACTGCTACGTGTGAACCTATATTCAAGTTGCTTAGAAAAGATCAAGCAGTTGAATGGAACTCTGACTGCCAAATGGCTTTTGAGAAGATCGGACAATACCTGCAAGAGCCCCCTATTCTAATTCCACCTGTTCAGGGGAAACCACTCTTTATGTACTTAACTGTGCTTGAAAAGTCAATGGGATGTGTGCTGGGACAACATGATGAAACCGGCCGAAAAGAGCATGCCATCTACTATCTGAGTAAGAGGTTTACCGATTGTGAAACCCGATATTCACTCTTGGAGAAATCTTGTTGTGCTTTAGCATGGGCTGCTCGTCGTCTAAGACAATACATGATTTGCCACACTACTTTGTTGATCTCAAAAATGGATCCAATAAAGTATATCTTTGAAAAGCCTGCTTTAACTAGAAGACTCGCTCGTTGGCAGATGTTACTATCTGAGTATGACATCCAATATGTATCTCAAAAAGCCATTAAAGGAAGCGTGTTATCTGATTACCTGGCAAACCAGCCTGTTAAAGACTACCAGCCATTGAAATTTGACTTCCCTGATTAAGACATTATGGTAGTAAAAGATTGTGAAACCCTAGGACTTGATGAAGGACCTGAACCCGGATCTCGGTGGAAGCTCGTGTTTGATGGTTCCTCCAATTACATGGGGCATGGCGTAGGAGCTATTCTATTGAATCCAAATGGTGGATACACTCCTTTCACGGTAAGATTGTGTTTTGATTGCACAGACAATATAGCAGAGTATGAGGCGTGCATCCTAGGCATTGAAGCAACAATTGACCTCCGAATCAAAATCCTTGAAGTATGTGGAGACTCGGCCTTGGTGATATATCAAGTCAAAGGCGAATGGGAAACTCGTGATACCAAGTTGATCCCATATCGTGCCCATGTCATGGAACTAATAAACTATTTTGACGAAATCACCTTTCGTCATATCCCGAGAACGGAGAACCAAATTGTTGATGCTTTGGCTATGTTGGCTTCAATGTACCAAGTTAGATTCCATAACGAAGCGCCTCTCATTCAGATCGAGCGGAAAGTTGAGCCTGCCTACTGCCAGTCGCTTGAAGAGGAAGCCGATGGTAAACCTTGGTTTCACGACATCAAATGCTTTTTGCAAAACCAAGAATATCCAACAGATGCAACAACCCTTGACAAGAAGACATTGAAGAAGTTAGCATCCAAATTCTTCTTAAGCAATGGTGTGTTATACAAGAGAAACCACGACATGATTCTGCTCAGATGCGTAGATGGACGTGAAGCAAGCTTGTTGATCAAGGAGATTCATGAAGGATCCTTTGGAACTCATGCTAATGGGCATGCCATGGCCAAGAAGATTTTGAGAGCTAGTTATTATTGGTTGACCATGGAATCTGACTGCTTCAATTATGCCAGAAAATGTCATAAATGCCAAATCTATGCCGACAAGGTACACGTGCCTCCGACCTTACTAAATGTTTTGACGTCACCTTGGCCTTTCTCAATGTGGGGCATCGACATGATTAGCGCCATCGAGCCTAAAGCTTCCAATGGTCACCGCTTCATCCTGGTTGCCATTGATTACTTTACCAAATGGGTAAAGCTGCCTCTTATGCCAATGTGACAAAACAAGTGGTTGCACGGTTCCTCAAGAAAGAGATTATTTGCCGTTATGGAGTTCCAAGCTGGATCATTATAGATAATGGGACGAATCTGAATAATAAGACCATGAAAGAATTATGTGAAAGCTTCAAGATTGAGCACCATAACTCTTCACCATATCGTCCAAAGATGAATGGCGCTGTTGAAGCCGCTAATAAAAACATCAAGAAGATCCTGCAGAAAATGGTGAAAACCTATAAGGATTGTGTAGCACCTCAAATTTGCACCTATCATTGTACATACATTTTCATATTAGGTCATAGCATATCATGGTCCACTGCATAGCATTGCATTGTCCCAGTTGCCTCAAGTGCAAGCCAATCAAGAAATTAGGTCAAACTGATCAGGAGATCAGTCAACCGAGCAAGCAAGGGTGTTTCTCAAGGAGCCAAGGCCTTAGGGTTGGTCCAATTTGTTCACATGACTTGGAGGTCCATTTGAAGTGTTTAAGTCAAGGGTTGGGTGTTCAGAAGTCATCAGTTCATGCACAATCAGTCAGAAACCCTAGAAAGTCAAAGTTGGTCAACTGTGGCTGATTCTATGGTTTTGATGGATGGATTTGGTTTGAGAGAGCTTATTCATGTCCCAATAGGCCTCATATATCATGGCAAACAACATCATTGAAGAATTTGAAGCCAATCAGAAAATTTCCAAAAATAGAAACTGGACCTGTAATTTTAACTGCCAAAAATGGAAACTTCTTGATCCCAAACTTACATCATGATACAAGCTTCAAATGAATTTTTGCCCAAAATGAAAGTTGAAGATCTTGTTCTCCCATTTCCAAAAAGTCCAAGAACTCTCAATTCCCATGTATGGTTGGCAAGATATGATCAAATCAATTTCAAAAATTTGTGAACTTCAAAGGGCCATATCTCATGAACCATTTGGCCAAATTTGATGGGGTTTTTTCCTACAAGCTCTATTTGTTCCCCTCTTTCCAAAAATGCATTCCTCATTCACCAAAACCTCACCATGCAAAATGGCATTTTTGGACTTGTCTTATTTAAATTCAAGTGTGGAAAAAGTTGACTTTTTGATTTAGCAATTTTTACTCACTTTGGCCAATTAGAAATTGTTGGAAATGTTGTTTAAAACTTGCTTGAGGCCCAATTCGTGCAGACCTTCCACACCTCCATGTGCACATGTTCAAAATTAGCAAATTGGCATTTAGCTTCATTTAAGTTAATCTTTGTTAGCACATCATTAACCAAGCTTAAACAGAGATATTTAAAGACATTCTCAGCAAATTGCAACCCTAGCTGCAGCCTCAATCGAACAGAATACTCTCATTCTCTCATTTTTGCATTTTCACACCTTTGCATTTTTCTGCCAAAACTCTCAAAGAGCCCGAGCATCCATTGGTTCTTTCATCACCTGGCCAACATTTGGAAGCATTGTGAAGCGTCAAATTCCTGCTGGAACAACATTTCAAGTTCTATTTCTCCATGGACCCTTCAATGGTGAAAATCGATTTGGACATTTCCAGGCCTTGCTGAGCTAGATTTCTTCAAGAATACATCAACATCAACCACCAGCTTCATCTGTTTGAGCTTGCATCCTCCAGAAAACCACTGTTTCTCAAGTTTCTTCACAACCAAGTAAGATTTCGATTCCCCTTTTTCTCTGATCCATGCCATGTTTCTGGTAGATTTTGCTTTGCTGTTTGTAATGCAACTTGAATCATGTAAAATAGTTGAGAAATGCATGAGATATCTGGATTTAAAATTTGTTGTTCATGATGATTTTTGCTCGATTCATGTTAACTAGATGGTTTCAATGCAAATGAGGTTTAGAATATGCATGCTGGATGTTTGTTGTGTTTATTGCCATACTTATTTTCTGATTCTGGGCACTTTGATTTTCTTCGATTGATGGAGATGATGAAGCTTTACAGTAATGAAACCCTATGAATCTACCCAGAAAATTCACATGAATCGTGTTTGGTTTGTTGCTGTTTGATGTTGCACGAATATCATTGCCATGCTGTTTGAGTATTTCTGTTTGAAATTCGTTTTTATGGTGATAACATGAAGTTGAAGCTGCTGTTTTAAAACCCTAAGTTTCCTTAAACCCTAATGGCCATTTTCCAGAAACACAATTGGCTGTTGTTGTTTGAATTTTCGCATGCTCCACTGTTCCATTGCCTAGGCCGAATTGTTGTTTGACACCTCACCAAATTGATACGCACCGTTTTGATTAATGAGGGTGTTATTACCAGCATGCCACTCGGTCAACCTTGTTGACCTAGTAAACCATGTCCATTTTGTTTATTTGTTCCAAATTGTTACTCAACTTCCAAAATTCACAATTCACTCATTTCAAATCCAAAATTCATGAAATTTTTTTCATCATGTTCACATGAATGACTACTTTTTTATCATGATTTTTAATGATTTTTTGGATGGCTGGATTTTTAATGGCACTAGGGTTCTTGACATGTATGCACATTTTGTACCTTTTGCCAATTCTTTTGTGAAATGATGAGGATGTATCCAATGCCCCTGAAATTTTTTGTGGTTAATCTACACTCATTCATGTTTGTTTTGATGTAGAGTTCTTGAATTTATCATATGTGGTTTGTGAGATATGAATTTTTGAAGTAGGGTGTGACAATTTGTGTCACACGAATGATATGCTATTTCATGATTTTTGTTGACATGCTTCCTGACTTCCAATTAATGTGAAATTTTGCATGAACCTTCTCTTATATGTCTAGTTGACTTGTGAATTTTCCTGGAAATATTTGTGCCATTTCTTAATTGTTTGAGATTTTTCTTCCCTGTCTAGTCAAATGTTGACCTTGTGTGATGCACTTTGCCATTTGTTTTGTGAAATGCTCATATTTTATTAGATGGACATGAAATTTTGCATGAGATAACTAGACATCCTCATCTTTGCCATGGTTTTAGTCCCATTCATTTATCATACACCATCTCTGATTTATGATTTTTCTAAGTTGATGCATGTTTGGTTGACTTCATTAAGCATGTTCAATATGGCTTTGATTTTCTGATTTTTATTGACTGCCTTCCACTTGTCCAAATGTGATGAAATTTTACATGCTTACCATGCTATGTGTTAGGATTGATCATGATTTATTTGGTAATTTTTGGAAATGTTTGAGTTGACTTTTGATGCAAGTCTTTCTGTTGACTTTTATGAACTTTCATTTGCCATGCTTTGCCTTCTTTTGCCTATGAAATGATGTTGATGCATGATATGAACATGAAACCAATTGGGTTTGCTCCTTATATGTTTGAACTTGGTTTTGATTGGGCATTGCTTGCTGTTTTGACTTTTTCATTCTCTTTTGACCCTAGGCTTGCCCTAGTGGTCCTGGTACTCACTTTTGAGTTTATGTTTTCAGGTTGAACACCAAATGACCAATGAGATCAATTTCTTTTGATTGAGCTTGCTTGAATATCATTGTCTAACCTCTTGGTTTTATAGGTGGCTTGACTCGTATGATTTGAGTCTTGTACATTGGTCCCTCTATGTTGACTGTTGATTCTTTCCCTTTTGCTTTAACTGTTGAAATGTGTACTGATTTGTTTGACTATTTCAGGTACCATTAGTTGCTTAAGTTCTTTGAACTTGCTTTGCTTTGCTATTTAGCAACTTGCTTGAGGTATAATTCCTTTTTCTTCATGTAGTCTGGAAGACCTGGCCTGTTACTTGGCCAGGCAACTGTCTGAAGTCCTCCTTAAGAGGCAATGTTTGTGTATGTTTAATTTGTCCTTGTACAGAGTCAAATACCTCCTAAGTGAAGAGGCAATTGGCAGAACCAAGGGATAAGCAACCTATCCCCTGCTATTCAGTGTGTCTTCTGTTTTGCTCCCACCGCTGTGTTGATGCTTTACAGATAAAAACCCAAGATCTTGTGCAATTGTACAGTTGAGTCAGTATCAAATGTGTAGAAGGGTACCCACTTTCTGAACCCACACATTCTTGTCAAATGCTCTCCCTGGCCAGGGATAGAAGCAATGAGGCACACCCCTCATCTCCTTTCATCTGCTTCACCTTAGCCTTTCAATGGCAAGGTTAAGAGCACCATTCACCCCATTCCAGAGGTTTGTTTGTCGAGGTTGATATGACCCCTCGACTAAAACCTAACCCATGTTTGAGCCCCCTTGTTGGTGTGTTTATTTTATGCTGTATGTGTTTGTGTGGTGTGATTGTATCCCCCAGGTTTGTTAGACTCCGCGTAGTCTCGTTTGCATGTCAATTAAGGTAGCACGGTTCCTTCGTATAGGACTTCCTTTCTTGCTTGAGCCTTTTTAAAACACAAACAAACATCATCCCCTCTTAAGGATACGTTAACTCCTTCTACTACAGATGGGTAAGTCTCCAAAGGTCGAGCATCAGGTAGATTGTGCAGTGACGTTGTCCACTTAAAAAACACAAACCAACAGTAATAGTTTAGCCGAACTACGGCAACTCTGATTCTCATGTTCAGATGAGATACGTAGGCACGAGATGCGATGTCTTGTCGAGTTTGACTAACCACTAACGCTAATTCTCTTCTCTCGCCCTCGTTGCGATTGAGACCTTTCTTTTCTCTCGCCCTCGTTGCGATTGAGACCTCCCCTTTCTCTTGCCCTAGTTGCAATCGAGACCCTTGCTTCCTGTGCAAGTTAGGTTTGGTGTGGCTTGCTTCCTGTGCAAGTCATGATTAGGATAGGCTTGCTTCCTGTGCAAGTTAGCTAGAAACCTTAACTTAGGGACGACTTTGCATGACAACATCTAGGCTCGAGTCGTAGTCTCCCTAGAGTTGTGTCTCCCTCTGTTATCTGGTTAGGCTAGTCCTTTTTCCCTGCGTAGGGGAACTACATCGCCCTGATCTTCATACCAGATGAAGTATGTAGGCAGGAGATTGAGCTGATCTCTCCGGGCGCCCTTTTTCTTTTTTGTGTGTGTTGTTTGACAGTTATAGGCTCGAGTCCCCGACTCCCTATTAACTTGTTGTGTTGTTGTGTGCTCGGAAGCTGATGTAAGTCCATCGAGTGGCATTTGGGTTCCAGTGTGGGTTTGTCTTGGTTCGGATGCTGATGTAAGTCCAGTGATTGGCATTCAGGCTCCACGTTTGCCTTTGTCTGTGTTTGTTTGTGTGCGTGTTAGCCGAGCTACGAATGCTCTGATTCTTCTCTCGTCCGAGAAGATACGTATGCATAGGATGCGATATCCTAGCGAGCATGTGTCGTTTCCCCAGTCCGAACTACTTCGACTCTGATGTCTATGCCTGATAGACTAAGTAGGCCCAGGATACGATATCCTGCCGAGTCAGTTTCAGTCAGTTTCTTGTGTCTCTTTCAGCCAGTGTGTGTGAGTTTGAGCAGTGTTTTAGCAACCAATATTCCTTCCTTTTGTGCGTGGATCCCGTAGAGTACTACGGATGCGTAGGGGTGCTAATACCTTCCCTTCGCATAACCGACTCCCGAACCCATTCTCTTTGGTCGCGAGACCATGTTCTTTCCTAGGTTTACTTCGAGCGTTTCCTTTCCCTCTTTTGGGATAAATAACGCACGGTGGCGGCTCTGTTGTTTCTTCTTTTTCCCGCCGGTTTTTCGCGTGATGCGACAGATTGGCACGAAATGCTACCCTTTGCACTGCATGGATATCGGACTTCCGTCCGCACTTCAACAGGGGCAACCCCATTCTCTTTGGTATATGGGATGGAAGTGGTTCTCCCAATTGAAGTGGAGATACCTTCAATGAGAATCTTGATGGAGACCAAGCTAGAAGAGGCTGAATGGATTCAAAATAGATTTGATTAGTTAAACCTCATAGATGAGAAGCGGATGATTTCTTTGAGCCACGAACAGTTATACTAGAAACGGCTCAAGAGGGATTTTGACAAGAAAGTACGTATTCGGGAATTCAGAGAAGGAGACCTCGTGCTCAAGAAGATCTTGCCAATACACAAGGACTCACGTGGGAAGTGGACTCCCAATTATAAAGGCCCATATGTTGTGAAGAAAGCCTTCTCCGGAGGTGCCTTGATTCTCACAACTATGGATGATGAAGAGCTCTCACACCCTGTGAACTCTGATGCAGTTAAAAAATACTATGCCTAATAAAAACCCGCTAAGTCGAAAACCTGAAAGGGAGATTTAGGCAAAAAAGGGGTATCCCGGTGGATCAAAAACCCGAAGGGGTGATCCAGGCAGAAGTTAGGGATGAATAAAAAAAATGATAGCTCACTAAGTTGAAAACCTGAAAGGGCAACTTAGGCAAAAAAGGAGCGTCCCGGTGGATTGAAAACCCGAAAGGGCAATCCAGGCAAAAGTTAGGGGCAGAAGGCATAAACTGCATCAGGTTGTTACTGATTAACACCGAGGAATCTGAGGCGGAAGATCAATCCAGTTACTCCCCTTAGAAGCAAGGTTTTGGGGAATCATATCTATTGGGGATGTTAGTGGTCACTGAATTCAACGTAAACCTTTCCTTATTGCCATTTTCCAAAATTGTAACATTCCATGGAGCTACGCCATTTGTGTGCTACCATCCTTGAATAAAATACAAGTTTTGCCTATCAATCATTGTTAATTGTGTTCTTCTATGTTTTTCTTTGTTATGCAAAGTGTCATTTATTTGTTAATAATGAAATTTTGAAACTTGAAAAGAATTTGAAATTTAGTAAAAGGAACAAAATTACTTTGATATATGTGAAAATCAAGAGAAAATCATTTATTTTTCCGAAAGCCTCAAGATTGCATAAATACTCCTGGATCACCAACAAAAATCTCCATGGAACACAACTTATTAATCCTCTGGAAGGGTGGACCTTTGGTTATTTATAATTGTCAATCTTAATAGATTCCCCTCTGAGTACGCCTATTACTTGTACGGGTTTGAGTTATTGGTGTTGAGGAATCAGAATCTTTATAAACAGTCCCTACAAACTCCCAGTCTGCCTATTGTCAGCATTGCATATCATGATCATTCATATATCATGCATAAAACAAAAATTAAATCATGCATGGTTCAAAATGTACTTTGTACTCATGTGTGTGGCCCCTTCGGTCTCGAGGACAAGCTGATCAATAATCTTCTTCCAAGTAACAGAAGGATGAGGAATGCTAGAGTAAGATGAAACCTCCGGCTCTCTCTGTCTCTTTTTCACTCGGTCTTCAAGAAGCTCAATAAGTGAATCTTTGTCCTTAGACTCCAACTACAACTCTTCATGCTTTTTGCTCAAAGCTCGGAAACACTCTTCCCACATATCCTTCTCTTGCTTCATCTTGGTGAGTGCGTCTTCCAACTCCTCTACATCTTGGTTAGGGAGAGTTAATGGCTCAACCACAACCATAGATATAGGTCTCTCACAAGGATAAGGCATCTTCAATTCCAAAGCTCTCTTCTTCACCCAAAGAGTGTAGGCTTCCAAAGCTACACAATTGCGCGGACCAATCTCGGATCATCCTTTCCTATGCACATTGTGCCAAGCATGCACAATCTTCTGCTTCAAATGTTGGGGATCTTTACCCTCTTGATAGAAAAGACCTTCTAACAAAGTGTTATTAGGTTTTCCTCTCAAGGGGAACCCAAGTTGACGACGAGCCAAAGCAGGGTTGTAATTAAGTCCTCCTTGTGTACCAATGAGAGGCACGTTAGAGAATTCACCATAACTATCAATAATCTCCAAACCGCTCAAAGAAGGATCATACCAAACTATATCATCATTAGTGAGAGACATAAGTCTCTGATACCACCGTAGACATTGCCTGTTCTCCATAAAAGCAGGTGTATGTGGCAAGTGGGAAATAAACCACTTGTACAAAAGAGGAATGCAACAGACAGTAGTTCCACCACCCTTAGAATTCCTTAGATGCAAAGAGAAATACATATCATCCAATAAAGTAGGCACAGGATTCCCAATCAAGAAGATTCTAATGGCGTTAACATCAAAAAAATCGTCAATGTTAGGGAATAAAGCTAATCCATAAATGAGCAACACAAAGATAGCTTCAAAAGCATCCATACTACCGGCTTGAGCAAAAGTAGTAGCTTCCTTGATGAGGAAATCAGATTGTGATCCAAAAAATCCTCCTTTCTTCACCCAATGAGCCTCTATCTCAGACTTCTTCAAGTGAAAAGCTTCAGCAATAAGATTAGATCGGGGAATATCCTCCAATCCACTAAAAGGCACTCTATTAGAAACAGGTATCCCCAAGAGATGGCCATACTCCTCCAATGTAGGCACAAGCTGATAATCTGGGAAAGTGAAACAACGGCAGAGAGGATCATAGAACTGCACTAGCACACTCAATAGTCCTTCAACCACATCAGCAGACAAGATAGACAAAAGCTTCCCATGACATTGTTTGAAGTCCAAGGGATCTAATACAAAAGATGCTAGCTTCCTTAACTCTTTCAAGTCCGGACATCTGAAACTGTACTTCTTAGTGTTCCTTCGTTCACAATCCATGGTCTGAAAATATTTGTAAATAATACCTCAATTCCTTGAAATTTTCATGTGATGAATGCTATGATGCGCATGAATGCATGAATGCAACAATCACAAATAAGGGATCACACACAAGGCAAACAAACAAACAAAGGTCAAGGGATGAATCAAGTCATTGTCAAGATCAATCATCCATTTTGGTGGATTATGGTTTTCACCTTATCAACACCCAAGTTCCATTGATATTGACAAGTCTTGATTAGATCAACCAAGAATCAAGGGTTTGTTGTAAGTCACGAGCATGAAGTCTGGGTAAGAACCATTCCAAAGGAGTGAACTAAGGATAAAAACCTGTAGATCATGTTCTACAAAGTCCCCAGAGTCTTAATTCCATCTATCGGATATTACAGGTTAAGATGACTGACTCATCGACCCATAATATTCTCAAGAGGAACTCGTATGAGTGTAGAATCGTGTAACAACTGTTATCAAGTCTACACTTCAACAGTCTCCGCACTATATCCTAAATAGGCAAAGAGGGGGTAAATGTTCTACGGTCCTTAGCTTCTCGGACCCAAATTAGAGATAGTAATGCCTAACCACAAATACTTGTGTGACATTTCCAAATCCAAAAGAGTCTCCACTGAGCAACTGGATCTCAAAGCCAACTTGTTAGGGACTACTCCACACAAGTCGAACATGACTATACCATCCTCCTATCTTAATTTCAGTCAAGTTCGGGTTTAGAACTTATCTCACCACTCAGAGATCACCAAGCACAACAAGCATATTATATCATACAAACAAATATACATACATCAAATATATATAATTATATACATACAAAAAAGTAGGCTAAACCCACTTGAGACTACTCCCCAGTAGAGTCGCCATTTATTTTCTATAGCGGTATATTCATGATCTTCAAGCTATGGATAAGCAAGACATCAAATAACAAGAGTCGCCACCGCACTTTTATTGTTTCCAAGGGAAAAGGCAAAAAGTACGAAAAAAACCCAAAAGTAAGAAGTTTTCAAATCAAAACTAATAAAATGTCAGAGATTACAAGTAAGGGGGTTGGTTACATAGAGGGAAGGTATTAGCACCCAAAGTGTCCTAGGTACTCCTAGGGAGACCTTTTTTGTATGCATATGTATTTAGTACAAAATGATGTTTACAATCAAATAGAATAGGGGGCGAGAAAAGAATTCATTAATTATATTTTTGTGTTTGACAAGACCTTCGGTCTTGTGCCTACGTACCAACATAAAAATGAGGGATTAAAACCTCATAGTTCGTGATACAAATTTCAAAGTGGGTGCATTGCTTTTAATAAAAATTTAGTTTGAAAGGCACAAAGGCCTAAAAATGGTTTGAATGAGTTAGTTCTTTTTGACTTTTTTTGAAAGTTTTTAGGTCAAGTATAGTTAAGTCTATTTACAAGTTTGATTAATAAAAGAAGTTTAAAAATGCAATGGCATAAGGCCAAAGTTTCTAGTTTGCAAAGTGGTCAAAATTCTAGAAAATTACAAGTTCAAACAAAGAATTTTTTTCAAAAGGAGAAAGAGATTTTTTTGAAATTAAAGAAATGGGGAGGAGATGAAGAGACTAATCTGATGTAAAAAATTAAAAGTTAAGAGTTGAAAAGATCTAACCGATGGGTAGCAATCCAATAGGCAAGAATGCCATATAGAAACCCCAAATTCCCTTGGATATTAGAATCAAGCAACAAACAGTGCATATAATATTAACTTGAAGAGCAAGGCATCAAATAAAGATAGCCCCATTGATCAGTGCATTTTGATACATATTCTTCTACTATTCTTCTTAGGAAACTCTATAGTTTATTCTATTATTTTTACTATTTTAGTGTGTTTTTAAATTTAACTTTATTTTTGGTTTTATTTTATTTTCATACTTTATTTTCAGCATAAATAGTTATTTCATACCTTGTTACTATGTAGATCATAACTTGAGCTACGGGGATTGAATTGATGCGTTATAATATGCGTTGGAAAGTTGAGATAATAAGCTAAAAGTTTCATGTTAAAGTTAAAAGATTATTCTAAGTGAAGGAGGATCGAATAATTTGTTGAAGTTCCAAACTTAATTAAAATAGTTAGTTTGGGCTAGTTTTTGTAATTTTCGGGTCAAATCCTATAAGGGTCCAAATTTACCTTTTATTATATTAGTTCTTTCATTACTATAGTAATCCTAATTCTGAATTTTGATGATACAATATTGCTTAGAAGATTTCATGGAGAGATAATTCCCAAAGAGCCGATCTGTTGTATTCGAATTCCACTTTGAGATTTTTATTAATTTCAGTTTAATTTCAATTTCTTTTCAATTCTTCCTATAAACTTGTTTGATTAATTCTATTACTTTAGTTTTCTTAATTTGATTGTTTCTTATAGGATAGAGTTGATTAATTTTGATTGTTTGTATGATCCTTAACTATAATCACGTTAGTGTAGCTTTTTCGTTATTGTTTTTGATTAAGTCGTGTTAGCTTAATTCGCGTCTGCTTAAACTCGTTTGCTTAATTCGTAAATTAGGAACATATATCATATAATACCAATTTGTGCTTGTCAGTAGGTATTATAATCGAATGAGATTGAATCCTCTAGGGAATTGAAATTATAAGAATCGATGATAAGTTGGAAATCGATACAATAGATTAGCTTATTTATCAATTTTACTTTCATCTTTAATCATCTTCGATTTAAGTTTTGAACCTTAAAAAAACCCCTTCTTTTCATTTGTTTGGTTATAACATTCAAGAGTCCTTGTGATACGATATTCGAGTGTCGCTTCCGTTTGACTACACTTTTAAACTCGTTTTTGACCCGTGTGCGACAGCGGATCAAATTTGCGTCGTTTTCAACAACGAACAGGTTATAGTATTCAGACTTTGCAAACACAAATTGGAAAACTTGCCACTTCAATGAGTGTCATGCAACAAGCTCGATGATCGAACCAACTACCTGCCCAAATAGTAGTTAATCCAAAATGCTATAATATGAGTGCAATTTCCTTGAGACCCGAAAAAGTTACAGAACCAGCCCCAGAAAAAAATAAAAAAATTGTTAGTGTAACACCTGAAAATAAACCTGAACCTTCTATTGTTATTGAGGTTGAAAAAAAGTATGTATCACCAATCCCTTTCCCACAAAGAGTACTGAAAAATAAGAAGATTGACGAGGAAGGGCATTTTGTTTTTCAATTAGAGTTGCTTTCTTAAGTTGTTGATGAAGCTTATTTTGATTTGTTTTTAGCTGATTTTCCAACTTTATCTGGTTTTGATGATATTTACTCATGTGATGATTGTACTAACACTAACCTTTGTGCTGTTTGTGCTGAGATTGATGCTGCTTTGCAGGGTGATAGTGTAAATGATGTTGTTTATGTAGCTGAAGCTCTTGACATTCTGACTGCCCCAAACATACCATCCATTGAACAACCATATTTTGTAGAGCCTAAACCACTTCCCGAGGATTCGTATTATTCATCAAAGCTTCAACTTAAGTAGAAACATAAGAAGGGGATTGGATGGACCTTGGTTGACACTCGTGATATTAGCCATTCCATATGTATGCATAGGATCTCACTTAAAGATGAAATAAAAGTAGTGAGGCAACCCCGTAGTCCTTTGATTCTTGATATTGTGAAAAAGGAGATCACTTTCACGCGCCCATTCAACACTTTTACTTATCAAAGATTCTTCTTTGATCCAGGAATACAAGGCGAATACACTAATCAAAATTTCAAGGTCAATAGACACTACCCAAAACTACTACATGAGAACTCGACTTTGGAAGAAGAGACTGTAGAAGAGCTCTCTTTGGGAAAGGCTGCTTATACAATCACTTATCCGCCCTGACTCCTCGGGTGTGTTCTTTCCTTTCTCTCACTCTTATTTTATATTTATGCTCTTTCATCGAGGACAATGTATGTTTTAAGTATGAGGGAGGGAACCATTTATTTGTTTTGTTTTCTTTGTTTTTTTTTGTTTTCATTTTTTCTCTATTTTGGTTTTTGTTTGCTTTCTTAAAAAAATTGCATGCTTTTTCCTTTGGTTTTTGAGTTACAATTATGAGTATTTTTCTTAGTTCTCTTGACTAAAGTCTTGTGGTGTGATGTGAAAAATTTGTTGTGTATTTTTAGTATGATAGGTAGGACTAAACTCTAAATTGTACATCATTTGTGGTAGATCAATTAACCTTGTGAGATTTTGAGCCTTATATAGATAACATATAAAAATCCATCTCTTTCTTTCTTGTGTGGTTCGCTCATGTCTGTTAGTCTCTAGAACTTGAATTGACTCTTGTTGATGTTGTTGTTTACTTGTGCACATTGATATGATAAATGCAGTTTTGTTTTTTGTTTTTTGTTTTTTAACTTTTAGCCAATTAGCCAAAAAGTCAACCCTGAAATAATATCATCCCTTGTTTGAAACTGTAGCACCTCAAATTTGCACCTCCCATTTTGTATATACATTTTTATGTTTAGGTCATTAGCATTGCATTGTCCACTGTATAGCATTGCATTGTCCATTGCCTAGTGCAAGTCATCAGTCAAGACTGGTCAGGAGATCCAGTTGTGCAAGCAAGCAAGTGCATTTCCTATGGAAGCAAAGCCCTAGGGTTGGTTCAATAAGTTCATATGATTCAAGGATCATTTTGAAGTGGTTTGGCCAAAGGTTGGATGTTCAAAGCTCATCAGTCAAGATGCAATTCATCTGAAACCCTAGAAAGTCAACCAAAGTCAACTGTCAATTCAATCATGGATTTGAAGGTGGGAGATGGTTAGAGAGGCCTCATTCATGTCCATACAAGTCTCATTTGACATTTCAAACATCAACAATGAAGAATTTAAGGTCAGATGAAAAGTTTCCAAAAATAGTAAGTGACCTGTAATTTGAAATTGCCAAAAATGGAAAGGTTTTCTCCTCAAGATTACATCATCAAGAAGGCTTCAAATGGAATTTTGTCCAACATGAAAGTTGAAGATCTTGTTCTCCCATTTCCAAAAAGTCCAAGATCATGAATTTCTCATGTGTGGTTGAAAAGATATGGATCAATCATGGTCAAATGAATTTGAACTTCAAACATGTATAACTTTTAAACCATAAGGCCAAATGGAGTGGTTCATTTTGCAACATTCATGTCTTGATATGCACTATCCAAATCATGTATCATATGCCATGCATTTCCATCACAAAAATATTTGCATTTCCATTTGAATTTTGGAGGGAAAATCCAAATTTGAAAATTATGCATTGTTCATACATTTCATCACTTGCACTTGGCTCCAAACAAAATTTGAAGTGAATTGGATTCAAATTTCGTGCACTGTTCCATTCAAATTCCATGCATGAGGTGCATTGGCCAATTTGCATCCACACCTTGTTTTCACTAATTACACTTGCATTGCTTAAACATGATTAACAAACTTGATTAATAGAGCATATATAAGTTTAAGCATAACAGAAAATGGGATTAACACATCATAATCTTCAGATCTGAAATTTTCTTCACATTGTGCTCTTAAATTTTTCTTCAATTTTCTTCAAAAGCATTGCATGTTTCTTGATCAAATCATCACCTAGAAGTATATTTGAGCTGGATTGAAGCAAGATCTAGAGGTTTTCATACAATTGGAGGTTGTTTCGAAGCTCACACTCATCTATGGCAGTTGGAGTTTCTGGCCAGATCAAGCACGATTAAGCTATCATTCTTCATCCATTCATTCATATGAGCATTGAGGAGCATCTGTTTGAGCTTAGCATGGCCTGATTCGAGCAATTCCACTTCTGCATCTTCATTAAGGTCAGAATTCGATTCTCATAATCCATGAAATTGTTATATGGATGTTGTAGATCCTTCATCACTGAGCATGCTGAGCTTTAGATCCATTAAATTCATGCAGTATTGTGATAGTTATGGTGATTTGAAGTTTTGGCATATGAAACTTAATCCATTCGTTTTGCATGATATATGTTGATTTAGAACAAATTAAGCATGGCGTGTTAATGTATGATGGAAGATGAGTCCAATGATATAATTGTTTTGTATTTCTGGACACTTTTGTTCTTGAGCCTCAAGAACATGATGAATGTTGATGAATGCGCTAGGGTTTTATTTCCAGAAGCTGTTTGATCCTTCCTCGCGTGTTTTGCATGCTTGGTTATGTTAATGAACATGTACTGGACCACGTGGCCTGGGCGTGGCATGATGATTGGCCAGGAGCGCTTGGCAGTGCCACATCAGTTAAGTGAAACGGTGCGTTTCACTAACTGAGCGCGCTCATTCAAACTTTGACACCCTTCGATTCCCAGCTTAGACATTTCCAAAAGTGCATTTTCATTTTTATTCCATTTTCCTCATCGATTCATGTACCTTGTTTCATGTGATTTTTTAATTTTTTCTCCACTTCCAAAAATCATAACTCAATAAATATGCATCCAAATAACATGAGAATTTTTGCATCTTGCTACTTATCATTTCTAGTTTTTTATGACTATTTTTCCACAATTTGTGCCTGGATGGATTTTAATTTGGCCTAGGGTTTGTGTATGCATGTCTATCTTGTACCTTGCTTGCCATATGCTTTGTGAAATGATGAGATTTAATCCAATGATTATGAAATTTGGTATGCTTAAACTAGACATCTTGAGGGACATTTTGGTGTTGAGTTTTCATTTTTCTCATTTGTGGTTGCTGAGTTATGATCCTTTGAATGAAGGTGTGACAATGTGTGTCACACCTTTGCTTGCCCTATTTGCTGATTTTCTTTGCCATGCCAAATGAACTCCAAATGATGTGATTTTTTATATGATGCTTCTTCTAGGTGTTCTGATTGCTCATGAGTTTTTGTGGAATTTTTGGATTCATTTCTGATTTGTTTGGGATTTTTCTTTCTGGATGATCATTTGTGCACTTTTGATTGGTCTTGAACTTCCATGATTTGTGAAATGTTGGTTGTTTATCCTATGAATGGGAAATTTTTCACATTGTTTCTAGACACATTGAAGTTTGCTTTGGCTTTAATTGGAGGTTTTTATCATTTGTCAATTCTGTTTTAGGCTTGTGCTAAGTTGATGTAGCATTTTGTGTCTCAATTGAGCTTGTTTGTGCTTACCTTGCCTTATGGAATTTGATTACCCTGCTTAAACTTGTCCAAATGCCTTGATTTTTGGTGTATTGATCATGTGATGTGTTCTGTTTAGACATGATTTTTCTTGAGATTTATTGAATCATTTTGGAATTAATATGCATTTGTTCATGTTGTTGCTTCAATGTGCTTTCAATTTGCATACCTTGCCATAATTGATTTGTAAAATGAATTTAGTTGATGCTATGGACATGAGACTTTTTGGATTGTATTCTCATTTGATTGAAGTTGATTCATGTCAATTTTCATGTTCTGTTTTGAATTGTTTCTCCATCTTTGACCCTAGGCCTTGTCCTAGTGGTTTGTGCTTATGTTTGAGCTTTGTTTTCAGGTTAAGAAGCATATGGCCATAAGAGGATTGATTCACATTGCTTGAGTTGGATTATTTGGTTGATATTGACTAACCTTGACTTGTTTTGTAGGTTGGTGTTAGCTCATTTGAGTTGAGCTTGTGCATTGCACACTGTTGCATTGCTTGTTTGACTGTGCACTGTTGACTGTTGACTATTAACTGTCTGTTTAGTTCATTTGGCTTGTGTACTGATTAAGTTGGATTGTTTTCAGGTACATTAGTTGCATAAGTTCATTGTGAACTTGTTTTTGCTTTGCTTGGTTGCTTAACCATTTGAGGTATAATTTCTCTGACTTCATGTAGTCTGGAAGACCTGTCCTGTTACTTGGGCAGGCACCTGTCTGAAGTCCTCCTTTAGAGGCAATGCTTGTGTTTGTTTAAGTTTGTGCCAAGCAGGAAAAGACCTCTATGAGGCAATTGGCAGACAAAAGAGATGTGTAATCCATCTCCTGCTATTCAGTGAGTCATTCACTTTGCTCACACACCTTGTGTTGATGCATTGTGGATATTAACCCAAGATCATTGTTGAGTGAGTCATATGTGGAGAAGAGTTCCAACTTTCTGAACTCCCACACCTTCTATTTGAGTCAAGCTCTCCCAGGCCAGGGATAAGAGCTATGAGGCACACCCCTCATCTCCATTTCATCTGCTTCACCCTAACTCTCAATGTTAGGGTTAAGAGCTAACTACACCCGATTCCAGTTGGCTTGTGTTTCACAGCCTAACCTTGTGTGAGCCCACTTTGTTTGTATATAGTGTGTGCTAATTGTGTGTATGATTGCTTTGCCCGTGCTGTTTAGGATAGCTTGCTCCCTGTGCAAGTTAGATAGAAACCTCAACCTAGGACCATTGTGGATTTGCATGATAACTATTAGGCTCGAGTTAGTCTCCCTTCTAGTTTGTCATTTCCCAGTCTCTAGTTAGGCTAGTCCTTTTTCCCTGCGTAGGGGAACTACGTCGCCCTGATCCTCATACCAGATGAGGTACGTAGGCAGGAGATGAGCTGATCTCTCCGGGCGCCCTTTGTGTTTTGTCCCTTTTGTGTGTGTTAGGAGATGGATGTAAGACCAGCGATTGGCATTCCGTATCCTATTGTTGTGTGCTTGGAGTCCGATGTAAGTCCAGCGATTGGCATTTGGTTTCCAGTGTGTGTGTGTTTGGTTCGGAGTCTGACGTAGGACCAGCGATTGGCAGTTGGTATTGCGCCACTTAGCGGAACATTGATATCACGAGCAGTTCAGACTCTGATGGGGTATTATCGTTACATACTTCGGGTGTGTATATGATGATATTCTATGAAAGGGTTATTTATGCTGCGTTTCTCTCGACCTTACCCTGGCCTAGATGACACCCGTGAGTGGGGAGGGAATGATCATTATTACAGGTACAGTTGGTGACTTGTCGGTGACTTGTTGGTGACTTGTGATCCTGTTGGTGACTATGGGTTCAGATGACAGTTTCTCAGATGACTTTGGGTTTCAGATGAATTGTGGTTCCGAGTTCAAGCCGAAGCTTTGATCCTATGTTCCGAGACGCACAGCCTGCCAGTCTTGTCTGCATCATTTGCATCATAGCATGTTTATTTTCAAAAAGATACGCAAAAAAAAAGAATTGAAAAAAAAGAAAAGAAAAAGAAAAGCTAATCTCTGCATGCATATCATTTCTCAGGTACATTCCAGAGTCTATTCACTGATAGAGATGGCAACAGTCCCAGAGTTGAAGCGGAAGACTTGTTCCTACAGCTTTCACCGTGAGCCTTTGACGTCTCTGATAGAGTTGGGCAATCTTGTGACCAGTGGTAATCAGAAGGAGTTTGTTGATCAGTATGGGGATATTCTGACACTGTTGAAGATGGTAGTTGATCCAGTGCCGTTGCAGACTCTTCTACAGTTCTATGACCCAGAGCTTCGTTGCTTAACCTTTCAGGATTATCAGTTGGCGCCTACTCTTGAGGAGTACTCCATTCTGATGAATGTCCCGATCCGGTATCAGGTTCCTTTCTTGGACGTGCCTAAGGAGGTTGATTTTAGAGTTGTCTCCAGAGCTCTCCATTTGGGTATCAAGGAAGTCAGTAACAATTGGAAGTCCAGTGGGGATGTTGTGGGTTTGCCTTTGAAGTTTCTGTTGAGGATTGCTAGAGAAGAAGTAGAGAAGGGGAATTGGGAAGCTTTTCATGCTCAGTTGGCCACCATGATCTATGGAATTGTTTTGTTCCCGAGTATGCCCAACTTTGTGGACTATGCTGCAGTCATTATCTTCCTTGGAGGAAACCCGATTCCTACTCTGTTAGCTGATACTTATTATGCTATTCACAATAAGCATGGTAAGGGTGGAGCTATCAGATGTTGCCTTCCACTTTTGCTCAGGTGGTTCTTGTCTCTCTTGCTAGTCAGTGGACCTTTTGTGGATGCTCAGAGCACTCACAAGTGGACTCAGAGGGTTATGTCTCTTACTTCATATGATATCAGATGGCAATCTTACCGGATGGATGTGCGGAATGTTATTATGAGTTGTGGAGAGTTCTGGAATGTGCCACTTGTAGGGACTAAGGGTTGCATCAATTACAACCCGGTTCTTTCCCTTCGCCAGTTGGGGTTCGTGATGAATGGAAGACCACTTGATGCTTAGATAGCAGAGAGTGTGTATTTTGAGAAGCGGAGTGACCCTGTTAGCTTGGAGCGAGTGGGAAAAGCTTGGAAGTCTATTGGTGTTAAGGATGGAGCTGTCCTAGGGAAGAAGTTCGCCATTGCTATACCTGACTACACTGAGTGGGTCAAGAAGAGAGTGGAGACTTTGCTGTTGCCCTATGATAGGATGAATTCTTTGCAAGTGCAGCCACCTTTGATCCTTGCTGAGAGTGTACCTGCTGAGCAGTACAAGCAAGCCCTGATGGAGAATCGTAGGTTGAAGGAGAAAGAGCAAGATGCCCAGATGGAGTTGTACCAAGCCAAAGCTGACAAGTTGAACCTAACTCATCAACTCAGAGATATCCAGAGTGTTGATGTTGGTGGAGTAAGGAACAAGAAGAGATCTTATGAAGAGATGGAGAATTTGCTGAATGCAGAGCACCGTGAATGCTTGAGGCTGCAGAGAGTTGAGGCCAGCTATCAGAAGAAGATCAGAGACTTGGAGAAGCAACTCAGAGACAAAGATATCCAGTTGAAGAAGGAAGTCGACTTGAGACATGCATCAGAGAGCCAACTTGGAGCAGAAGTTGTGGAGCTCAGAAGACAGTTGAAGGAAAAGATTACTCCCTTGCCAGAATGTTCAGAGTGTGACCTGTTGATAGACCAGTGTCACTACTTGAAGACGCTCATTCCTGGAAGTCGTTTGTCTTAGCTTGTGTTCCTGATGTTTATGTTGAGAATCACCCCCAGGCTTGTTGGGTGGGATTCATCCGTTGTACTCTTATCCTTTGGATCTTTGTTGACTTTGTTGTATGATCCTGTTGTTCTTATCTATAGATAAGGTTGTTGGTTTCACCTTGTACTCATTGCTCTTGTGTATGTTGATCCTGTGCTTCTGTGTTGTTATCATTGCAGGTTGCCATCTTTTGAAGATGAATCAGGCTCTTTGAATGCCTGAGAAATGATCATATCATGTGCATCATATGCATTAGCATCATACTCATATCATATTGCATAGCAGGTGTTCTTGTTCGGGACTTCTCACTCTGGTTCCTGTGTCAGGCAGGATAGCTGATCGAAGTCCGCATCGGTACTCAATCAGACTCAATCATCAGAGAAACATGGACCAGGTTCAGGCAGAACTAGCTGAGATGAGGGCGAACATGGCCCAATTTATGACTATGATGCATGATGTTGTCCAAGGGCAGGAGGAGCTGCGTGCCTTAGCCCAAAGTCAAGAGACCGTGATTCCGCAGTCCAACCGAGCGTCACCGGTGGGCGTACCTATTCATGAGAATGTTAATGCTACTGCTCCCGCCAACGACTACGCTGTGGGTGATGAGTTAAGGGGGATCAGAATCAACGGACAACCTCTTGCTGCAGAGACTGTCAATGCCAGAGCTACCCGGGCTCCAGTTCGTCATCCTGCTCCGATTGTTGACAGACAAGAGGACATGTTCACACTGTTGAGTGAAGATGATGAAGTGGTTGGGAGAGTTGAGGATAGGAATCGTAAAGTTGATGCCCTTGCTGAGAAAATAAGAGCCATGGAATGTCAGAATTCCCTGGGCTTTGATGTGACCAATATGGGTCTGGTGGAAGGGTTGAGGATTCCCTACAAATTCAAAGCACCCTCATTCGATAAATACAATGGTACATCTTGCCCTCGCACCCATGTGCAGGCGTATTATCGGAAAATTTCTGCTTATACCGATGACGAGAAAATATGGATGTATTTTTTCCAGGACAGCTTATCTGGGGCTTCCTTGGATTGGTACATGGAGCTTAAGAGAGATTCTATCCGCTGTTGGAGGGATCTGGGTGAGGCCTTCTTGAGGCAATATAAACATAATATGGACATGGCGCCGAGTCGGACTCAGTTGTAGAGTCTTTGTCAGAAATCCGGTGAAAGCTTCAAGGAGTATGCCTAGAGGTGGCGTGAATTGGCTGCAAAAGTACAACCCCCTATGCTGGAAAGGGAACTTACTGACATGTTTATTGGTACTCTACAAGGTGTTTTCATGGACCGGATGGGAAGTTGCCCATTCGGTAGTTTTTCCGATGTGGTTATCTGTGGAGAGAGGACAGAGAGCTTGATTAAGGCTGGTAAAATTCATGATGTTGGGTCCTCGTCTTCCAAAAAACCGTTTGCTGGGGCGCCTCGTCGGAGAGAGGGTGAAGCTAGTGTTGTGCAACATGGTAGGAGGATTGTGAATAGAAATCAGTATCGTCAGGTTGCTGCTGTGACCATTCCAGCACCTCAACCTCGTCAACAACCACAACAACAGAGGGTTCAACAACCGCCACAACAACAACAACAACAACAACGTCCGTATCAGCCGAGGCAGAGGATGCCTGATAGACATTTTGATCCATTACCGATGACCTACGCTGAGTTGCTACCTGAGTTGCTCAGACTAGGGTTTATGGAATTGAGGACTATGGCGCCATTGACAAAAATACCACCTGGGTATGATGCCAATGTGCGTTGTGACTTCCATTCTGGTGCGCCGGGGCATCACATTGAAAACTGCAGGGCTTTTCATCATAAAGTCCAGGACCTAATTGACGCTAAAACTATCAATTTTGCTCCTGTACCGAATGTTGTAAATAACCCAATGCCGCCGCATGGTGCACACCGAGTGAATAATATTGAAGGGGTAGAAGCTGAAGATCTTGTGGTCAGTGTTGAGGATGTTCAGACCTCTTTGTTGGTTGTAAAGGGCCGTTTGCTGAATGGGGGTGTCTACCCGGGTTGTAATCAGGGCTGTGTTGATTGCGCTGAATCAGAGAATGGCTGTAGTCAGTTGAGGGCTGGTATCCAGGGTTTGATGGATGAAGGCTGTTTGCAGTTCAGTAGGGCTGTTAGAGAACGTGGGATGGTGTCGACTGTCACTATCTATTTCAAACCGTCTGAAGGACGTGGCCAGAGAGTAGTTAATACGCCTGCAACAAGTGGTACCCCTGTTACCATTTCTGCACCTGTAACCGCCAGTAATCCGACTACCATTGTTGCCCCGGTCAGAAGGTCTGCTGACAGTAGGCTTGTGCCGTGGAGATATGACAACGCTTATCGCAGCAACCGAAGGGCTGAGAATCAGGTCAGGCCAGTGAACCAAGCGCCTGTGACGATTGGTGTGCCGAGTAGAACTCCGGTGATTGTGAGTCCCGTTGTGGACAATGTTGGTGGACCAGGAGGTTTTACCCGAAGTGGACGTCTGTTTGCTCCGCAACCTTTAAGAGATAACAATGCCGAGGCTCTCGCCAAGGCGAAAGGCAAACAGGCTGTGGTTGATGAAGAACCGGCTCAGAAGGAGGTACCTGAGGGTGCGTTCGAGAAAGACGTGGAGGAGTTCATGAAAATAATTAAGAAGAGTGACTACAAGATTGTAGATCAATTGAATCAGACTCCGTCCAAGATTTCAATACTCTCTTTGCTTCTGTGCTCTGAGGCACATCGTAATGCCTTGTTGAAGATGTTGAATATGGCTTACGTGCCTCAAGAGATTTCTGTCAACCAACTGGAAGAGGTTATTGCCAACGTGAGCACCAGGCATGGTTTGGGGTTCACTGACCTAGACTTGACGCCTGAGGGACGCAATCATAACAAGGCCTTGCATATCACCATGGAATGTGTAGCGGTGTATTCATCGCTATATGATCTATTGATTAAATCATAAGCAAAGTATACAGGTAAATAGAGTCGCCACCGCACTTTTATTTATCCAAAGGACTGGCTAAAAAGCGAACAAAAGCCTAAGAAGTTTTACACGTAGAAAACCAATGAAAAGATCAGAGATCGGGGTAAGGGGTAAATTACGCAATGGGAAGGTGTTAGGCACCCATCACGTCCTAGGTACTCCTAGGGAACCCTTTTCACACTTGTTGTATAAGAAAAATGTTTATTTGTTTATGACATATTGTGCAAACATGAATGGGATGATGAGAAAAGAATGTACATGTTTTATTATTTTTGTGTTCGAACGGATGTACCCGTTGCCTACGTACCTTCCATCAAAGGTAAGGATCAAAACGCCGTAGTTCGGCTAAAAGATTTCCAAATTGTTAGTGGGTTCAATTTTAAAACAAGAGCACTAAGGCTTTTCATTCTCAACGGGAGAAAACTCGACCAATACTAACAATCCACCATGCAAGGATAGCTTCAACATACTAGTGAGGGGTTAACCCTATAATAAGTATGGAAGACTTACAATCAACTCACTAAGGATGCGGTGAGATTTACATCAACCACTATGAGAATTGAAACCTATGGCTAATGTATGAAAACATATTAACAATGGACTAAGCCACAAAACAATTGAATGGGTGGAGTTAATTGATTATGGGTATTCACAAAATATGGTCAAAGTATGATTAAGATCGATTCAAAAAGAAGTATTAGAAAAATGAAGTTTGAAAAGTCAAGGACTTAAGGTCCAGGTTTCTAATTTGAAAAGAGTCATGAATGTTTGCACAACATGTATATACAAGTTTGAAAAGTCAACAATGTGAAAAGGTTTTGAAACAAAAGGGTATGGATGATGGAGTGTAAGACTTCCTAGAGGTTCACCTCTTGAAATCATATAGAAGATGATTCAAGTGTGTCCTTTGGAATGGGGAACAAAGCAAGTTAGTAAAATAAAAGACAAGGTGATACCGGATGCCACTCAATGGTCTTACTCCAATCTCACACAAAAGCGGATACCGGATACCAATAAATGGGTTTACACCAATCTCCTAAAATAGAACAATGATACCGGATGCCAATAAATGGTCTTACTCCAATCTCACAAAGCAGAACAAAATAAGGATGTCAGATGCCAATAAATGGTCTTACTCTAATCTCCTCAAAGCAAAAACAAAAACAAACCTGGAAGTCAACTGCCAATCTATCTGGACTTAGGTTAACCTCCACATATGATCATAGGAAAACAAATGCCAAATTACACGGGCTTACAATGAATCCTCACATACAATAACCAGCTCAATCAAAGAGCAAAGAGGATATGAGTGACCAATGAAATGGTCTTACACTCTATCCCTTCCATGTCATAGGAACACTAGCCAATATATGGACTTACAGTTGTCCTCAATGGGAAAACATCAATCACAAGGACAAATGAAATGATCATGCACTAATGGCAATCAATGATGATAAATGCACCATGGCAAACTCAAGTAATCATGTATAAATGAATCAAGCAATCAAACCTCATAATCAAAGAGCACACACTATATGCAAGCATCAGGCTCAAACAAGGGTGAGGCATTAAAGCCAACTGGAATAGGGTTAATGTTGCTTTTAACCTTGCCATTGAGGGGCTAAGGTGAAGCAGATGAAAGGATATGAGGGGTGTGCCTCATCACTCTTATCCCTGGTCAGGGAGAGCATTGAATATCAGAAGGTGTGGGAGTTCAGAAAGGGGGAACTCTCTCCACTAGTTAGACTCTATAGATCTTGGGCTTTTACTCACTATGCATCAACACAAGTAGTCTGAGCAAGGTGAGTGACTCACAGAATAGTAGGAGATAGGTTACATATCTCTTGGATTCTACCAATTGCCTTATTAAAAGGACTTCACCTGCTTGGGGACAAAATTAAACACACAAAGACATTGCCTCTTAAGGAGGACTTCAGACAGGTGCCTGGCTAAATAACAAGCCAGGTCTTCCAGACTACATGAAGAAGAAGGTGTTATACCTCAATGCAAATGCTATACAAGCAAAGCAATGCAAGTTCTCAAAGAACTATTAGCAACTATGGTACCTGAAATCAATCAAATATAATCAACACCAATCACAAAAAATCAAGACAACAAAGTAATGAACCAACAGTTAATGTACAACCAAACAATGCAATGTGCAAAGCACAAAGCTCAAAGCTCAAATGAGCTAAGCATCCTACAAAACAAACAAGTTAGTTTACAATAATCAAATGAAACAACTCAATCAACTTGCATTAATTCCTTTAAAGCACTTTGCTTCTTAACCTGAAAAGTCAAAGTCAAACTCAAACATGAGAAGTAAGACCACTAGGACAAGCCTAGGGTCAAAAGGAGGGAAAAATCTTAAAACAGCAAGTGAAACATGATCAAAACCAAGATAATTCAATTAAGAAGAGAGTCCAATTGGTCCCATATCAAAACTATGCACTAATTTCATTTCATGCACAATTTAGGTCAAAGTAAGCAAGTGTGAACCACATATGAGTAAACAGAATGATCACAATCAAACAAATACCAAAACAGCTCAATAAATTCCACAAAAATTCCAGCTCAAACAGAACATATTCAATGAGCTACATATCAAATTTCATAGCATTTGGACAAGTGGAAGTAGGGGAATTAAATCAGGAAATCATGGTATGCAAAAAATCAACCTAAACAAGGTCACAAAGTGTACACCAACTTCAATCAATTGTAAAACAGTGAAAACAAATGAGAAATGAATGGGACTAAAGCCAAATTGAAGCTAAACGTGTCAAGAAACACTCCACCAAATTTCATCTTCATATGATAAGGGATGAGGATTTCACAAGATATGTAAATTGATCACTCAAGAAAAACCCTAAAATGACTAAACAGCCAACAAAAATCCCAATCAAATAGGAAATGGATCAATCAAATCCACAAAAAATCATGGTGAAACTAGACATATATATGGTATCACATGCAAAAAATCAGAGCCATAGGCATAGCATAGGTATGGAAAATAAAATCAGGAACATGGCATAACATAGTGTGACATACATTGTCACACTCATGAAGATCACATCATATCTCTCTAACCAGAGACTCAAAAATAGCAAACTATATACCAAAATCACCAGGAAAGAGTCAAGAACATGCCTATAAAATTTCATACATTTTGGATAATGCATGATTATTTCATGATCAATATGGCAAAACATACACATAATGCATACATATCAAAGATCACTAGGCAAAACCAAAAAATCACCAGGCACAACTTCCATTATCATGCCTAAAAAAAACTAGAAGAAATTTGGAGATTAACACAAAAATCCCCATGCAATTTGGACAAAAGATGAATTAATTATGGATTTTAGAAGTTTGGTGAAAGAATGAAATAATTATTTAAATTGTGAAATGGATTAAATGAATTAAATAAGCAGCGAATGGCAATTTCGTAATTTCAGCAAGCCAGGGGCAAAACGCCCCGTTTCATTTAACGCAGTGGCACCTCATGATTGGTCAATTCGCGCGGTAAACATGAATTTGAATGGCAAGGCGAGAAAACAAGATCCAGCACGCGTTTAGGAAAGAAAATCAAGTGTTCTTGGTGTTCATCATTTCCAGAAAATCAGTATGGACAAACTTGCACGAAAATGCACAAGTCATATATGGTTCTCTTCATCTTTCAACAAGGATCGTGAATATGCAATTAATTTTGTCAAGAAATCATCACACAAGCAGATACGATTGAAAATAGTTTTGCATCCAAATGTTTAGATCCAGATTTCTCCTTCGATACTTAACGAAAATCTATGATCTAAGTTGCATTGTAACCTACGTTGTGAGATCTACAAGACGCATATCAAGATTTCAAGAATCGTGTCAATCGAGTTCTGACCTTATGTAGATGCAGGTCGTGATTCAGCTTGTTTCGCGGCTCCAATGTGTGAAACAGATGGTGTAGGATGATGTAGAAGGTGTATGGTGATGAATGCTCAACTCAACAAGTCTTGGAGATGGAGAAATCGCGAATTGCCATTGAAGCTCAAGGTTGCAACAGTTGCGAATTTGTACAGTTCTTCAATCAATTACCAAAAACAGCTCCTCTAAATCACCTGCAAATGATGATTAAAGCAAAAGATAGCATAAAGAACAATGGATTCTTGGTGAAATGATGAAAAATAGTGTATGTGAAAATGGAGAAAATTGAGAGAATTTTGAGATTTTGTGATTTTGATCTGAATTGTGATTGTTCCTCCTGCACATTCTGTTATGATTAACCTTTTATACCATCCCTTAATCCATGCTTAATCAAGATTAACAAAAAATTGGATGATTAGCAAAATGAGCTTGTTATGGAAATTGGCCAATTTGCCCTTGGATAGCTTGAACCAATGGAACAGTGTTTTTTTCTTTTGAAGCAAGTCATAAATCACATTTAGAAGCTATTCCAATTGGTTTCATGTGAAAATTCAATGTACTTTGAAATTTGGCCTTTTTCCCCACCAATAATTAAATGGTTCACTTGAAAAATGACCTTTTTATGTGAAGGTTTTTGGTGAAATGTGATGATGGATTTGGATAGTACACATCAAATGTGGTTTGCTCAAAGAAGAACCATCCAATTTGGCCTTTCCATGTGAAAGTTATGACACTTTGAATTTAGGCATTTTTGGAAAATGATTTGATCATAACTTGCCAACCACACATGAGAAATGAGTGTTCTTGGACTTTTTGGAAAGGTGAGAGCAAGATCTTCAACTTTCATGTTGGACAAATTTCATTTGAAGCATTCTTGGACATGTAATTTTGGGGAGAAAAACTTTCCATTTTTGGCAGGTGAGAATTACAGGTCATTTCCATTTTGGGAAACTTTTTGTCTGACCTCAAATCCTTCAAACTTGATCTTTGAAATGCCAAATGAGGCTCATATGGACGTGAATGAGGTCTTTCCAACCATCTCACACCTTCCAATTCCTGATTAAATGCACAGTTGACCATAGTTGACTTTTCTAGGTTTTTGGTTGACTGAGCCATGTTCTGATGAATTCCAAGCCACTTTCTCTTGAGATCTTGATTCCAAATGATATCACAAGTTATATGAACTCTTTATAAATGATCATGGTGCCCAAATTCTTCAAGAATGGTCACCATCCATTGCCCAATGGCTGACTTTAACTGGTTTGACCTAGTTGGCTTCATCTGCAAGCAACAAGGTTAGATGACAATATTTTTGTACTTTTGGTTAGTAAACATATGAAAAGCAATGATATACAAGTGCAATACATGCTTGGTGATCAAGATCCACACTCACAAGATAACCCACTCACTAGGAGAGAAGCTAAGGTGCACAATGATCCTTGAGGCAATGATATGGTATGATATGATGCCATGAGGGATCTTAGGGACAAAATTGGGGTCTTACAGAATGCAAGGGTGCTGTTTTGTCTCACGTGTTGGTAGACACCGGCTCGTCGCTAAACGTGTTGCCCAAGCAGATTTTGAAGAAGATATTTGTGGAAGGGGTTGTGCTCACTCTGAGTGACTTGATTGTTCGTGCATTCGACGGATCCAAACGTTCTGTTTTTGGTGAAGTTACCTTGCCGGTGAAGATAGGTCTTTGATATTATCTTCTATGTGATGCACATTCAGCCCACGTACAGTTGTTTGTTGGGACGTCCGTGGATTCACGCAGCAGAGGCAATTTCGTCAACTCTCCACCAAAAGTTGAAGTATGTCTGGAACGGTCAGATTGTGACTGTGTGCGGTGAAGAAGATATTCTGGTGAGTCACCTATCCTCTTTCAAGTATGTAGAGGTGGATGGCGAGATCCATGAAACCTTATGCCAGGCATTTGAGACTGTTGCTCTTGAGAGAGTGGCTTTTGCTGATCAGAGAAAGCCGGGTGCTTCGATTGCGTCATACAAGCAGGCCAAGGAGGTTGTTGACTCTGGTAAGGCTGAAGGCTGGGGCAGGATGGTGGATTTGCCTGTTAAAGAGGATAAGTTTGGAATTGGCTATCAACCCTTGCAGGCGGAGCAGGGTATGCAGATAGGTCCGAGTACCTTTACCAGCGCTGGGCTGATGAATCACGATGACGTCTTTGCGGTCGGTAGTGAAGATGGGGACAGTGATTGTGATCTCGACAACTGGGTTCGCCCGTGTGCACCAGGGGAGATGATCAACAATTGGACGGCAGAAGATGTGGTCCAAGTTACTCTTCAAACAGAGTAATTTTCTTTTGTTTTTTCATTCTACACAAAACCCTACGTTCTGCCCAAGGCGTAGTGGTTCATTGTAGGGCCTCAACATGTTTTCAATGATTATCATTAATAAAGGACGTGTTGCAAACAATTTTGTGATCCCTGTCTTTCTATTTTTGTTTTTCATTTTTCAAAAAAAAATAAAAATGGCAATGTTTTTGTTTTTGTGACTTTCTTGAACTCTTTTTTCTAAAAGAAAGCATTAAACATGCAGAAGTGATCTCACGGAATCCACTATGAACAGTTATGTTATGGCTCAGTATGATTTCAATAATCCCATCTACCAAGCTGAAGAGGAGAGTGATGAAGACTGTGAACTCCCTAAAGAATTGGTCAGATTGTTGAAGCAAGAGGAGAGGGTCATCCAACCTCATCAGGAGGAGTTGGAGATTGTGAATCTTGGTACTAAGGACGCCAGAAGAGATATCAAGATCGGGGCTGCTTTGAAGATAGATGTCAAGAGCAGGTTGATTGAGATGCTGAGAGAGTATGTGGAGATATTCGCCTGGTCGTATCAAGATATGCCTGGGTTGGATACCGATATTGTAGTGCATAGACTACCTCTCAGAGGAGATTGTCCTTCAGTCAAGCAGAAGCTTCGTAGAACGAGTCCTGATATGGCTGTTAAGATCAAGGAAGAGGTTCAGAAGCAGTTCGATGCAGGTTTCTTGTCAGTGACAACTTATCCCCCGTGGGTGGCTAACATCGTTCCCGTGCCAAAGAAGGACGACAAAGTCAGAATGTGTGTCGATTACCGGTATCTGAATAGGGCAAGTCCGAAAGATGATTTCCCATTACCTCACATTGATGTATTGGTGGATAATACGGCTCAATCCTCGGTTTTCTCTTTCATGGATGGTTTTTCTGGCTATAATCAGATTAAGATGGCGCCAGAGGACATGGAAAAGATGACATTCATTACACCTTGGGGCACGTTCTGCTATAAGGTGATGCCATTTGGGCTGAAGAATGCCGGTGCTACCTATTAGAGGGCTATGACGACTCTCTTTCATGACATGATGCACAAAGAGATTGAAGTGTATGTGGATGATATGATTACGAAGTCGCAGACAGAAGAGGAGCACCTGGTTAATTTCCAGAAGTTGTTTGACAGATTGAGAAAGTTCAAACTGAGGCTGAACCCAAATAAGTGTACGTTTGGCGTGAGATCCGGGAAGCTGCTAGGCTTCATTGTCAGTGAGAAAGGGATTGAGGTTGATCCAGCAAAAGTCAAAGCTATACAAGAAATGCCTAAACCGGAAACAGAAAAGCAGGTTCGTGGGTTTTTAGGGAGATTGAACTACATTGCAAGGTTTGTATCTCACCTAACTGCCACGTGTGAACCGATTTTCAAATTGCTAAGAAAGAATCAAGAAATCAGGTGGAATGATGACTGTCAGAAAGCTTTTGACAAAATAAAAGAGTATTAGCAGAAACCTCCAATCCTTATACCTCCAGTTCCTGGGAGACCTCTGATAATGTACCTATCAGTGACTGAGAACTCGATGGGGTGTGTATTGGGACAGCATGACGAGTCTGGTCGAAAAGAGCATGCCATATACTACCTTAGCAAAAAGTTTACCGACTGTGAAATCAAATATTCACAGCTTGAGAAAACTTGTTGTGCTTTGGCCTGGGCTGCTCGCCGACTGAGGCAGTATATGTTGAACCATACTACCTTATTGATTTCTAAGATGGATCCAGTGAAGTACATCTTTGAGAAGCCGACTCTCACCGGACGTGTTGGCCGCTGGCAGATGATTTTAACAGAATATGATATCCAGTACACGTCGCAGAAGGCCATCAAAGGTAGTATTCTGTCGGACTACCTTGCCGAGCAACCGATTGATAATTATCAGCCGATGATGTTTGAATTCCCTGATGAAGACATCATGTATCTTAAGATGAAAGACTGTGAAGAGCCTCTTGTCGAGGAAGGACCGGATCCTGATGACAAGTGGACATTGATGTTTGATGGGGCCGTGAATGTGAATGGCAATGGTGTTGGTGCAATGCTTATCAATCCAAAAGGTGCTCATATACCTTTCTCCGCTAGATTGACTTTTGACGTCACCAACAATAAAGCTGAGTATGAGACTTGTATCATGTGGATAGAAGAAGCCATTGATTTGAGGATCAAAACTCTTGACATTTTTGGAGATTCTGCTCTGGTGATTAATCAGGTCAATGGAGATTAGAATACCAACCAGCCGCATTTGATTCCGTATAGAGATTACACCAGAAGAATACTGACGTTCTTCAAGAAGGTGAAGTTGTATCATGTCCCCCGGGACGAGAATCAGATGGCTGATGCCTTGGCTACTTTGTCATCCATGATCAAAGTGCATTGGTGGAATCATGTGCCACATGTTGCAGTGAATCGACTCGAGAGGCCTGCGTATGTGTTTGCAGCCGAGTCCGTTGTTGACGAGAAGCCGTGGTACTATGATATCAAGAACTTCCTCAAGAGCCAGGAGTATCCTGAAGGTGCGTCGAAGAATGATAAGAAACCCTGAGAAGGCTAGCTGGAAGCTTTTATTTGAATCAGGATGATGTGCTGTATAAGAGGAACTTTGACATGGTTCTGCTCAGATGCGTGGATAGACACGAAGCGGACATGTTGATGCAAGAAGTGCATGAAGGTTCGTTTGGTACCCATGCTGGTGGTCATGCAATGTCGAAGAAATTGTTGAGAGCTGGTTATTATTGGATGGCTATGGAATCCGATTGTTTCAAATACGCTCGGAAGTGCCATAAATGTCAAATTTATGCTGATAAGGTGCATGTACCACCAAGCCCTCTGAATGTCATGAATTCGCCTTGGCCGTTTGCCATGTGGGTCATTGATATGATTGGGAAGATTAAGCCTACTGCTTCTAATGGACATCGCTTCATCCTAGTTGCGATTGATTACTTCACCAAGTGGGTGGAAGCAGCTTCTTACGCTAACGTTACCAAACAAGTGGTTGCCCGGTTTATCAAGAGAGAAATCATCTATCGTTATGGGGTTCTTGAGAGAATCGTTACTGATAATGGTTCGAATCTAAATAACAAGATGATGAAAGAGCTTTGTAAAGATTTCAAGATTGAACATCACAATTCTTCTCCTTACAGACCAAAGATGAATGGTGCTATAGAGGCGGCAAACAAGAATATCAAGAAGATTGTGCAGAAGATGGTCGTGACGTACAAGGATTGGCATGAGATGCTGCCTTTCGCTTTGCATGGGTACCGTACTTCAGTACGTACGTCGACCGGGGCAACCCCGTACTCCCTTGTGTATGGTATGGAAGCAGTCCTACCAGTTGAAGTGGAGATCCCTTCTCTGAGAGTCTTGTTGGATGTCAAGCTTGATGAAGCCGAGTGGATTCGAACAAGGTTTAATGAGTTAAGCCTTATCGAAGAGAGACGGCTAGCAGCTGTTTGCCATGGGCAGTTGTATCAGAGAAGGATGAAGAGAGCCTTTGATCAGAAAGTGCGTCCTCGAATCTATCAAACTGGTGATCCAGTTTTGAAGAGGATCCTTCCTCCCGGTACAGATAACAGGGGCAAGCGGACTCCTAATTATGAAGGTCCATATGTTGTGAAGAAGGTCTTCTCCGGGGGAGCCTTGATGCTTACAACTATGGATGGTGAAGATTTCCCGTCCCCTGTTAACTCAGATGTAGTCAAAAAAATACTTCGCATAAGTTGACCCGCTGGACAAAAAAAAAGAATAAAGGAGTCCAGGCAAAAAAGGGCATCCCGGCGAACCAAAAAAACAGAAAGAAAAGGTTCGGGCAAAAATTAGGGATAAAATGAAAAGAATTTGTACACCCGGTAAGTCGAAAACCCGCAAGGGCGGCTTAGGCAAAAATGGGTATCCCGGTGGATTGAAAACCCGAAAGGGCGATCCAGGCAAAAGAGGGATTAAAGCGGAGACTACAGTCTGAGTTATCTGTACTTCATCGCGCTTCGTCGTCTGCCATCTCTAAAGATGTGATCGGTCCAGTCATTCTTCTCAGAAAGCAAGGAGTTGGGAGGAAAACTGATGATCTATGAGTTATAACAGAATTGGGAAATAGTGGATGCCGTGTTCACATTGCCATTAGGATAAATTTTTCCTTTTGTGCACAATTACCTCTATCTAGGAATTGCTTCCCATTGTATTCGCCTTTTCAGGCCCATTTTTCAATCAATAAAAGTCGTTATTCAGATAAATAGCTCTCTTGTTTTTATTTTTACTGTTTTGTATGCAAAAAAAAAAAACGTCCGAATTTTTGATAAACATTGCATATAAAAACATGAAGGCTAAACAATAACGTGCAGAAAGATAAAACATTTGAAAATCATTTTGAATGTTGAGGACGCTTGAGCGTATCTTGTCCATGCAATCCCCTGGGGCATGTATGTTGTGCTGTTTTGCAGGTTGTTATCTGTGAGGACGTTTCCCCAGCAGGTCTTTCCCCAGTCGAGTTCCCAGCTGAGTTTGAAGTTGGATTATCCCTACTGAGTTGGAGAGATGTTGTATCCCCAGTGAAGGTATCAGTGGAATAGTTATTCCCCAGTAGTCGGGTTTGAAATACTGTTATCCCCAACGTGGTCGTGAGCGCTTATCCCTAGAGGATTATGGATGTCTATCTCCAGCGTGGTTTGGTATGTTACTTTCCCCACCAGAGTTTTGCATTTCCTCAGCAGAGTAGTGGATGCCTGTCCCAGTCAGGGTGTGAAGTTTTTCCCTAGCAGATCTCCCGAGCAGAGGTTTTTTGTTCATGGTTTTCCCCAGCAGGATCCTCGAGCGGATCAGGTTAGGTGAAAATTGTCTCCAGCAGAGGTTATCCTACTTGAGGGTTGGCAGCCCTCCCCAGTGAAGTCGCCTTGTTTTCCTCAGCGAAGTCGCATTGTTTGTTCCCCAAGCGGAGTCCCCGAGCGGATTGGGATCCTTTCCCCAGCAGCAGTTTTATTTCTCCAGCATGAGAGAGAAGTCGGTGCTCTCCCCGCAGAGTATTCCTCAGACAGAGTCTCCCCACAGAGTTGGAGTATCTGATCAGTTTGGCTCCCCGACGGAGTTTTCGTCATTGTGCATTTCGCATGTAGTAATCATTGCATCCTCAAAACGCGTAGCATTTCCATTCGATATGGAGCATTACGCCATAGAAAAATTCAAACATATGCATTCATGTGTTGAAACCTAGTCAGACCATATCCCCGGCAGAGGCGGATCTTTGTTCAACATATGTACGACACATTTGCTACAGTTGCTCTTGACGGACAACATTCAGGATTGATACCCCCCCAGAGAGGTTTATTTCCTCACTCGTCCATGGAAGGAAGGTTGATTCTCCCCAATGAGACCCCCAGCAAGTGTTCAGCCTTGCCTTGACATATGTAGATGTCATCCTTGCGATACCCGTGAGTGTCGTGGTTGTCCCCACGTGGATCCTTTCTTTTGGTGTCCGTAGACATCATCTTTCGATGTTCGTCATATCCTCTTTTCCCCACAGGTCATCCGTTGATGTCCGTTTACCTCTCTGTTGGTTTCGGTAAACGTCGAGTTTTTCCTAGTTATCCGTTGATATCTAGTTGTATCTCCTTTCC
The DNA here is from genome assembly GCF_024323335.1 of Lathyrus oleraceus. Classification (NCBI taxonomy): domain Eukaryota; kingdom Viridiplantae; phylum Streptophyta; class Magnoliopsida; order Fabales; family Fabaceae; genus Lathyrus; species Lathyrus oleraceus. The sequence goes on from NC_066584.1 coordinate 276,717,386, forward strand.
AGGTCATCCGTTGATGTCTTGTTTACCTCTCCGTTGGTTTCGATAAACGTCGAGTTTTTCCTAGTTATCCGTTGATATCTAGTTGTATCTCCTTTCCAGGTCATCCGTTGATGTCTTGTTTACCTCTCCGTTGGTTTCGATAAACGTCGAGTTTTTCCTAGTTATCCGTTGATATCTAGTTGTATCTCCTTTCCAGGTCATCCGTTGATGTCCGTTCACCTCTCCGTTGGTGTCGATAAACGTTGAGTTTTTCCTATTCGTCCGTCGACGTATAGTTGTGTATTCCCCACAGATCGTCCATGGATGTCTGTTCACCTCTCCTTTGGTGTCAATAAACATTGAGTTTTTCCTATTCGTCCGTTGACGTCTAGTTTTCTCTCCCCAAAGAGTCACCTCTCCGTTGGTGTCGATAAATGTTGAGTTTTTCCTATATGTCCGTTGACGTATAGTGATACCTTTCCCCTCAGAGTCACCTCTCCGTTGGTTTCGATAAACGTTGAGTTTTTCCTATTCGTCCGTTGACGTCTAGTTGTATCTTCCCCAGTAGAGTTCACCTCTCCGTTGGTTTCGATAAACGTTGAGTTTTTCCCATGTCGTCTGTTGACGCATGGTTGTACCCTTCCCGGTCGTTCATTAATGTCCGTTCTCCTTCTCCGTTGGTGTCGATAAACGTCGAGCTTCTCCCTTTCGTCCGTTGACGTCTGGTCGAGTCTTCCCATTCATCCGTTGATGTCTGGTCACCTTCTTCGTTGGTGTCGATAAACGTCGAGCTTCTCCTTCTCCGTTGGTGTCGATAAACGTCGAGCTTCTCCTTCTCTGTTGGTGTCGATAAACGTCGAGCTTCTCCTTCTCCGTTGGTGTCGATAAACGTCGAGCTTCTCCCGTTCGTCCGTTGACGTCTGGTCGAGTCTTCCCAGTTCATCCGTCATCCGTTGATGTCTGGTCACCTTCTCCTTTGGTGTCGATAAACGTCGAGCTTCTCCTTCTCCGTTGGTGTCGATAAACGTCGAGCTTCTCCTTCTTCGTTGGTGTCGATAAACGTCGAGCTTCTCCTTCTCCGTTGGTGTCGATAAACGTCGAGCTTCTCTCTTTCGTCCGTTGACGTCTGGTCGAGTCTTCCCATTCATCCGTTGATGTCTGGTCACCTTCTCCGTTGGTTTCGATAAACGATGAGTTTTTCCCATTCGTCCGTTGACGTTTGGATGTATTGTTCCTTTGATAAAAATCAAAATCCCCAGTAGAGTCATTAATAAACATCTTGACTGGTTCAGCGACAAGTATCAGATCCCATTGGAAGCCTCCGTCGGTGAACTTTCCTTTCTTGGATCCCCGCAGTTGTGCAAATTTCTACGGTTCTTTGGTATTCAATCCCTGTTTACCCTGAAAGTATGACAGTCGTTGCTCTCATCCGTTCGGGTTCCCAATTGATTGAATAGGGGCAGCTGTAGCACCTCAAATTTGCACCTCCCATTTTGTATATATATTTTTATGTTTAGGTCATTAGCATTGCATTGTCCATTGCATAGCATTGCATTGTCCATTGCCTAGTGCAAGTCATCAGTCAAGACTGGTCAAGAGATCCAGTTGTGCAAGCAAGCAAGTGCATTTCCTATGGAAGCAAAGCCCTAGGGTTGGTTCAATAAGTTCATATGATTCAAGGATCATTTTGAAGTGGTTTGGCCAAAGGTTGGATGTTCAAAGATCATCAGTCAAGATGCAATTCATCTGAAACCCTAGAAAGTCAACCAAAGTCAACTGTCAATTCAATCATGGATTTGAAGGTGGGAGATGGTTAGAGAGACCTCATTCATGTCTATACAAGTCTCATTTGACATTTCAAACATCAACAATGAAGAATTTGAGGTCAGATGAAAAGTTTTCAAAAATAGTAAGTGACCTGTAATTTGAAATTGCCAAAAATGGAAAGGTTTTCTCCTCAAGATTACATCATCAAGAAAGCTTCAAATGGAATTTTGTCCAACATGAAAGTTGAAGATCTTGTTCTCCCATTTCCAAAAAGTCCAAGATCATGAATTTCTCATGTGTGGTTGAAAAGATATGGATCAATCATGGTCAAATGAATTTGAACTTCAAACATGTATAACTTTTAAACCATAAGGCCAAATGGAGTGGTTCTTTTTGCAACATTCATGTCTTGATATGCACTATCCAAATCATGTATCATATGCCATGCATTTCCATCACAAAAATATTTGCATTTCCATTTGAATTTTGCAAGGAAAATCCAAATTTGAAAATTATGCATTGTCCATACATTTCATCACTTGCACTTGGCTCCAAACAGAATTTGAAGTGAATTGGATTCAAATTTCGTGCACTGTTCCATTCAAATTCCATGCATGAGGTGCATTGGCCAATTTGCATCCACACCTTGTTTTCACTAATTACACTTGCATTGCTTAAACATGATTAACAAACTTGATTAATAGAGCATATATAAGTTTAAGCATAACAGAAAATGGGATTAACACATCATAATCTTCAGATCTGAAATTTTCTTCACATTGTGCTCTTAAATTTTTCTTCAATTTTCTTCAAAAGCATTGCATGTTTCTTGATCAAATCATCACCTAGAAGTATATTTGAGCTGGATTGAAGCAAGATCTAGAGGTTTTCATACAATTGGAGGTTGTTTCGAAGCTCACACTCATCTATGGCAGTTGGAGTTTCTGGCCAGATCAAGCACGATTAAGCTATCATTCTTCATCCATTCATTCATATGAGCATTGAGGAGCATCTGTTTGAGCTTAGCATGGCCTGATTCGAGCAATTCCACTTCTGCATCTTCATTAAGGTCAGAATTCGATTCTCATAATCCATGAAATTGTTATATGGATGTTGTAGATCCTTCATCACTGAGCATGCTGAGCTTTAGATCCATGAATTTCATGCAGTATTGTGATAGTTATGGTGATTTGAAGTTTTGGCATATGAAACTTAATCCATTTGTTTTGCATGATATATGTTGATTTAGAACAAATTAAGCATGGCGTGTTAATGTATGATGGAAGATGAGTCCAATGATATAATTGTTGTGTATTTCTGGACACTTTTGTTCTTGAGCCTCAAGAACATGATGAATGTTGATGAATGCGCTAGGGTTTTATTTCCAGAAGCTGTTTGATCCTTCCTCGCGTGTTTTGCATGCTTGGTTATGTTAATGAACATGTACTGGACCACGTGGCCTGGGCGTGGCATGATGATTGGCCAGGAGCGCTTGGCAGTGCCACATCAGTTAAGTGAAACGGTGCGTTTCACTAACTGAGCGCGCTCATTCAAACTTTGACACCCTTCGATTCCCAGCTTAGACATTTCCAAAAGTGCATTTTCATTTTTATTCCATTTTCCTCATCCATTCATGTACCTTGTTTCATGTGATTTTTTAATTTTTTCTCCACTTCCAAAAATCATAACTCAATAAATATGCATCCAAATAATATGAGAATTTTTGCATCTTGCTTCTTATCATTTCTAGTTTTTTATGACTATTTTTCCACAATTTGTGCCTGGATGGATTTTAATTTGGCCTAGGGTTTGTGTATGCATGTCCTATTTGCTGATTTTCTTTGCCATGCCAAATGGACTCCAAATGATGTGATTTATTATATGATGCTTCTTTTAGATGTTGTGATTGCTCATGAATTTGTGTGGAATTTTTGGATTCATTTCTGATTTGTTTGGGATTTTTCTTTCTGGATGATCATTTGTGCACTTTTGATTGGTCTTGAACTTCCATGATTTGTGAAATGTTGGTTGTTTATCCTATGAATGGGAAATTTTGCACATTGTTTCTAGACACATTGAAGTTTGCTTTGGCTTTGATTGGAGGTTTTTATCATTTGTCAATTCTGTTTTAGGCTTGTGCTAAGTTGATGTAGCATTTTGTGTCTCAATTGAGCTTGTTTGTGCTTACCTTGCCTTATGGAATTTGATTACCATGCTTAAACTTGTCCAAATGCCTTGATTTTTGGTGTGTTGATCATGTGATGTGTTCTGTTTAGACATGATTTTTCTTGAGATTTATTGAATCATTTTGGAATTAATATGCATTTGTTCATGCTGTTGCTTCAATGTGCTTTCAATTTGCATACCTTGCCATGATTGATTTGTAAAATGAATTTGGTTGATGCTATGGACATGAGACTTTTTGGATTGTATTCTCATTTGATTAAAGTTGATTCATGTCAATTTTCATGTTCTGTTTTGAATTGTTTCTCCATCTTTGACCCTAGGCCTTGTCCTAGTGGTTTGTGCTTATGTTTGAGCTTTGTTTTCAGGTTAAGAAGCATATGGCCATAAGAGGATTGATTCAAATTGCTTGAGTTGGATTATTTGGTTGATATTGACTAACCTTGACTTGTTTTGTAGGTTGGTGTTAGCTCATTTGAGTTGAGCTTGTGCATTGCACACTGTTGCATTGCTTGTTTGACTGTGCACTGTTGACTGTTGACTATTAACTGTCTGTTTAGTTCATTTGGCTTGTGTACTGATTAAGTTGGATTGTTTTCAGGTACATTAGTTGCTTAAGTTCATTGTGAACTTGTTTTTGCTTTGCTTGGTTGCTTAACCATTTGAGGTATAATTTCTATGACTTCATGTAGTCTGGAAGACCTGTCCTGTTACTTGGGCAGACACCTGTCTGAAGTCCTCCTTAAGAGGCAATGCTTGTGTTTGTTTAAGTTTGTGCCAAGCAGGAAAAGACCTCTATGAGGCAATTGGCAGACAAAAGAGATGTGTAATCCATCTCCTGCTATTCAGTGAGTCATTCACTTTGCTCACACACCTTGTGTTGATGCATTGTGGATATTAACCCAAGATCATTGTTGAGTCAGTCATATGTGGAGAAGAGTTCCAACTTTCTGAACTCCCACACCTTCTATTTGAGTCAAGCTCTCCCAGGCCAGGGATAAGAGCTATGAGGCACACCCCTCATCTCCATTTCATCTGCTTCACCCTAACTCTCAATGTTAGGGTTAAGAGCTAACTACACCCGATTCCAGTTGGCTTGTGTTTCACAGCCTAACCTTGTGTGAGCCCACTTTGTTTGTATATAGTGTGTGCTAATTGTGTGTATGATTGCTTTGCCCGTGCTGTTTAGGATAGCTTGCTCCCTGTGCATGTTAGATAGAAACCTCAACCTAGGACCATTGTGGATTTGCATGATAACTATTAGGCTCGAGTTAGTCTTCCTTCTAGTTTGTCATTTCCCAGTCTCTGGTTAGGCTAGTCATTTTTCCCTGTGTAGGGGAACTACGTCGCCCTGATCCTCATACCAGATGAGGTACGTAGGCAGGAGATGAGCTCATCTCTCCGGGCGCCCTTTGTGTTTTGTCCCTTTTGTGTGTGTTAGGAGATGGATGTAAGACCAGCGATTGGCATTCCGTATCCTATTATTGTGTGCTTGGAGTCTGATGTAAGTCCAGCGATTGACATTTGGTTTCCAGTGTGTGTGTGTTTGGTTCGGAGTCTGACGTAAGACCAGCGATTGGTAGTTGGTTTCCTGTGTGTTGTTTGCCTGTTTGTGTGGAGTCTGATGTAAGTCCAGCGATTGGCATTCGGTTTCCAGGTTTTCCTGTTTGTGTGGAGTCTGATGTAAGTCCAGCGATTGGCATTCGGTTTCCAGGTTTGCCTGTTTGTGTGGAGTCTGACATAAGTCCAGCGATTGGCAGTCGGTTTCCTGTGTGGTTTTGTTTGGCGTGCGTTAGCCGAGCTACGAGTGCTCTGATTCTTCTTTAGTCCGAGAAGATACGTATGCATATGATGCGACATCCTAGCGAGCACGTTCCCCTGTCCCGAACTACGTCGACTCTGATGTCTGTGCCTGACAGAGTACGTAGGCCCAGGATGTGATATCCTGCCGAGTTAGTTTCTTTTGTTTTCTGTGTCTCTTTTCAGCCAGTGTGTTTGATGTTTGTGAGCAGTTTTTAGCAACCTTATCCTTCCTTTTGTGCGTGGATCCCGTCGAGTACGACGGATGCGTAGGGGTGCTAATACCTTCCCTTCGCATAACCGACTCCCGATCCCATCTCTCTCTGGTCGCGAGACCATGTTCTTTCCAGGTTTACTTCGAGCGTTTCCTTTCCCTCCTTTGGGATAAATAACGCACAGTGGCGGCTCTGTTGTTTCGTTTTCCCGCCGGTTTTTCGCGTAATGCGATAGAAACCCCCTTGAGCCTATTATCCTTTTTTTGTTTAAAACTCATTACAAACTGAGAAGTGAAAAACAATGTTAGATCACCCTATTCAAAGGGTTGAAAGAGTCTTGTTTGGAGTTGTGTGTGATTGAATAATTATGTTTGCAATATTTCAGAAGTTGGAAGAAAAAGAAAAGAAAAATAGAAGAAGAAAATAGAAAAGAAAAAAAATGAACGAAAAAAAAAATAGAAGGATGTATACATGTCAATACATACTCCTTATGAAAAAGAAGAAGAAAAAAATAAAAAAGAGAAAGGAGAAAAAAATATGAACAAAAATAGTTAATATAGAGTCGTTGAAGTGAATGAAATATTTTGTAAATTCAACTCCCGCAGTTTCTTCTAAGTCTCTTTTGTCTCTTTGAATTTTAGCCTAGTACCCATGAGAATTTATCTCACCCTTACCTTGGCCGCATTACAACCAAATAAAAGTCCTTTTGATTTTTGTGTGCATGTATTTCAATTGTGGATGTTAGAGTCTTTTCAAGCTTATGGCAGTACTAACTTTCATGTTGTGCTCTGAGTGTAAACAGTTAACCTAAACACTTGAGAGTTGAGTGAATTTTATCTTGTGAGGATCTTACTACTTTTGGATGTACTCTTTGGTAATCTGTTTTCCTATCTTCTTTGAATGTCACAAGAAGTTTCTCACTAACACCATATTCTTGAAGCTTAGACTTAAAATTCTTCTTGTACCTTGTATCTTGATAAACTTTGGAATTGCATGTTTTCTTTGTTCTTATTTTTTCTGTTTTATGTTTTGAATTTATAATTTTGTTCGGAGTGTGTAAGACCCCAATTTTGACCCTAAGATCCCTTATGGCATCATAACATTGCATTTGCATAGCCTCAAGGATCATGAGCATCTTGGTTCCCTTTGCCTTTGGGTGGGACTCCTTGTGATTGGTTTGAGATCACAAAGCATGCTTGAATTATACATCATTGCTTCTCTTACTTTGGTTTACTAAAAAAAAAAAAAAAAAAAAAAGAAAAAAAAAACGAAAAAAGAAATAAAAATAATAATAATAATAAATAAATAAATAAATAAAATATAACAAAAAAAAAAAATTGGACTTGGGCCTCTCTCATTTGAGCCCACAGGTCCACAAAAACCAGGTTAAAAATTCAGAGTTTCAGTGAAACAAAAGGAGATTCCATTCCTATTACCCTGGCAGGAAAAAGAAAGTGAGAGAAGAGCTGACAGAGTTCAGAGCAACCTCCAGAGGCAAACCCTCAGATTGCTCTGCAAACCTCACGGGTGCAACTCAATTTCAATCGATCCTCCCCAATCAGGTATGCCGTATTTCCACTACTTTATACTTTCAACTTGAAATTTTTTTGATACCCTTTTGTGCATGTGTTTGACAGGAGGTTTAGGCCTCCTACCCTTGGTTGCTTTTTGTGAGCTTTTTTTTGTGAATTTTAATGGCAAGATTCATGTGGTTACATTTTGATTTGGGGGCAACTCTTGATTACCCTATCTTGTTTCTCTAACCTGTTTGTTGAGTTTTTTGTGAGGGCTCACATGACTCTTGCAGAGATGGCCTGGTGTTCCACTTTATTTGTGGGATACCCACTGGAGGTTTATTCCGATTACCTGTGCTTAATGGCTTGTGATATTTGCTTGTGCCTGCTTATTCCAAAGGATGGGAGCTACTTGGATCATCAATATGATCTTAAGAGGGGAACTCCTAATGTGGTTTTATATTCTTTTCCCTTATCTCTTGTATGTTTAGGAATTTAACCCTCCCCTTTTTTTCCCCATTCTAACCCAAGCCAAAACTTTTTGTGCAAACAATAACTTTTGTTTTCAACATTAGAAACCTAAGCCTTATGCTTTTGATTTTCAAACTTATTTTTCATAACACTTATTTTGAATTGAACCTTTTAATCCACTTTAACCCTATTTTTGTAAATACTTTTAATTGGTAAATATAACTCATTCAAATACTTTTTGTGGTTTCAATGGCCACCTTTTTAATCAAACCTTTTTTTTATAACCATTAGCTATTAGGTTTGAGTTATCCTTTAGGTAGATATAATACTCACCTTTATCCTTAGTGATGGATAATGAGTCTTCCATGCTCATAATAGGGTTAACCCCTCACTAGCATGTTGAAGCTATCCTCACATGGTGGATTTGTGGTTTTAGGTTGAGTTTTCTCCCTTTGATAACAAAAGACCTTAAGGTTTTTGGACCAATCAATTCACCAACTTTTTTTTGAATTTTTTTTACCCCGAACTACGAGGTTTTGATCCTAATATTTTTTTAAGATGGTACGTAGGTAATGGGTTCATCCATTCAAACACAAAATGTAAATAAATTTGTATATTCTATTCTCATCCCTTCAATCATGTTTGCACAAATAAATTTTCACAAAAAAAAACAACAACCTTTGCAACAAATGTGAAAAGGGCTCCCTAGGAGTACCTAGGATGCTTTGGGTGCCTAACACCTTCCCATTGCATAACCAACCCCCTTACCCAGATCTCTGACATTTTTACTAGTTTTTGACTCGATAAAACTTTTAGGTTTTTGTTCGCTTTCTAACCATTCCTTTGGATAAATAGAAGTGCGGTGGCGACTCGACTTGTATGATTTACCTTGGATTTAGTCAATATCTCTTATGGTAACGAATACCCCGCTACAGAAAAGTGGCGACTCTGCTGGGGAAAGATAATTTGCCTAGTGGGTTTTGCCTACTTTTCATATTTGTTGTATTGTATTGTATATTTTTGTGTGACATATTTTTGTGCAATTTGGGATTACTGTATTGTATGTAATGATTGAATTGTTTGAATATTAATTCCTTGTATGCTTGGTGATCTTCGTGAGAAGAGTTCTATACCCGAACTCGAGTGCACTTAGGATAGGAGAATGGCATAGTCTTGTTGACTTGTGTGGAGTTATTCCTTAGCAAGTTGACTTGCAAGCCCATTCACTTGGTGGAGGTCATGTTGGGATCAATAATGTCACACAAGTAAGTTGTGGTTAGACATTACTTTTCCAATATAGACCTTAGAAGCCAAGGACCTTAGTTTACCAAACCCATCTTGACCTATGCTTAGGATGTAGTCGTTTATCCGATAATATCCAAAAAATGGGATGATGACTATAGGAACCTTTTGTAGAACATGTTTGGCAAGTTTAAACCTTAGCACACTCCCTTTGGGTGGTTCTTAACCTAAAATCCATGCTCGTGACTTGCAACAAACCCTTTATTCATGGTTGATCCATTCAGTTATCCTTAATATCAATGGATCTTGGGTGTTGATAAGGTGTAAACCATAATCCACCAAAATGGATGGTTGATATTAAGGATAACATGATCCATCCCATGACCTTTGTTTGGTGTGCTTTACTTGATCCTTGAGTGTGATTGTTGCATTCATGCATTCATGCACCCATTTGCATTCATATCATCAAAATAATAAGAAAATTTTCAAGGAACTTAAGGGGGTTTATTTGCAAAATTTTCAGACGTGGAAAGACAAAGAAGGAATATAAAGAAGTACAATTTCAGACAACCAGACTTAAAAGAGTTAAGGAATTTGACATCTTATGTATTAGATCCCTTGGGTTTCAAGGCTCGTTTTGGGAAGCTTCTTCCTCTTCTGACTACTCAGGTAGATGAAGGGTTGATGAGCGTGTTGGTGCAGTTTTACGATCCTTTGTACCGTTGCTTCACGTTTTCGGATTTCCAGCTTTTGCCTACCCTTGAGGAGTATGCTTATCTTATGGGTATACCTATTCTGGATCAGGTGCCGTTCAGTGGCTTGGAGAGTATTCCTACTTCACAAGAGATAGCTGACATGTTACACATAGATGAATCTCTGGTTGGTGCTAATATGACTACCAAAGGTGGAATTCAAGGTCTCCCTTCTGAGTTCCTCATTGCTCAAGCTACTATATATGGGAAGGCCATGAGTGAGGATGCCTTTGAAGCCATATTTGTACTTCTCATCTATGGATTGGTATTGTTCCCCAACATCGACAAGTTTGTGGATGTGAACGCTATTAGGATCTTCTCTACTCTTAATCCCGTTCCGACTCTGTTGGGCGATACCTATTTCTCTTTGCATATGAGGAATGCAAAGGGTGGTGGCGTTATTGTGTGTTGTTTGCCTCTGTTGTATAAGTGGTTTATTTCTCACTTACCGCAGACGGTCGCCTTCAAGGAGAATAAGGGATGTCTATGGTGGTCCACGAGACTCATGTCTCTCACTAATGATGATATCTCTTGGTATAACCGTGTGTATGATGGTGTGCAGATTATTAACTCTTGTGGCAAATTCTCCAATGTACATCTTCTTGGTACATGTGGTGGGATTAACTACAATCCTATTTTGGCACGTCGGCAGCTTGGGTTCCCCTTAAAGGATAAACCCAATAACATTCTGTTAGAGGGCGTATTCTTTCAGGATGGTAAAGATCCCCAAGGCTTGAAAGCTAGGATGGTTCGCGCTTGGCGCAAGATTCATAGGAAAGGAAGGAAAGAGTTGGGTCCTAAGAATTGCATCGCTTTGGAGCCTTACACTGTTTGGGTTAGGAAGAGGGCGTCTAAGTATCTCATGCCTTACGAGTATCCGAGACCTACACCTATGATTATGGCTGGGCCTTCAACCCTCCCTAATCAAGGAGTAGAGGAGTTGAGAGACGAAGACCGTTCACGTGCCTGGATCCGTGAAAGGGAAGAGTTGCTTCAGCAAATTAAGGAGAAGGATGCTTTGATTGAGTTCCTTGAGCATCAAGTTATTGATGACCCTGATGATGTATGGACTTCTCTACTTCCTCAGTCTTCTAAGTTCTTGAAGAGGAAGTAGGATCGACTCGCCAAAGAGAAGGCCGATATGGAGGAAGCCTACGAGAGGGAGGTGAAGAGGCTTCGCGCATCTTATCTTCCTGTGTCCCGAGCTTTAGATGATTGTTTCTAGGGATCCATAGGATGATTATTTTCCTTTTCTCTTGTATATGATTGACAATGTTGAACTTCTTTTCCCTGATATTATTTGATGAGATATTTCCATATGTGATAAAATGCTTAATATTTCCAGAATTTGCAAATAAAACTCTAAAGTTCCTTTGAAATAAAAAACAAATCATATGCATAAACATTGCATGCATCATATGCATAAGCAGGTTTTGTTTCCGGTCCCTTGCCCTGTGGTCTAACTCTGTGTCCTTCATTTATTTTGAAGACAAGCTGACTCACCGGTACTACACTAGAGCCAATATTTCAAGACCATGGATTCACGAGGCAGGCGCCGTGACGTCCACCCTACACCAGAAATTGAAATTCGTGAAGAACAAGAAGCTGGTGGTGGTAGGGGGAGAAAGGGCTCTCCTGGTTAGCCATTTGTCTTCCTTCTCTTATATAGATGTTGAGGTTGAAATTGGAACTCCTTTCCAAGCTTTATTTATAGCTGAGCCTATTGAAAAGAGAACTCCTTCATTTGCTTCCTACAAAGATGCAAAGTTGGCCATTGAGCGTAAACCACTGGTTTAGGAAAAATGATTGAGTTAGAAAACAACGAGTCCCGGGCTGGCATAGGTTTTTCTTCTGGTACTTTCAACAAGCAAGGGTTATTCAAGAGTGGAGGTTTTATCCACACTGGTCTAGATGAGGAGGCTACTGCCATCTTAGAAGAAGATACAAAGGATTCTAGCAATTTCATCATCCCTGGAGGGGTCTGCAACAATTGGGTCGTTGTGGATATTCCAACAGTTGTCCATAAGTCAACATAATGATCACTATGTTTAAAAACCCTTCTCCCATGCCAAAAGGAGGAGTGATGACATTGTTGGCGCATAAACACAATGATATTTTCATTCAATAAATTCATGTTAAATGTTTGTTTTTCCATTTATTTTCCCTTTTCGCTTTTGCATGAAATTGGTGATCACATAAAACCCTAAATAAGAATAAAATCAATCTTTTCATCTGCATAATGATTTGCCTTGTTTGAATTCTAAAGCTTTTCATATCCAAAAATCACTATGTAGGTTGATTTCTAGACCCATTGAACATAATGACCCAACACCATCTCCCAATTTTGAATTCCCTGTATTTGAAGCAGAGGAAGCTGATGTTGAAGAGATTCCTGATGAGATCACCCGGCTACTTGAGCATGAAGAGAAGATCATTCAGCCACATCTTGAGAATCTGGAAACAGTCAACTTGGGGTCTGAAGATTGTGTGCGAGAGGTAAAGATTGGGGCACTTCTAGAAGAATCTGTTAAGAAGGGGTTGATTAAGTTGCTACAGAATATGTTGACGTCTTTGCCTGGTCATATGAAGACATGCCTAGTCTAGATACTGATATTGTGCAACATTTCCTACCTCTAAAGCCTGAGTGTGTGCCTGTAAAGCAGAAGCTCAGAAGAACCCATCCTGATATGGCAGTGAAGATCAAAGAGGAAGTTCAGAAGTAAATTGATGCGGGGTTCCTGGTGACTTCTATATATCCTCAATGGGTGGCCAATATTGTGCCCGTGCCTAAGAAAGATGGAAAAGTCCGGATGTGTATGGACTATAGAGACTTGAACAAAGCTAGTCCGAAAGATGATTTCCCTCTACCACACATTGATATGTTGGTAGACAATACATCTAAATTCAATGTCTTCTCGTTTAAGGACGGATTTTCCGGATATAATCAGATTAAAATGGCACCCGAGGATATGGAGAAGACAACATTCATCACACCTTGGGGAACATTCTGTTATCGAGTGATGCCCTTCGGTTTGAAGAACGCCGGAGCCACGTATCAACGAGCTATGACCACCTTGTTTCATGATATGATGCACAAGGAGATTGAGGTGTACACTGACGATATGATCGCTAAGTCAAGATCGGAGGATGTACTCCCTGTAGAGGTGGAAATCCCGTCAATGAGAGTCTTGATGGAGGCCAAGTTGACTGACGCTGAATGGGTTCAGAGTCGTTATGACCAGCTGAACTTGATAGAAGAAAAGAGATTAACTGCCATGTGCCACGGTCAGTTATATCAGCAGAGGATGAAGAAAGCTTTTGATAAGAAGGTCAAGCCTCGTGTGTTCCGAGAAGGTGACCTTGTGCTCAAGAAAGTTTTGTCTTTCGCGCCCGATTCCAGGGGCAAGTGGACTCCAAACTATGAGGGTCCGTATGTTGTTAAGAGAGCCTTTTCAGGCGGTGCTTTGATACTTACAACTATGAATGGGGAGGATTTCACTCGTCCTGTGAATTCAGATGCAGTCAAGAAATACTTCGCCTAAAAAAATAATAATAAAAAAAAACTGAATAGCTCGCTAAGTTGAAAACCCGAAAGGGCGGCTTAGGCAAAAATGAGCGTCTCGGTGGATTGAAAACCCGAAAGGGCGATCCAGGCAAAAGTTAGAGACAAAAAAAAATATAATAATGATATATGTATCCCGCTAGATTGAGTAACTGCATCCTGACGAGACTTTGTTCTACAACTGTCTAGGCAAAAATTAGGGATTTGGCAAGTAACTGCATCCTGACGAGACTTTGTTCTACAACTGTCGTCCGTCAGAGATCCTTGCTCATTATCAGCCAAAGCTTCAAATACATCGGATTCAGAATTGGTGGAGAAATGGTCATTATGTTCAATGTAGCCCTTTTCCAATATATATCACCAATTTCAAATTTGTAAAGATCTATGGAGTCTTGCCATTCGCAGACAACAATTCTATCAAATAAATTTGAGCCTTTTATCCTATTATTGGCACTCTTATCTGTTTCTATTCAACAAATGTTTTGCATGTTTTGATTAAGAAAATATCATTGTTTTAAACGATCAAGTTTTTTTTTATAATTTGTTTTTAAACAAAGTGAACATTCACAATGACGAATGGATACTTAGGAGATCCTCAGTGCTCTCCCAAGGGTGGTACGATCCCCAACAGGGTAAGATTTTTATCCATATTCCTGGCATGACTGTATCTCCTCCCTCCGGGACCCCTTGTGGTTTATCCTACCAAGTGGCTTGCTTGTTGAGAGTCACCTCTCTTCCCTTCAGCAGAGTAGCAATCTTTCTTCCTCAGCATCTTGGATCTCTTTGGGCAAGAGCGGTATTTGGTGGTTGATCCTGATAAATCCTTTATCTCCTCGGATAGATTCCCCAGTAGAGTTGTTGGTGTGGTGGACCTTGTCTGTGATAACTCTCGTCCCCAGCTGGAATGATTGATGATTCATCCCTTGCAGAGTTCTTTGCTTCCTGGTATCTCTGATCCCCAGTAGATTGGATACTCTCTGGTGAACTTGGCTTTCTCTCTTGAGATGTAGTACCGGGTGGTTGATTCCTGGACCTGGTTGTGTTAGATATGTCTGTCTTCCAGCATACATCATACATAAACCACGCATATTCATGCATAATTATAACATTCAGATATTCATGTTGCATTCTTCGCCATATATCGTTGTTTGTTGTCTCCTACTATTTGGTGATATACTTCCCCAAGCAGACGTGTGTGTCTGATCTCTCCATATAGAGTCAGCTCCATAAGCAGAAAACGTCTATCCTTTCTTCCATATTCCCCACCGGGTTATATCCTCGTGGATGTTGATTGTTTTTGTTCCTTCCCAACACATATACTGGGATGGTTTTCCCCATTGAGTTATATCCTCACCGGGACAAGTCTTGATTTGGTGTGCCTATCTAGTTTGATCCTAGATCGGTCTCTTGAGACTCTTTTCCTGTTTCCCCGTGGTAAATGAATAATCGCTCAATAATTAGTAATTATTATCCCGGCTGAGTCTGTGGTTCTCTACCCTCATACCGGTAGTTGTAAGTCATATTTTTGTGGTCTACTACCCAGTAACCGGTAGTTGTAAACCCCATTTTGTCCCCGTGCAGAGTTAAACCTTGATTGTTGTTCATCCTAACCGATGACGGGTACTCTCTTTTGTGGTTCTCTACCCTCATACCGGTAGATGTAATTCCCTCCTTGTTGGTTATCTTTATACAAAATTCGATATTGACATTCCTTAATTTTTTAGTATACCACCCAGTAACCGGTGATATATCTCTTGGATAATTGCTCTAATTACGCAACTTATCCCCAGCGGGTCATCTCTCGTCTATCTTGTTGTTGTTGGTAACGATTGTTTCTCCCCTGAATTGGTCATCATTATATACCTAGTTTCGGTATCTCGATGCCTTTGCTTTTCGGTCGATTTATCCTTTATTAACCCAGTAACCGGTTGTGGATAATCGTCCATGCGAGTATATTATCTACGTTCTGACGGTAATAGATGGTATATCTCATGCACTCTTTGGTCGAAGCTTTTGTTCTTCCCCAGTTGAGTAAGATTCGTACCCCCTTTTCGGAGTCGAATGTCCATCCCATAATCGAGTTTGCTTTTTGCCCTCTTTTTGGATGATGAGTGTTTTGGGAATATTCCCCAATTCACGCCTTGATTGGTCATCATTATATGCCTAGTTTAGGTATCCCGATGCCTTTTCTTTTCAGTCGATTTATCCTTTATTAACCCAGTAACCGGTTGTGGATAATCGTTCATGCGAGTATATTATCTACGTTCTGACGGTAATAGATAGTATATCTCATGCACTCTTTGGTCGAAGCTTTTATTCTTCCCCAGTCGAGTAAGATTCGTACCCCCTTACGGAGTCGAATATCCATCCTATCATCGAGTTTGCTTTTAGGCCTCTTTTGGATGATGAGTGTTTTGGGAATATTCCCCAATTCACGCCTTGGTTGGTCACCTATTATATGCCCAGTAACCGGTATCCCTGGTGTTCCCTCCTCTCTGCTCCCTATTATGACTTTTTGTCCTCTGTGGAGTCAGGTTTTCCTGAGTTGAGATATACCTTTTTAGGTCTTCCTCAGATGATTTGGTTGATTGATATCTCTCACCCTTATATCGGGCTTAGATATTCATCCTTCCCGAGCATGTTGTATCTCACCCTCATACCGGCGATCAGATTACATGTCTCCTTGAGCTTATTACCCAGTAACGATAATACCTCGTCCCGCTGCTTCCCCAGGAGTGTCCTTTTAGGCATCCCCAGCGAAGTCCCTTAGTGGATTGTTTTCATCCGGATTTTTATCTGAAGTATCCGTTGTGGATAGTTTTTGCTGTATTGGCATATTCCCCAATACATGCACCTTTGAGTCAGCTCGGGTCTTTCCATTGGATATTTTCCCTTTGGAATTCTGTTCCCCAAGCGTTGAGTCGTGACCTGCTCACGCATTTTATTCCCTCTCCTATCCCCATAAGAGTCCCTAGAGTTTCTGTCCCATTGAGTGTATTTCTCACATGATTTGTCAGTTTCTCCGGATGCCTTTTCTTCTTTGTGGACACATATCCCCACAGAGTTCATACTATTTGCATACATACATCTGCATCATGAGGTTTCTTAGGGACCAAAATTTGTCTCTTTGTTATTATTTAAGCCCATTCTACCTCGTCGAGACGAAGATTTTAACCTTCACTTCTCCGGCTAGAATGACCTTAAATAGGGGCATCTGTAAGACCCCAATTTTGACCCTAAGATCCCTCATGGCATCATAACATTGCATTTGCATAGCCTCAAGGATCATGAGCATCTTGGTTCCCTTTGCCTTTGGGTGGGACTACTTGTGATTGGTTTGAGATCACCAAGCATGCTTGAATTATACATCATTGCTTCTCTTACTTTTGTTTACTAAAAAAAATGAAAAAAAAAAACGAAAAAAAAGAAAAACGAAAAAAAATAAAAAAATAAAAAAATAAAAAAATAAATAAAATATAACAAAAAAATTTTTTTGGACTTGGGCCTCTCTCATTTGAGCCCACAGGTCCACAAAAACCAGGTTATAAATTCAGAGTTTCAGTGAAACAAAAGGAGATTCCATTCCTATTATCCTGGCATAATTTTTTTTTGGACTTGGGCCTCTCTCATGTGGTTACATTTTGATTTGGGGGCAACTCTTGATTACCCTATCTTATTTCTCTAACCTGTTTGTTGAGTTTTTTGTGAGGGCTCACATGACTCTTGCAGAGATGGCCTGGTGTTCCACTTTATTTGTGGGATACCCCCTGGAGGTTTATTCCGATTACCTGTGCTTAATGGCTTGAGATATTTGTTTGTGACTGCTTATTCCAAAGGATGGGAGCTACTTGGATCATCAATATGATCTCAAGAGGGGAACTCCTAATGTGGTTTTATTTTCTTTTCCCTTATCTCTTGTATGTTTAGGAATTTAACCCTCCCTTTTTTTTCCTCATTCTAACCCAAGCCAAAACTTTTTGTGCAAACAATAACTTTTGTTTTCAACATTAGAAACCTAAGCCTTATGCTTTTGATTTTCAAACTTATTTTTCATAACACTTATTTTGAATTGAACCTTTTAATCCACTTTAACCCTATTTTGGTAAATACTTTTAATTGGTAAATATAACCCATTCAAATACTTTTTGTGGTTTCAATGGCCACCTTCTTAATCAAACCTTTTTTTTTATAACCATTAGCTATTAGGTTTGAGTTATCCTTGAGGTAGATATAATACTCACCTTTATCCTTAGTGATGCACAATGAGTCTTCCATGCTTATTATAGGGTTAACCCCTCACTAGCATGTTGAAGCTATCCTCACATGGTGGATTTGTGGTTTTTGATTGAGTTTTCTCCCTTTGATAACAAAAGACCTTAAGGTTTTTGGACCAATCAATTCACCAACTTTTTTTTGATTTTTTTTTACCCCGAACTACGAGGTTTTGATCCTAATCTTTTTTTAAGATGGTGCGTAGGCAATGGGTTCATCCATTCAAACACAAAATGTAAATAAATTTATATATTCTTTTCTCATCCCTTCAATCATGTTTGCACAAATAAATTTTCACAAAAAGAAAAAAAACAACAACCTTTGCAACAAATGTGAAAAGGGCTCCCTAGGAGTACCTAGGATACTTTGGGTGCCTAACACCTTCCCATTGCATAACCAACCCCCTTACCCAGATCTCTGACATTTTTACTAGTTTTTGACTCGATAAAACTTTTAGGTTTTTGTTCGCTTTCTAACCATTCCTTTGGATAAATATAAGTGCGGTGGCGACTCGACTTGTATGATTTACCTTGAATTTAGTAAATGTCTCTAATGGTAACGAATACCCCGCTACAGAGTGCAAAAGTTCAAGTGTGGGAGAATTTGATCAGTGCATTTTGATACATATTCTTCTACTATTCTTCTTAGAAAAATCTATAATTTATTCTATTATTTTTACTATTTTAGTGTGTTTTTAAATTTAAGTATATTTTTGGTTTTATTTTATTTTCATACTTTATTTTCAGCATAAATAATTATTTCATACATTGTTATTATGCAGATCATAACTTGAGCTACGAGGATCAGATTGATGCATTATAATATGCGTTGTAAAGCTGAGATAATAAGCTAAAAGATTCATGTTAAAGTTAAAAGATTATTCTAAGTGAAGGAGGGTCGAATAATTCGTTGAAGTTCCAAACTTAATTAAAATAGTTAGTTTAGGCTAGTTTTTGTAATTTTCGGGTCGGATCCTATAAGGGCCCAAATTTATCTTTTATTATATTAGGTCTTTCACTACTACAGTAATCCTAATTCTGAATTTTGATGATACAATATTGCTTAGAAGATTTCATGGAGAGCTAATTCCTAAAGAGCCGATCTGTTGTATTCGAATTCCACTTTGAGGTTTTTATTAAGTTCAGTTTAATTTCAATTTCTTTTCAATTCTTCCTATAAACTCGTTTGCTTAATTCGATTACTTTCGTTCGCTTAATTCGATTGTTTCTTATAGGATAGAGTTGATTAAATTTGATTGTTTGTATGATCCTTAACTATAATCACGTTAGCGTAGCTTTTTCGTTATCATGTTTGATTAAGTCGCGTTTGCTTAATTCGCGTCTGCTTAAACTCGTTTGCTTAATTCGGAAATTAGGAACATACATCATATAATACCAATTTGCGCTTGTTAGTGGGTATTATAATCGAATGGGATTGAATCCGCTAGGGAATTGAAATTATAAGAATCGATGATAAGTCGGAAATCGATACAATAGATTAGCTTATTTATCAATTTTGCTTTTATCTTTAATCATCTTTGATTTAAGTTTTGAACCTTAAAAAACCCCCTTCTTTTAATTTTTTTGGTTATAACATTCAAGCGTCATTGTGATACGATATTCGAGTGTCGCTTCCGTTTTACTACACTTTTAAACTGGTTTTTGACCCGTGTGCGACAGTGGATCACCCATCCAAGCTTTAGCCACTCCATGATCTCCTTCAAATTTGCTCATGTAACAGATGAATTCCACAAATCACATGTTCAAAATAACAGCTTCACAATGGTCATGTTGCATATGAACTCAGAGGGATCTTCATAGATGTATCCGATGAAGTTTCAAATTGCAAGCATTTAGTTTCACACAAGTTGACATTGGCCAAGTCCTTTAGCATAGGAATGTTGCCTAGATTATAAGCCCAATTGTTCAAGATCATGTCAACAGTCTGTAAGACCCTAATTTTGTCCCTAAGATCCCTCATGGCATCATAACATTGCATTTGCATTGCCTTAAGGATCATAAGCATCTTGGTTCCCTTTACCTTTGGGTGGGACCTCTTGTGAGTGGTTTGAGATCACCAAGCATGCTTGAATTGTATATTATTGCTTTTCTTATTTTGTTTACTAACCAAAAGCACAAAAATATGTCACTAACATTTCTTGTTTGTAGCTCGAGCAATCACAAAGTCAAGAGCTTCAAGGAGATCCTTTGTGCAGAGATATGGCCAAGTGAAGATGATGGCAAACATGGCAATGGTTCCAAAAGCTCTCATCCATAAAATATGCCTCCCTAGCATCTCAATTCATCATTTTGATCAAAGCAAGTCAAAAGAGTTTGAGGTTTGTTTCCCAAGGAAACCCTAATTCATCTGTGTACCACAATGCCTTGCTCTTGAAGCAACCTCAGCCCATGATCAAATACAATCAAGGGAAGTTTCTTTAGTTCATCATTTCATGCATATTTGAACTTATTTGAGTGTCCTCAATCATCAATTCATCAAGATATGAGTCATGGACTTGAGAAGTTGATAAGTCAATTCATCTGATTATTTTGAAATGTACTGAGACCTAAATTTTTATGTGTTGGTCAAATGGAGATCATCCCAAAAATAAAAGACGTTCTTAAGGATAATATGAACAACTTTAATGTTCACCAAAAATTGATTTCAAGCTTGGAAGGTCATCTCCCATTCCAATACATTATAGGTCATTTTGACTGAAACCCTAATTTTGGGTCAACTTCCCAAGAACATAACTCATTCATTTGTTATGATTTTGAGGTGGGATCAAATGAATTGGAAAGCTTAAGATGTCTATTTCAAATGTTATGTTGAACAAAATTTCAAAATCTCAAAGTAAATACATGTGATAATGCAAAACATTATAGGTCACTTTGGACCAAATGCATTGAAAGGCAAAAAAGTCCAACTTTAAGTTCCCATAACTCTTTCATCAAAAATCCAAATGATGCAAAATTTAAATCCATTTTGATTGTATTGAAAAGATCTACAACTTTTATGTTGAAGGTTTTTTCATTTGAAGTTTGCATCATCAAAACAGAGGGGCTTGAACATTGGCCAAATTTGGAAACCTCACCTTTGCATGTTTTGCACCTTACACTTTAAACTCAAAATTCACTAATTTCCACACTTCAAATGGATTTTTTCCCAACATAACATTTGTTCCTTACACCAATACCTTTCTAACCATTACTCACATGCTCATGTTTGGATTTAGCAAATGGCATTTTCGAAGAGGAGAAGTTTTAGGCATAATTGTGCATAACATGTTGAAACTCATTACACAAGCCTATGCATTACCAACTACACGTCCATTTCAGCTTAATTATATCTCAGATTGCATTTAGCATTGGATTTGGGCCTTCTACATGATCATGCAAGCCCATGCAATGAATATCCTCTTGCCATGCACACGGATTTGATCACACTTGCCTTGCCTCTCCATCTATAAATAGAGGAATCATTCCATTCAATTTTCATCCATGAATCAACCTGAAATGCTGCTGAACTGAAAACCAAACCTCTCACCAAAGGAACTATTTCATTTTCATTCAAATTTCTCAGATCTGAAATTCAACTAAATCTGGTTGAATTTCTAGATCTAAAGTTCCTAGACCTCTCTCTCATAGTCCATTGTACTTCTGTTTGGCCAAAGGAAGCAAGGGAGCAAGCTCAGATCACCATAATTCAAAGGTTCTCTTCAACTGGTTTTCTCTTCGAAACTCACTATTTCTTGACCTATTTGCTTGGCTATTGTGTTGTCTGAAGTCCACTCCATAGACGCATCATTGTTGTGCATTCAATTTTCAAAATCTAACAAGTTCATGATGAACACCATCAAGTTTCAACCTCTGATTTCTCTCACTATGGAGATCTAGAGTAGAAATGGATGGTACAGGGGTGATGTACATCACCCCAGCTTTAATTTGGTACCTAGGTCGTGGATTTTGGTTAAGTTTGGAGGACCTGCAACTCTGGCCGGAGCTTGAGTGCTCGCCGAAGAAGATGGTGGCGCTGTCCACCATCCACCATCCCAGATTCAACCTGGATCGTTGGATGCATCTCTCAGGTTTTAATCTCAGCCATGCATTTTGTTTACTTTCAATAATGCCACATGTTTCGCATTGACCAAAGCCTACCAAGGAAGCACGCGTGTGGAGCGTCTGATCAGCCACGTCAATTAATGAGGCTTGATCAGACGCTCTTGGTTTTTTTGTTTTTCCTATTTTTTGTTTTAATTTCTTTTATTTCCTTTATTTTCAAAAATTCATAACTTCATTTTTAATCCAAAAAATATGGCACCAATTGCATTCTTCTCCAAATAATTTCTAGTTTCTAATTTTGATTTTTAATATTTTTTATTTTGTCATTTGATATTTTTTGTGAATTTTCTCTTTTCTGGTTATTTTGAATTCATTTTAAATAGTTTTTGATATTCAAAAAATACAAAAATATTTTCCTAACCTATTTGAATGATGATGGATCTATGAAAAATATTCTCATCAATTTTTTAATTGATTTGAGATTTTTTTGAGATTTTAGTTCAATTAGGTTATTTTTATTCATTTTTAATTGATTAAAAATAGTTTCTGACTTTTAAAAATGCTAAAAAAATTTGTCAAACTTTGTTTGACCTTGTTGAACTTGGGATAAATCACTTGGACCTTTCAAGGTTGATTTGAAATGATTTTGAAGTTTGACATTTCCTTTATTTTTAATTCAAGTTTATTTTAATATTAAAAATGCCAAAAATATTTTGCTTATTATTTGACCTCCAATCTTCATCCCATTTCTGGTTTCCCATTGTTTGACTTTGACTTTCAATGTCATTTGGTCAACAGACATGGATTGGTACATTTTATTTCACCTTATGCACTTTATTCTTTCCTTTTCCATTATCCATTATTCATCTCCTTCTTCTTCTTCTTTCTTTTTGATCAATAAGTTAAAGGTTGATAAGTTAGCATTGATTAGGGAGACTTAATCTTCCTTGATTCAAATATAATTCATCTTGATCAATTGATCAAGTGAATGGCTTTGCATTAAGGATAGGTTGTTTCCTAAACATGCATAGGACTTAAACCAATACAAGATCAACTCTTTTTTTTTCTTTTTTGGCATGGCAAGTTGTTGGAACTTGGTTCACTAATCAAGACTTCTAACTTGTGTTGTTGCCTACATTATTATTGACCGACCTTAGATAGTTGTGACTTCTACATAAGTCCAATTA
Source organism: Lathyrus oleraceus (assembly GCF_024323335.1). NCBI lineage: Eukaryota > Viridiplantae > Streptophyta > Magnoliopsida > Fabales > Fabaceae > Lathyrus > Lathyrus oleraceus. The sequence goes on from NC_066584.1 coordinate 276,740,392, forward strand.
CGATTGCTTAACATAGCGCTAAATTTGCCTTATGGCACACTAACTACTAACACTAATCATTAACCATTAACATTTACTTTTTGCACTTTACTTTATGCAATTTATTATTCTTGTACATATTATCCATTTGATTTTTTTCTTTTGCTCACTTGAGCACATGTTTATGTTAATGCAATTTGCCTTTTGCTCACTTGAGCACATAATTGTGTATATATATCTTTTGTGCTTGTGTTTATCTGTTTGTTGTGAACCAAATGCAAAGAATTGGACAAAATGGACTTAGATCTTAGGACTTTACCCAAGCTAATGGAGTTTGAAGAGCAACTAGGCCTCATGCCTTTAGAATGCTTAAATGTCAAAGAGCAACTAGGCCTCATGCCTTTAGAATGCTTAAAGCTTGAAGATGAACATTGAAAGGACCATATTCTAAACTCCCTCTTGTCCATTATTTGATTGTTAATAGAACCTTTTGATGTGTGTGTTTCTTTGTGCTAGGGATTCCAACTTGATCCAAATTGAGGAACCATTGCCATGAGCTTCTAAGAAAGAGGGATCCAAGATACCTTGAGGAACTTTTCCAAGAGCTTTATTTGATTGGTGATTGCTTATTCCAATGGATGAGAGCTACTTGGATAATCATTATGATCTCAAGAGAGGAACTCCTTTTGTGGTTTTGTTCCTTTATCCCTTACCTCTTGTATGCTTAGGACCTTAGCCCTTCTTCTTCTTCTCTCCACTCTAACCCAAGCCAAAACTTTTGTGCAAACATCTAACACTTGTTTTCAACCTTAGAAACCTAAGCCTTATGCTTTTGATTTTCAAACTTTTCTTTTCATAACACTTATTTTGAATTGAACTCCTAAGTCAACTTTGACCATTTTTGTAAATACTTTTCATTGGTAAATATAACCCATTCAAATGTCTTTTGTGGTTTCAATGGCCACTCTCTTAATCAAAACTTTTTCATAACCTTTAGCTATTAGGTTTGAGTTATCCTTGTGGTAGATGTAATACTCACCTATATCCTTAGTGATGGACAATGAGTCTTCCATGCTTATTATAGGGTTAACCCCTCACTAGCGTGTTGAAGCTATCCTCACATGGTGTATTTGTGGTTTTAGGTTGAGTCTTCTCCCTTGGATAACAAAAGACCTTAAGGCTTTTGGATCAATCAATTCACCAATTCATTTTGAAATTTTTACCCCGAACTACGAGGTTTTGATCCTAATCTTTTTTAAGATGGTACGTAGGCAATGAGTTTATCCATCCAAACACAAAATATAAATAACTTGTACATTCTCTTCTCTTCTCTTCAATCATGTTTGCACAAACAAATTCTTTTCACAAAAAAACAACAACCTTACAACTAATGTGAAAAGGGCTCCCTAGGAATACCTAGGATGTTTTGGGTGCCTAACACCTTCCCATTACATAACCAACCCCCTTACCCAGATCTCTGACTCTCTTTTACTAGTTTTTGACTCGATAAAACTTTTAGGTTTTTGTTCGCTTTCTAACCATTCCTTTAGATAAATAGAAGTGCGGTGGCGACTCGACTTGTATGGTTTACCTTGGATTTAGTCAATATCTCTAACGGTAACGAATACCCCGCTACAGAAAGGTGGCGACTCTGCTGGGGATCATTTGCCTAGTGGGTTTTGCCTACTTTTCATTTTTGTTGGATTGTTGTGTATATTGTTTTGTGACATATTTTTGTGCAATTTGGGATTACTGTATTGTGTGTAATGATTGAATTGCTTGAATATTAATTCCTTGTATGCTTGGTGATCTTTGTGAGATGAGTTCTATACCCGGACTCGAGAGCACTTAGGATAGGAGAATGACATAGTCTTGTTGACTTGTGTGGAGTTATTCCTTAGCAAGTTGACTTGCAAGTCCATTCGCTTGGTGGAGGTCATGTTGGGATCAATAATGTCACACAAGTAGTTGTGGTTAGACATTACTCTTTCCAATATAGACCTTAGAAGCCAAGGACCTTAGTTTACCAAGCCCATCTCGGCCTATTCTTAGGATGTAGTGCGAAAGTCGTTCAAGTGTAAGATTTGATACGATTGTTACGCGATACTACACTCATAAGAGTCTCTCTTGAGAACATTTTTGGAATACGAGTACTCGTTCCTCCGATAATATCCGAAAGATGGGATGATGACTATGGAAACCTCTTGTAGAACATGTTTGGCAGGTTTAAACCCTAGTACACTCCCTTTGGGTGGTTCTTAATCGAAACTCCATGCTCGTGACTCGCAACAAACCCTTGATTCGTGGTTGATCCGTTCATGTGTCCTTAATATCAATGGAACTTGGGTGTTGATAAGGTGTAAACTATAATCCACCAAAATGGATGATTGATATTAAGGATAACATGATCCATCCCATGACCTTTGTTTGGTGTGCTTTGCTTGATCCTTGAGTGTGATTGTTACATTCATGCATTCATGGACCCATTCACATCCATATCATCAATAATGAAGAAACTTTTCAAGGAATTTAAGAGGTCTATTTGCAAATTTTCAGACATGGAAAGACAAAGAAGGAATACAAAGAAGTACAGCTTCAGACAACCAGATTTGAAAGAGTTAAGGAATTTGACATCCTATGTACTAGATCCCTTGGGTTTCAAGGCTCGTTTTGGGAAGCTTCTTCCTCTTCTGACCACTCAGGTGGATGAAGGGTTGATGAGTGTATTGGTGCAGTTTTATGATCCTTTGGACCATTGCTTCACATTTCCGGATTTTCAGCTTTTGCCCACGCTCGAGGAGTATGCCTATCTTGTGGGTATACCAATTCTAGACCAGTTGCCGTTCAGTGGCTTGGAGAGTATTCCTACTTCTCGAGAGATAGCAGACATGTTGCATATAGATGAATCTCTGGTTGGTGCTCATATGACTACCAAAGGTGGAATTCAAGGTCTCCCTTCTGAGTTCCTCATTACTCAAGCTACTATGTATGGGAAGGCCATGAGTGAGGATGCTTTTGAGGCCATATTTGTACTTCTCATCTATGGGTTAGTGTTGTTCCCCAACATCGACAAGTTTGTGGATGTGAACACTATTAGGATTTTCTCTACTCTTAATCCCGTTCCAACTCTGTTGGGTGACACTTATTTTTCTTTGCATATGAGGAATGCAAAGGGTGGTGGCGCCATTGTGTGCTGTTTGCCTCTGTTGTATAAGTGGTTTATTTCTCACCTACCGCAGACGGTCACCTTCAAAGAGAACAAGGGATGTCTACGGTGGTCCACGAGACTTATGTCTCTCACTAATGATGATATCTCTTGGTACAACCGTGTGTATGATGGTGTGCAGATTATCGACTCTTGTGGTGAATTCTCCAATGTACCTCTTCTTGGTACATATGGTGGGATTAACTACAACCCTGTTTTGGCACGACATCAGCTTGGGTTCCCCCTAAAGGATAAACCCAATAACATTATGTTAGAAGGTGTGTTCTTTCAGGAGGGTAAAGATCCCCAAGGCTTGAAAGCTAGGATGGTTCGCGCTTGGCGCAAGACTCATAGGAAGGGAAGGAAAGAGCTAGGATCGAAGAATTGTGTCGCCCTGGAACCTTATACTACTTGGGTTAGGAAGAGAGCGTCTGAGTATCTCATGCCTTACGAGTATCCGAGACCTACACCTTTGGTTATGGTTGGGCCTTCAACCCTCCTTGACCAAGGAGTATAGGAGTTGAGAGACGAAGACCGTTCACGTGCCTGGATCCGCGAACGAGAAGAGTTGCTTCAGCAGATAAAGGAAAAGGATGCTTTGATTGAATTCCTCGAGCATCAGGTTATTGATGATCCTAATGATGCATGGACTTCTCTACTTCCTCAATCTTCCATGTTCTGGAAGAGGAAGTACGATCGACTCGCCAAGGAGAAGGCAGATATGGAGGCAGCTTATGAGGAAAAGGTGAAGAGGCTTCGTGCGTCTTATCTTCCTGTGTCCCGAGCTTTAGATGATTGTTTCTAGGGATCCATGGGATGATTATTTTCCTTTTCTCTTGTATATGGTTACCAATGTTGTACTTCTTTGATGTAAAACTATTTTCCAGATATTAGTGACAAGATACTTTCATATATGATAAATGTTTAATACTTCCAAATATTTGCAAATAGAACTCTAAAACTCCTCTGAAATAAAAACAAATCATATGAACAAGCATTGCATGCATCATGTGCATAAGCAGGTTTTGCTCCAGACTTCTTGTCCTATGGTCTAACTCTGTATTCTTCATTTATTTTGAAGACAAGCTGACTCACCGGTACTACACCAGAGCCAATTCTTCAAGACTGATGGATCATCTAGAACAAGAAAACCGCGAGCTAAAGGAGGAAGTAGCCAGGTTGACTGCCTTAATGGAGTCATTCTTGGCTGCTCAGAGCCAATCTTCTCCAACGCCATCAACTCCTCCCCAGAGGACGATCATTTCTGAGATCGTGACTTCTACTGTGCCTGCTGCAACTGCTCATTTTGCGCCATCTATGCCAGCTGGGTTCCCCTAGGGAATGTCCCCCAACTTTGTAGCAGAGGGTTTCTCCCCTACTCTTGCTTCTCTGCCGGCATCTATCCCGGTCCTTTCAGTGCCACCGCCCGTTGTGCACACGTTACCAAGGGTCGAAGATACCATCTACCACTCTGAGCCATCTGAGGGCCCAGACGTTTATGAAAAGATGGATGATATGAAGGACCAATTCCTTGAGCTTCGCAAGGAACTGAAAACTTTGAGGGGGAAAGACCTCTTTGGTAAAAGTGCTGCTGAGTTGTGCCTTGTGCCCAACGTGAAGATCCCTATTAAATTCAAAGTACCTGACTTTGAGAAGTATAAGGGAAACACATGCCCCCTCAGCCATCTTGTGATGTATGCTCGCAAGATGTCAACGCAGACCGATAATGACCAACTGCTCATCCATTATTTCCAGGACAGTCTGTCTGGCGCCGCTCTCCGGTGGTACATGGGTTTGGAGAGTTCGAACATCCGATCTTTCAACGATCTTGGCGAGGCCTTCGTCAAGCAATATAAATACAATATGGATATGGCTCCTGATAGGGACCAGTTGAGGGCGATGTCCCAAAAGGATAAAGAAACCTTCAAAGAGTACGCCCAGAGGTGGCGCGAATTGGCAGCTCAGATAGTGCCTCCCCTAGAGGAAAAAGAGATGACCAAGATCTTCTTGAAGACCTTGAGCTCGTTTTATTACGAGAGGATGATAGCCAGTGCTCCCTCAGACTTCACCGAGATGGTGAATATGGGGATGAGACTGGAAGAAGGGGTCCGTGAAGGACGCTTAACTCGAGATGAAGGCTCTTCGGCAAAAAGATATGGAAGCTTTGCGAAGAAGAAGGAGGGAGAGGCACATGCCGTGTCTTCCCATGTCAAAAGAAGACCCTCTGTGAAGAGGAAGGTTGCTCGCCCGGTCAACAATCAGCATCAGGTGGCTCATATAGCACCTGTTTTCAGGGAAGCTCAACACTATCAACAACCGCAAACTCAGCAATATCATCATCAACAACAACGCCCACAACAGCAGGCCTATCAGCCTCGAAATAACAACAGTAATGCCAGCACCAGCTATGAGAGGAAGAGGGTCACCTTTGATCCAATTCCGATGACTTATGCCAAACTCTACCCGTCGCTGATCGATAGAAAATTGATCACTCCGCGAGACCCTCCCGCTGTACCTGCTAACCCCCAATGGTGGTACAAGTGTGAACTTCATTGTGTGTATCATTCCGGTGCTCCCGGACACGACGTAGAGAACTGTTATCCCCTGAAGACCAAGGTGCAAGACCTTGTGAGGAGCGGGATTTTGTTTTTCTAGGATGTAGGTCCGAACGTAAAGAAGAACCCATTGCCCGAGCATGGGAAGTCTGTCAATATGGTCCAGGGCTGCCCTGGCAAGTATAAGGTGAAATATGTCAGTCATATCCGACAATCGCTGGTTGAGATGCATAGATTGTTGTGTGACTATAGCCATTATGAGCACGACCATGATAGATGTAGAGTCTGTTCTGTCAATCAGAGAGGATGTCGCCAGGTGCGCAAAGATGTGCAAGAGATGTTGGACGAAGGAGTCATTGAGATCCTTCAAAATAGAAATGTTGACGAAGATGAGCTCGAAGTCAATGTAATTTCTCCGGTATTCCGGATACCTGAGCCTGTTGTCATCAAGTATGATGGTAGCAAGCAGAAGGCTTCTCCTGCTCTCGTCATCAAACCAGCCGAACCTGTACCGTACTCCTCTGAGAAAGCGGTTCCCTATCGCTACAACGCTGTGGTAGTGGAAAATGGGAAAGAGGTGTCCTTGCCCTCTTCATCTATTGTTAGCATTGTCGACGTCAGCAGTTTGACCCGCAGCGGTCGTGTATTTTCAGCATCGTCAAAGCCTCAAGCTGATGTTCGAGGAAGTGTTGATGCTGATTTTGTTGAGCGCCCGATTGGGAATGCTGTGAGCATTCCGAATCTGGCACTTGTTGTTAAGCCCTCCTCTACGTTAAGAACTCCTGCTTTTGCTGGCCCAAGTGGCAATGCGAAAGAAGACTGTGACGAGATGCTGAGGCTCATAAAGAGGAGCGAGTACAACGTTGTAGACCAGCTTCTACAAACGCCACCCAAAATATTTGTGTTGTCATTACTTTTGAATTCATAACCACACCGAGAGGCTCTGCATAAGGTTTTGGATGTGGCGTACGTGGATCACGATGTCACGATAGAACAATTTGATAACATTGTTGCAAACATCACCGCTTGTAACAATTAGAGTTTTTGTGACTCTGATCTCCCCGAGGAGGGAAGAGACCACAACTTGGCATTACATATATCTATGGGTTGCAAAGACGACGCCATGTCCAATCTTCTAGTGGACACTGGGTCATCATTGAATGTATTGCCAAAAACTACTCTCTCGAAGTTGCCATATCAGGGGCCTCCCATGAGGCAGAGTGGAGTAGTTGTGAAGGCTTTCGATGGGTCTCGCAAAACTGTGATTGGCGAGGTTGATCTCCCAGTCAAAATCGGATCAAGTGATTTCCAGATTACCTTTCAGGTTATGGATATTCTCCCATCGTATAGTTGTCTTTTGGGCAGACCATGGATTCATGAGGCTGGCGCCGTGACATCCACCCTACACCAGAAATTGAAATTTGTAAAGAATAAGAAGCTGGTGGTGGTAGGGGGAGAAAAGGCTCTCCTGGTTAGTCATTTGTCTTCCTTCTCTTATATAGATGCTGAGGATGAAGTTAGAAGTCGGTTCCAAGCTTTATCTATTGCCGAGCCTATTAAGAAGGGAACTTCTTCATTTGCTTCCTACAAAGATGCAAAGTTGTCCATTGAGCATGGCGCAACTGCTGGTTTGGGACAAATGATTGAGTTAAAAGACAACAAGTCCCGGGCTGGTATAGGTTATTCTTCTAGGGTTTCCAATACGCAAGGGTTGTTCAAGAGTGGAGGTTTCATCCACACCAATCAAGATGAGGAGGCTGCTGCTATCTTGGAAGAGGACGAAGAGGATTCTGACAACTTTGTCATCCCTGGGGGGATCTGCAATAATTGGGTCGCTGTGGATATCCCAACAGTTATCCATAAGTCAAAGTAATGTTCCTTGTGTTTAAAAACCCTTCTCCCATGCCAAAAGGAGAAGTGATGACATTGTTGGTGCATAAATACAATGATATTTTCATTCAATAGATTCATGTTAAATGTTTGTTTTTCCAATTATTTTCCCTTTTTCGCTTTTGCATGAAATTGGTGATCACATAAAACCTAAAAAAAAAAAGAATAAAATCAATCTTTTCATCTGCATTATGATTTGCCTTGTTTGAATTCTAAAAGCTCTTTATATCCAAAAACATTATGCAGGTTGATCAAACCCATTGAACATAATGACCCAACACCATCTCCCAACTTTGAATTCCCTGTATTTGAGGCGGAAGAAGATGATGATGAAGAGATTCCTGACGAGATTACCAGTCTACTTGAGCATGAAGAGAAGATCATTCAGCCGCATCTGGAGAATCTGGAAACAGTCAACTTGGGGTCTGAGGATTGTGTGCGAGAAGTGAAGATTGGGGCACTCCTGGAAGAGTTTGTTAAGAAGGGGTTAATTGAGTTGCTACGAGAATATGTCGATGTCTTTGCCTGGTCATATGAAGACATGCCTGGTCTAGATACTGATATTGTGCAACATTTCTTACCTTTAAAGCTTGACTGCGTGCCTGTGAAGCAGAAGCTCAGAAGAACTCATCCTAATATGGCAGCAAAGATCAAAGAAGAAGTTCAGAAGCAGATTGATGCGGGGTTTCTAGTGACTTCTACGTATCCTCAATGGGTGGCCAATATTGTGCCCGTGCCTAAGAAAGATGGAAAAGTCCGGATGTGTGTGGACTATAGAGACTTGAATAAAGCTAGTCCGAAAATGATTTCCCTCTACCACACATTGATATGTTGGTAGATAATATAGCTAAATTCAATGTCTTCTCATTTATGGATGGATTTTCCGGATATAATCAGATTAAAATGGCACCCGAGGATATGGAGAAGACAACATTCATCACACCTTGGGGAACATTCTGTTATCGAGTGATACCCTTCGGTTTGAAGAATGCCAGAGCCATGTACCAACAAGCTATGACCACCTTCTTTCATGATATGATGCACAAGGAAATTGAGGTGTATGTTGATGATATGATCGCTAAGTCAAGGACGGAAGTTGAACATGTAGAACACCTGTTGAAGCTTTTTCAGCGTTTGAGGAAATATAAACTTCGTCTGAATCCCAACAAGTGTACATTTGGGGGCCGTTCCGGTAAATTATTGGGCTTTATTTTCAGTGAAAGAGGTATTGTAGTTGATCCTGCAAAGGTCAAAGCAATACAAGAGATGCCTGCGCCTAGAACTGAGAAGCAAGTCCGAGGTTTTCTTGGCCGCTTGAATTACATTTCCAGATTCATATCCCACATGACTGCCACATGTGCGCCGATATTCAAGCTCCTCCGGAAAGATTAGTCCCATGATTGGACTGAGGATTGCCAGAAAGCTTTTGACAGTATTAAAAAGTATCTATCTGAGCCTTCGATCCCGTCTCCGCCCGTGGAAGGAAGACCATTGATTATGTATCTGACTGTTCTTGAAGACTCAATGGGTTGTGTCCTTGGTCAGCAAGACGAATCAGGAAAGAAAGAGTATGCTATTTACTATTTGAGCAAGAAGTTCACTGATTGTGAGTCTCGATACTCAATGCTTGAGAAAACATGTTGTGCTTTGGCTTGGGCTGCTAAGCGCTTACGCCAGTACATGTTGAATCATACAACTTAGTTAATATCCAGAATGGATCCAATCAAGTATATCTTCGAGAAGCCTGCTTTAATAGGGAGGATTGCCCGTTGGCAGATGTTGTTATCTGAGTATGATATTAAGTATCGAGCTCAGAAGGCCATTAAAGGTAGTATCTTGGCCGACCACTTGGCACATCAACCGATTGAGGATTATCAGTCAGTTCAGTATGACTTCCCAGATGAGGAGATTCTGTATTTGAAAATGAAAGATTGTGATGAGCCTACGCTCGATGAAGGGCCAGAGCCTGGTTCCCGTTGGAGCATGGTATTTGATGGCGCTGTAAATTAATATGGAAATGGTATTGGGGCAGTGATTATTACTCCTCAGGACACACATTTTCCTTTTACAGCAAGGCTAACTTTCAAATGCACGAATAATATGGCTGAGTATGAAGCTTGTATTATGGGATTGGAGGAGGGCATTGATCTTAGGATCAAACATCTTGATGTATATGGTGATTCGCCCCTCGTTGTTAATTAGATTAAAGGTGAGTGGGAAACGAATCAGCCTGTCCTCATTCCATATAGGGATTATGCGAGGAGGATTTCAACATTCTTTACTGAGGTTGACTTCCATCATATTCCTCGAGATGAGAATCGGATGGCAAATGCTCTTGCTACGCTTGCTTCAATGATTGTGGTTAAACTTTGGAATGAAGTTTCCAATATCACTGTGATACGCTTGGACAGACCAGCTCATGTATTTGCAGTATAGGAAGTAAAAGATGATAAGCCGTGGTATTATGACATCAAGTGTTTCCTTCAGAACCAAATTTACCCGCCTGGGGCATCTGTGAAAGATAGGAAGACTTTGAGGAGATTGGCAAGCAGTTTCTACCTCAATGGTGAGATGCTTTATAAGAGAAATTTTGACATGATTCTGCTCAGATGCGTGGATAGACACGAAGCAGACCTGTTGATGACTAAGGTCCATGAGGGTTCATTTGGTACTCATTCCAATGGACATGCCATGGCTAGAAAGATGTTGAGAGCAGGCTACTATTGGCTGACAATGGAGTCTGACTGTTGCAAATACGTGAAGAAATGCCATAAGTGTCAGATTTACGCGGATAAGATTCATATTCCCCTGACACTTCTGAATGTGATTTCGTCACCATGACCCTTCTCCATGTGGGAAATCGACATGATTGGTATGATAGAACCGAAAGCATCCAATGGACACCGATTCATTCTCGTAGCAATTGATTACTTCACTAAGTGGGTTGAAGCGGCATCATACGCAAATGTGACCAGGCAGGTGGTTGTAAAGTTTATCAAGAAGATGATGAAAGAGCTGTGTAGTGAGTTCAAGATTGCGTATCATAATTCTTCCCCTTACAGACCCAAGATGAATGGGGCTGTTGAAGCTGCTAATAAGAATATCAAGAAGATTATCCAGAAGATGGTTGTCACGTATAAAGATTGGCATGAGATGTTGCCATTTGCTTTACATGGATATCGTACATATGTTCGTACTTCAACAGGGGAAACCCCTTTCTCTCTCGTTTATGGCATGGAGGTTGTGCTCCCAGTAGAGGTAGAGATCCCATCGATGAGAGTTTTGATGGAAGCCAAGTTGACTGATGCTGAATGGGTTCAGAGTCGTTATGACCAGTTGAATTTGATTGAAGAGAAGAGATTGACTGCCATGTGCCATGGTCAATTATATCAACAAAGGATGAAGAAAGCCTTTGATAAGAAGGTCAAGCCTCGCGTGTTCCGAGAAGGTGACCTTGTGCTCAAGAAAGTCTTGTCTTTCGCGCCCGATTCCAGGGGCAAGTGGACTCCAAACTATGAAGGTCCATATGTTGTTAAGAGAGCCTTTTCAGGCGATGCTTTGATACTTACAACTATGGATGGGGAGGATTTCACTCGTCCTGTGAATTCAGATGCAGTCAAGAAATACTTCGCCTAAAAAATAAAAACAAAATAGCTCGCTAAGTTGAAAACCCGAAAGGGCGGCTTAGGCAAAAATGAGTGTCTCGGTGGATTGAAAACCCGAAAGGGCGATCCAGGAAAAAGTTAGAGACATGAAAAAATGAATATATGTATCCCGCTAGATTGAATACCTCACCCTGGGGCAATCTAGGCAAAAATTAGGGATTTGGCAAGTAATTGCATCCTGACAAGACTTTGTTCTACAACTGTTATCCGTAAGAGATTCTCGATCATTCATCATCAACCAAAGCTTCAAATACATTGGATTCAGAATTGGTGGAGAAATGGTCATTATGTTCAATGTAGCCCTTTTCCAATATACATCACCAATCTCAAATTTGTAAAGATCTATGGAGTCTTGCCATTTGCAGACTACCATTCCATTCAAATAAATTTGAGCCTTTATCCATTTATTTGCACTCTTATTTTTTTCTATTCAACAAATGTTTTGCATGTTTTAATTGAAAAAATATCATTGTTTTAAATAATCAAATTTTTCATCATTTTGTTTTTAAACAAAGTGAACATTCACAATGACATAAGGATACTCAAGAGATCTTCAGTGCTCTCCCAAAGATGGCATGATCCCCAACAGGGTAGGACATTTTTTCACATCCCAGGCATGCTTGTATCCTCTTCCTCCGGAGACTTTTGTGGTTTTTCTACCGAACGAAGTGTTTGGTAAGATGTTCATCTCTCCTCCCTTCAGCAGGATGGTGATCTTTCCTCCTCAGCAGATGTGATCTCTTTGGTACTATGGTATTTGATGACCCTTTGGATAACTTCCCAGTAGAGTTGCCCTATGTCGGGGTTCATCTGTGCAATGACTTTGCCCCAGTCGGGACAACTGACGCTCGTTGTTACCCTGGCTTTCTCCCTTGAGATGTAGTACCGGATGTTTGTGTACTTATTCGCTGGACTCGTTGGTGTTTAGAAACGTCTGTTTGTCAGCCTTCATCATACATAAACTACTCATGTGTGCATATAGTTTTCAAACATTCGAATATTCATATTGCATTCTTTGCCATATATCTTTGTTTGCGATCCCCTGCTAGTTGGTAATACATTTCCCAAAGCAGATGTCGGTGTCTGAACTCCCCCCATATAGAGTCAGCTCTTTAAGCAGAAAGTGTTTATCTTTCCTTCCATATTCCCCACCGAGTTATATCCTCGTGGATGATGATTATTTCTGTTTCCACCCAACACATATATTGGGATGGGAGTCCCCATTGAGTTATATCCTCACTGGGACGAGTCTTGATTCAGCTTGCCTCTTTAGTTTGATCCTAGATAGGCCTCTTGTGACTGTTTCCTATGCTTCCCTGTGGTATAAATGAATGATTGCTCAGTAATCAGTAATCATTCATCTTATCCCCGACGGAGTCTGTGGTTTTCTACCCTTATACCGGTAGTTGTAAACCCTATTTCATCCCCTTGCAGAGTTAACCTCTTTTTCATCCTAATCGATGACGGTTACCTTTCCGTGGTTTTCTACCCAGTATCCGGTAGATGTAATCCCTTCCTTGACGGTTATCATTATCCAATATTCGGTATTGATAAATCCTTCACCCCCGGTGATATATCTCTTGGATGATTGCTCTGATCAGGCAGTTTATCCCCAGCAAGTCGTCTTTCATATACCGATTGCCAGTAATGGTTGTTTCTCCCCTTGAATGGTCATCATTATATACCTAGTTTCGGTATCCCGATGCCTTTCTCTGTCGGTCGATCTATCCTTTATTAACCCAGTAACCGGTTGTGGATAATCTTCCATGCGAGTATATTATCTACGTTCTGACGGTAATAGATGATATATCTCATGCACTCTTTGGTCGAAGCCTTTTGTTCTATCCCAGTTGAGTAAGATTCGTATCCCTTTTTGGAATCGAATGTCCATCCCATAATCGAGTTTGCTTTTAGCCCTCTTTTGGATGATGAGTGTCTTGGGAATAGTCCCCGATTCACGTTTTGGTTGTTCACCTATTATATGCCCAGTAACCGGCATCCCTGGTGTTCCTTCCTTCTGCTCCCTATTTTTGACTGGTTGTTCCCCTTGCGGAGTCAGATTTTCCTGAGCTGAAGTGTACCTTTTTTAGGTCTTCCTCATATGATCTCGGATGTTTGATATCTCTCACCCTCGTACCGATCTTAGATATTCATTCTCCCAGAGCATGTTTTCTCTCAGCCTTATACCAGTGTTCAGATCGCATGTCTCTTTGAGCTTATTACCCAGTAACCGGTAATACCTCATTTGTTTTTTTCCCACCTGAGTCCGGATTTTTATCCGAAGTATCTGTTATGGATAATTTTTGCTGTATTGGCATATTCCCCAATACGTGCATCTTTGAGTCAGCTCGAGTCTTTCCATTGATGTATTTCACTGGATTTCCTTCATGCCTCTCAGCAAGTTTCAAGTCGTGACCTGCTCACGCATTTTTATCCATTTACTCCCCGGTAGGGTCTCTGCCCCGTAAAGTGAATTATTCATAGGAATCATTAGATTCCTTCTAATCTTTTCCTTTGTGGACTCATCCTCCCACAGAGTATTACCGTTTGCATACATACATTAACATCATGAGGTCTCTTAGGGACCAAAATTCGTCTCTTTGTTATTATTTAAGCCCATTCTACCAAGTCGAGACGAAGATTTTAACCTTCACTTCTCCGGCTAGAATGACCTTAAATAGGGGCATCTGTAAGACCCTAATTTTGTCCCTAAGATCCCTCATGGCATCATAACATTGCATTTGCATTGCCTTAAGGATCATAAGCATCTTGGTTCCCTTTACCTTTGGGTGGGACCTCTTGTGAGTGGTTTGAGATCACCAAGCATGCTTGAATTGTATATTATTGCTTTTCTTATTTTGTTTACTAACCAAAAGCACAAAAATATGTCACTAACATTTCTTGTTTGTAGCTCGAGCAATCACAAAGTCAAAAGCTTCAAGGAGATCCTTTGTGCAGAGATATGGCCAAGTGAAGATGATGGCAAACATGGCAATGGTTCCAAAAGCTCTCATCCATAAAATATGCCTCCCTAGCATCTCAATTCATCATTTTGATCAAAGCAAGTCAAAAGAGTTTGAGGTTTGTTTCCCAAGGAAACCCTAATTCATCTGTGTACCACAATGCCTTGCTCTTGAAGCAACCTCAGCCCATGATCAAATACAATCAAGGGAAGTTTCTTTAGTTCATCATTTCATGCATATTTGAACTTATTTGAGTGTCCTCAATCATCAATTCATCAAGATATGAGTCATGGACTTGAGAAGTTGATCAGTCAATTCATCTGATTATTTTGAAATGTACTGAGACCTAACTTTTTATGTGTTGGTCAAATGGAGATGATCCCAAAAGAAAACATGTTCTTAAGGACAATATGAACAACTTTCATGTTCACCAAAAATTTATTTGAAGCTTGGAAGGGCATCTCCCATTCCAATACATTATAGGTCATTTTGACTGAAACCCTAATTTTAGGTCAACTTCCCAAGAACATAACTCATTCATTTTTTATGATTTTGAGGTGGGATCAAATGCATTGGAAATATTAAGATGTCTACTTCAAATATTATGTTGAACAAAATCTCAAAATCTCAAAGGAAATACATGTGATAATGCAAAACATTATAGGTCACTTTGGACCAAATGCATTGAAAGGCAAAAAAGTCCAACTTCAAGTGTCCATAACTCTTTCATCAAAAATCCAAATGATGCAAAATTTAAGTCCATTTTGATTGTATTGAAAAGATCTACAACTTTTATGTTGAAGGTTGTTTCATTTGAAGTATGAATCATCAAAACAGAGGGGCTTGAACATTGGCCAATTTTGGAAACCTCACCTTTGCATGTTTTGCACCTTACACTTTAAACTCAAAATTCACTAATTTCCACACTTCAAATGGATTTTTGCCCAACATAACATTTGTTCCTTACACCAAGACCTTTCCAACCATTACTCACATGCTCATGTTTGGATTTGTCAAATGGCATTTTCGAAGAGGAGAAGTTTTAGGCATAATTGTGCATAACATGTTGAAACTCATTACACAAGCCTATGCATTACCAACTACACGTCCATTTCAGCTCAATTATATCTCAGATTGCATTTAGCATTGGATTTGGGCCTTCTACATGATCATGCAAGCCCATGCAATGAATATCCTCTTGCCATGCACACGGATTTGATCACACTTGCCTTGCCTCTCCATCTATAAACAGAGGCATCATTCCATTCAATTTTCATCCATGAATCAACCTGCTGTTGAACTGAAAACCAAACCTCTCACCAAAGGAACTATTTCATTTTCATTCAAATTTTTCAGATCTGAAATTCAACTAAATCTGGATGAATTTCTAGATCTAAAGTTCCTAGACCTCTCTCTCATAGTCCATTGTACTTCTGTTTGGGTAAAGGAAGCAAGGGAGCAAGCTCAGATCACCACAATTCAAAGGTTCTCTTCAACTGGTTTTTTCTTCGAAACTCACTATTTCTTGACCTATTTGCTTGGCTATTGTGTTGTCTGAAGTCCTCTCCATAGAGGCATCATTGTTGTGCATTCAATTTTCAAAATCTAACAAGTTCATGATGAACACCATCAAGTTTCAACCTCTGATTTCTCTCACTATGGAGATCTAGAGTAGAAATGGATGGTACAGGGGTGATGTACATCACCCCAGCTTTAATTTGGTACCTAGATCGTGGATTTTGGTTGAGTTTGGAGGACCTGCAACTCTGGCCGGAGCTTGAGTGCTCGCCGGAGAAGACGGTGGCGCTTGCCACCTTCCACCATGCCAGATTCAATCTGGATCGTTGGATGCATCTCTCACGTTTTAATCTCAGCCATGCATTTTGTTTACTTTCAATAATGCCACATGTTTCGCATTGACCAAAGCCTACCATGGAAGCGCGCATGTGGAGCGTCTGATCAGCCACGTCAATTAATGAGGCTTGATCAGACGCTCCTGGTTTTTTTGATTTTCCTATTTTTTGTTTTAATTTCTTTTATTTCCTTTATTTTCAAAAATTCATAACTTCTTCATTTTTAATCCAAAAAATATGGCACCAATTGCATTCTTCTCCAAATAATTTCTAGTTTCTAATTTTGATTTTTAATATTTTTTATTTTGTCATTTGATATTTTTTGTGAATTTTCTCTTTTCTGGTTATTTTTAATTCATTTTAAATAGTTTTTGATATTCAAAAAATACAAAAATATTTTCCTAACCTATTTGAATGATGATGGATCTATGAAAAATATTCTCATCAATTTTTTAATTGATTTGAGATTTTTTTGAGATTTTAGTTCAATTAGGTTATTTTTATTCATTTTTAATTGATTAAAAATAGTTTCTGACTTTTAAAAATGCTAAAAAAATTTGTCAAACTTTGTTTGACCTTGTTGAACTTGGGATAAATCACTTGGACCTTTCAAGGTTGATTCGAAGTGATTTTGAAGTTTGACCTTTCCTTTATTTTTAATTCAAGTTTATTTTAATATTAAAAATGCCAAAAATATTTTGCTTATTATTTGACCTCCAATCTTCATCCCATTTCTGGTTTCCCATTGTTTGACTTTGACTTTCAATGTCATTTGGTCAACACACATAGATTGGTACATTTTATTTCACCTTATGCACTTTATTCTTTCCTTTTCCATTATCCATTATTCATCTCCTTCTTCTTCTTCTTTCTTTTTGATCAATGAGTTAAAGGTTGATAAGTTAGCATTGATTAGGGAGACTTAATCTTCCTTGATTCAAATCTAATTCATCTTGATCAATTGATCAAATGAATGGCTTTGCATTAAGGATAGGTTGTTTCCTAAACATGCATAGGACTTAAACCAATACAAGATCAACTCTTTTTTTTTCTTTTTTGGCATGGTAAGTTGTTGGAACTTGGTTCACAAATCAAGACTTCTAACTTGTGTTGTTGCCTACATTATTATTGACCGGCCTCAGATAGTTGTGACTTCTGCATAAGTCCAATTCCGATTGCTTAACATAGCGCTAAATTTGCCTTATGGCACACTAACTACTAACACTATTCATTAACCATTAACATTTACTTTTTGCACTTTACTTTTATGCAATTTATTATTCTTGTACATATTATCGGTAAGACCCCAATTTTGTCCGTAAGATCCCTCATGGCATCATAGCATAACATTGCATAGCCTCAAGGATCTTTGAGCATCTTGGCTTCCTTTCCCTTTGGGTTGGGATCTCCTGTTAGTGGTTTGAGATCACCAGGCATGCTTGCATGGTATATCATTGCTTTTCTTGTTTTGATCACTAACCAAAAGCACCAAAAATATGTCATTAACATTTGTTTTACAGATGAAGCAATCATCAGGTCAAGCAATTCAAGGATTTCCTTTGTGCATTGAATTAATGGTATTTTCTTGAGATGAGGACCACATGATTATCATATGGAGCTTATATGAGCTAGGGTTCATTTTGAAGCAAATTCCCCAAGTGGTAAAGGCCCAAGTTCATTCAAAGCATGTCAAGGTCATCTGAGGACCAATTAATCAACTGTGCAGTCAACTGAGGGCTTTGAGGTGGGGGAAATGATTTGAGACATCCCAATCATGTTCAAACAAGGCCTATTCATCATGTCAAACATCTATCTTGAAGATTTTGAAGTCATGGCAAAAGTTTCCAAAAATGGAAAATGACCTGTAATTTCAACTTTCCAAAAATGGCAAGTTTTTGGTCCACATTCAACTCAACGTTTCAACATCAAAGAAGCTTCAAATGGATTTTTGGTGAACATGAAAGTTGAAGATCTTTCTCTCTGCTTTTCAAAAAGTCCTATATCATGTCCATCTGATAATTGGTTGAGAAGTTATGGCCAAATGATCACAAAGTATGCATGGAAGTTCAAAGTGGCATAACTTTTGATTCAAAACTCCAAATTGGTCCACTCTTTTTGCAAAATGCTTGTCATGACCAAGAGATTCCAAATCAACATTTGCCTTGCATGAAAGAAGATAACATGACCATTTGTTCATACATATGCATTTTGGAGGGAAAATGGACAATTCAAATTTGGTTGACCATACAATCAAATTAACACTTCCATCATGATTGTGGAATGATTTTGAGTGAATTTGTACCTCAGCATGGCACTGTTCACGTGTGGCATGTACATGCTAAGCACACTTGCCATTTTTGCAAAACACCTTACATCTCCTTAATCAAGATTAGCCATTGCCTAATTGGATTAACAACATCATTAAGAGATCATATAAATACCAAATCATAACTGTTTTTCAGAGGAGAAGCATTTTCAGATCTGAAATTTTCCATTCCCTCCATTTTTTCTCTCTCTTCGAATCTCTCAATTCTTCACATAAACCTTCATTTTCTTTGCATAATCTGGTTCATCATGTATCATTGAGTAGGAATCAACCTTTGGTTTGAAGAATTCGGTTCAGATTTGAGCTACACAAGCACATGAACATGGAGATGGAAACTTGAAATTGAGCTAGATCCAAGTGCTTTCAACCATTACTTTTTGCATCAAGCTTCAAGGCAAGGATATTGGAGAAGATCTGGAAGTTTTGGAAGCTTGAACACACGAGTTTGGATCACTGCAAGTTCAGGTAGGTGAAATTCGATTCTCTCTTTTTGCCAATTTATTGCCATAAACATGTAGAGCTTGTTACACTGAGAATGCTGATATGATTATATTCGAATTTGGTTAAGAAATGAACATGCCATGTGGAATTAAAGTTTTGACACCAAATATGTTCTTGCTCGATCTGTGAAATACATGAGGTTTTAGGTTGATTTGATATGATATTCATGATCCTCGTTGAAGTAGCTTTCGAACCATATATATTTCGTCCATTTCTGGAAAAATCCACGACGGAGCTCCACCTGGTTGGCCGGAGAAGACGGTTGCTCTGCCGTCTGGTTATTGTCCCTAGGGTTTGCGTTGAAACGTAACGTTTCAATGAGCGCGCCTTGAACCTCCCTTGTGTGCGTTCGATACCTGGCCAATGCGTTTTGTGAATTTCATTTGAATTGCCATTTCCTTCCTGGCGCGTGTTCGAGTCCTGGTTCATGTCTTTGCTGGATTTTATTTGAATTGATATTTCCCTCCTTTTCATGTTTAATCCATTTTATTTCTCCAATTTCAAAAAATCATAAAAAATAGTATAATGCTTCAAATTGATCCCAACTTTTTTTCACATTCTTGTTTTGATCTCTAGTTTTTTATAGGATTTATTTCATGATTTGTTGATTGCTGGATTTTTGATGTGTGATTTTTGATTGAACCATATGCCAAATTGATATGTCATGATAAATGCTTTGTGAAATGCTCATCTTTTATCCAATTGATTTGAAATTTGGCATGCTTGATCCTCACATGTGATATGATTTTTTAGCTTTGGTGTGAGATTTTTATCATATGATATCACTGTTTTGGACACATGAAGATATGTTGTGACAATTTGTGTCACATTTTTGGTATTCAATTTGTGCATTTTTGTTTACCTATCATTTGAGATCTTCTGGATTTGATTTTTTGCATGATGTTTGTTCATAACATGAGTAACTTGCATAAAAAAAATTCATGATCATTGGATGCATTTCTGTTTTGATTTGGATTTTCTAATTTGGATGTCCATATTGTGCACATTTGCTTGC
Organism: Lathyrus oleraceus; assembly: GCF_024323335.1. NCBI lineage: Eukaryota > Viridiplantae > Streptophyta > Magnoliopsida > Fabales > Fabaceae > Lathyrus > Lathyrus oleraceus. The sequence goes on from NC_066584.1 coordinate 276,760,344, forward strand.
CTTTGCTTCACATTGATCACTTGATGCCTTTACCTTGTGAATTGATGCTGGTCATTTTGAGGACATCTTATGACATGTTTGAACTTGCTTTGTGCAAAAGATTGAGTTCTGTTTTCATCATTTTATTTGGTTTTGAACCTAGTCTTTATACTAGTGTTTTGTACATGAACTAATTGTGCTTTGTGTTTTCAGGTTTGGACATTTAGCATTGATGTTTGGTTTGATCTCACTTTGTGAGATACAAATGCCTTTAAGCACTAACTCTTGCTGTTTTGTAGGTTCTAATTGATGCTCATGAGTTCACTTGATTGCTTGAGCATTGTTCATTAAGTTGTAAACATTGGATGGTTTCACTGTCTGTTTCCTGATTGGTTGTCTGAGATATTAACTGTTTAGCTTTTGTACAGGTACATTAGTTGCTTGCTTTTAGCTCTTGCTTGAGCTTTGGATTGTGGTTGATACACCACTTAGGTAGCTACTCTCTTACTCCATGTAGTTTGGAAGTCCTGTCACCTTTTTCGCAGGCATTTTGGCTGAAGTCCTCCTTATGAAGCTCTGTTTGTGATTGTTTACATTTGTGCCAAAGACCTCTAAATGAGGCATGTTACTTGATAAGTCCTCCTAAGTGAAGAGGCAATTGACAGATAGAAGGGATTAGCAATCAATCCCCTGTTATTCAGTGAGTCTTTCATTATGCTCGCACTACGTGCTGATGCTTTTGAATAAACACCCAAGATCTTGTTTAGAGTCTGTCAAGTGGAATAGGATCCCACATTCTAGATCCCCACTCTTTCTTTGTCATAAGCTCACCCAGGCCAGGGTTAAGAGCATGAGGTCTCATCCTCATTTCCATTTTGATCAGCTTCACCCTAACTCTCAATGTTAGTGGTTAAGAGCTCATAGATTACCATTACAGGTTGGCTTGTTTGTCGAGGTTGATATGACCCCTCTTGACTAAAGCCCACCTATTTGATTGAGCCTCTTGTTTGTATATAGTGTGTGATGCATTGTTTGCTTGATTACTTTGCATGTGTTTGTTTTTGCTCATCTATTTGTTTTGAGGAGTTAGATATAAGTCCATCTATTGGCATTCTGTTTCCTGTTTGTTTTGAGGAGTTAGATATAAGTCCATCTATTGGCATTCTGTTTCCTGTTTGTTTTTAGGAGTTAGATATAAGTCCATTTATTGACATTCTGTTTCCTGTTTGTTTTGAGGAGTTAGATGTAAGTCCATCTATTGGCATTCTGTTTCCAGTTTTGTTGTTAGGAGTTGGATGTAAGTCCATTGATTGGCATTCTGTTTCCTCTTTCTGTAGTTCTCTATTGAGACTTGCTTATTGTTTATACCTTGTGTTGCCTTATTCCAAAGGATGGGACTTACTTGGATCATCCATATGATCTCAAGAGAGCAACCCTATTTGTGTTTGCATTCCTTTATCTCCCACCTCTTGCATGCTTAACCTTGATCCTTTTTCATCCCTAACCCAAACAAAAAAACTTTTGTGCAAACATTTGACTTGTTTGCAACATTAGAAACCTAGGCCTTACGCCTTTGATTTTCAAACTTTCTTTTCACAATACTCATTTTGAATTGAATCGTTAAGTCAACTTTGACCATTTTGTACATACTTCTAATTGGTTAATGCAACCCACTCAAATGTGTTTCTTTGTGGTTCCAATGTCCACTTCTTAATCAAAATTTTCATAACCTTTAGCTATTAGGTTTGAGTTATCTTTGTGGTAGATATAATACTCACCTATGTCCTTAGTGATGGACAATAAGTCTTCCATGCTTATTATAGGGCATAATCCCTCACTAGCATGTCGAAGCTATCCTCACATGGTGGACTTGTGGTTTTTCATGTCGAGTTTTCTCCCTTTGATAACAAAAGACCTTAAGGCTTTTGGGCCAATCAATCCACTCACTTGTTTTGAAATTTTTTACCCGAACTACGGGGTTTTGATCCTTATCTTTCATGAGAAGGTACGTAGGCAATGGGTTCATCCATCCAAACAAAAAATGTAAATAAACTTGTATATTCTTTTCTCATCTCTTCAATCATGTTTGCACAAAAAACTTTTGTAACAATAACCTTTACAACAACCGTGAAAAGGGCTCCCTAAGAGTACCTAGAATGTTGTGGGTGCCTAACACCTTCCCATGACATAACCAACCCCCTTACCCAGATCTCTGACCCCCTTTTACTAGTTTTGTTTGTAAAACTTTATAGGTGTTTGTTCGCTTTCTAACCTTTCCTTTGGATAAATAGAAGTGCGGTGGCGACTCGACTTTGTATGATTTACCTTGGATTTAGTTAATATCTCCAATGGTAACGAATACACCGCTATAGAAAAGTGGCGACTCTGCTGGGGAGTTTACTCTTTCCTTGGTGGGTTTTGCCAACTTTTCACACTTGTTGTATTATATTGTTGTGACATATTTTTGTGCAATTTGGGATTACTGTATTGATTGTAATGTTTGAATTGCTTGCATTGCTTGGTGATCTTTGTGAGATGAGTTCTATACCCGAACTCGAGTGCACCTTAGGATAGGAGAATGGCATAGTCTCGTCGACTTGTGTGGAGTTGTTCCTTAGCAAGTTGACTTGCGAGTCCATTCACTTGGTGGAGGTCATGTTGGGATCAATAATGTCACACAAGTAAGTTGTGGTTAGACATTACTCTTTCCAATATGTGCCTTAGAAGCCAAGGACCTTAGTTTACCAAGCTCATCTTGGCCTATTTCTAGGACGTAGTGCGGAGGTCGTTCAAATGTAAGATTTGATACGATTGTTACACGATACTACACTCATAAGAGTCTCTCTTGAGGATATTTTTGGAATACGAGTAGTCGTTTCTCCGATAATATCCGAAAGATGGGATGATGACTATGGGAACCTCTGGTAGAACATGTTCGGCAGGTTTAAACCCTAGTACACTCCCTTTGGGTGGTTCTTAACCGAGACCCCATGCGTGTGACTCGCAACAAACCCGTGATTCATGGTTGATTCGTTCATACATCCTTAATATCAATGGAACTTGGGTATTGATAAGGTGAAAACCACAATCCACCAAAATGGATGATTGATATTAAGGATAATATGAGCCATCCCATGACCTTTGTCTTGTGTGCTTTGCTTTATCCTTGAGTGTGATTGTTGCATTCATGCATTCATGCATTCATCTGCATCCATATCATCAGATAAAAAGAAAATTTTCAAGGAACTTAAGGGGTTTATTTGCAAAATTTTCAGACAAATGGAAAGACAAAGAAGGAATACAAAGAAGTACAGCTTCAGACAACCCGATCTGAAAGAGTTAAGGAATCTGACATCCTATGTACTAGATCCCTTGGATTTCAAAGCTCGCTTTGGGAAACTTCTTCCTCTTCTGACTACTCAGGTTGATGAAGGGTTGATGAGTACGTTGGTGCAGTTTTATGATCCTCTGTACCGTTGCTTCTCTTTTCCGGATTTTCAGCTGTTGCCTACCCTTGAGGAGTATGCTTACCTGGTGGGTATACCTATCCTGGATCAAGTGTCGTTCAGTGGCTTGGAGAGTATTCCTACTTCTCAAGAGATAGATGACCTGTTGCACATAGATGAATCTCTGATTCGTGCTCATATGACTACCAAAGGTGGAATTCAAGGTCTCCCTTCTGAGTTCCTCATTGCTCAAGCTACTGTTTATGGGAAGGCCATGAGTGAGGACGCCTTTGAAGCCATATTTGTACTTCTCATCTATGGATTGGTATTGTTCCCCAACATCGACAAATTTGTGGATGTGAACGCCATTAGGATCTTCTCTGCTCTTAATCCCGTTCCGGCTCTGTTGGGTGATACCTATTTCTCTTTGCATATGAGGAATGCAAAGGGTGGTGGCGCTATTGTGTGTTGTTTGCCTCTGTTGTATAAGTGGTTTATTTCTCACTTACCTCAGACGCTCGCCTTCAAGGAGAACAAGGGATGTCTACGGTGGTCCACGAGACTCATGTCTCTCACTAATGATGATATCTCTTGGTATAACCGGGTATATGATGGTGTGCAGATTATCGACTCTTCTAGTGAATTCTCCAATGTGCCTCTTCTTGGTACATGTGGTGGGATTAGCTACAACCCTGTTTTAGCACGTCGTCAGCTTGGGTTCCCCCTAAAGGATAAACCTAATAACATTCTGTTAGAAGGTGTGTTCTTTCAGGAGGGTAAAGATCCCCAAGGCTTGAAGGGCAGAATGGTTCGCGCTTGGCGCAAGATCCATAAGAAAGGCAGGAGTGAATTGGGTCCTAAGGAAGAGAGCATCTGAATATCTCATGCCTTACGATTATCCGAGACCTACACCTTTGGTTGTGGCTGGGCCTTCAACCCTCCCTAACCAAGGAGTAGAGGAGTTGAGAGACGAAGACCTTTCACGTGCCTGGATCCGTGAAAGAGAAGAGTTGCTTCAACAGATTAAGGAGAAAGATGCTTTGATCGAGTTCCTCGAGCATCAGGTCATTGATGATCCTGATGATGCATGGACTTCTCTACTTCCTCAGTCTTCCAAGTTCTGGAAAAGTAGGTATGACCAACTCGCCAAAGAGAAGGCGGATATGGAAGCAGCCTATGAGAGAGAGGTGAAGAGGCTTCGTGCAGCTTATCTTCCTGCGTCCCGAGCTTCTAGGGATCCATAGGATGATTATTTTCCTTTTCTCTTGTAATATGATTGACAATGTTGTACTCCTTTCTCAGATATATTTGATGAGATATTTCCATATGCGATAAAATGCTTAATATTTCAAAATTTGCAAATAAAACCCTAAAGTTCCTTTGAGATAAAAACAAATCATGTGCACGAGCATTGCATGCATCATTTGCATAAGCAGGTGTTGTTCTCAGCCTCTGGTCTTGTGGTCTAACTATGTGCTCTTCATTTATTTTGAAGACAAGCTGACTCACCGGTACTACACCAGAGCCAACTCTTCCAGATTGATGGATCATCTAGAGCAAGAGAACCGTGAGCTCAAAGAGGAAGTCACCAGACTAAGTGCTTTGATGGAATTGTTCCTGGCTGCTCAGAATCAGTCGTCTCCAACACCTTCAACTCCTCCCTAGAGGGCAGTCATCTCTGAGATTGCTTCCTCTGTTGTGCCTGCTGCCAGTGCCCACTTTGTGCCAACAGCCATGCCGTCCAGGTTTCCGTGGGGGATGCCTCCCAGCTTTATGCCCGATATTCCTGCTTCGACCTTTGCTTCGATGCCGGCATCTAGCTCGGTCCTTGTTGTTCCTCCTCTTGTCGTGCATACCGTTCCTAAGGTAGACGACACCATCTATCATTCTGAGTCGTCTGAGGGCCCAGATGTTCATGAGAAGATGGATGCTATGAATGATCAATTTCTTGAGCTGCGCAAGGAATTGAAAAATCTTCGAGGAAAGGACCTCTTCGGCAAATCTGCTGCCGAGCTTTGTTTGGTTCCTGGTGTTAAAATTCCTGTGATATTCAAGGTCCCTGATTTTGAAAAATACAAGGGGAACACTTGCCCTCTCAGCCACCTGGTCATGTATGCCAGGAAAAGGTCAACTCAAACGGATAATGATCAGCTACTCATCCATTATTTTCAGGACAGTCTGTCCGGTGCTGCACTGCGTTGGTATATGAGTTTGGACAGTGCGAACATCCGTTCCTTCAATGATCTTGGCGAAGCCTTCGTCAAGCAATACAAGTATAACGTGGATATGGCTCCCGATCAGGATCAGTTGCGGGCCATGTCCCAGAAAGACAAGGAAACGTTCAAAGAGTACGCCCAGAGGTGGCGAGAGTTGGCAACTCAGATTGTGCCTCCGCTAGAAGAGAAAGAAATGACTAAGATCTTTCTGAAGACCTTGAGCTCATTCTATTACGAGCGGATGATCGCTAACGCTCCTTCGGACTTCACCGAAATGGGGATGCGTCTAGAGGAAGGGGTTAGAGAAGGACGACTAACCAAAGATGAAGGCTCTTCTACCAAACGATATGGGGTGTTTGTGAAGAAGAAAGATGGAGAGGCACATGTTGTGACCTCCCATGTGAAGCCCAGAAGACCCTCTGTGAGGAGGAAGACCGGGCGTCCATCCGGCAACCAGCATCAGGTGGCTCACATAACACCTGTCTTCAGAGACAACCAACAGTATCATCAGCACAACAATAATCAACAACCATCTCAGCAATATCAGCAGCAGCATCGTCCTCAACAGCAGGCCTACCAACCTCGCAGTAGTAATCAAGCCAGCACGAGTTATGAGAGGAAGAAGAACACTTTCGATCCGATTCCGATGTCATACGCAGAACTGTATCCCTCTTTGATAGAGAGGAAGCTGATTACTCCGAGAGACCCGCCAGCTATACCTGTTAACCCTCAATGGTGGTATAAGCCTGATTTGCATTGTGTCTATCATTCTGGTGCTCCCGACCATGATGTGGAGAACTGCTTTCAGTTGAAGACTAAGGTTGAAGACCTTATGAGGTGCGGCATTTTGAGCTTTGAGGACGCAGGTCCTAATGTTAAGAAGAACCCATTGCCCGAGCATGGGAAATCCGTTAACATGGTCCAGGGCTGCCCTGGCAAGTACAAGGTCAAATATGTCAGTCATATTCGACAGTCATTGGTCGAGTTGCATCGTCTACTGTGTGAGTACAGTCATCTGGAGCACGACCATGATAAATGCCGAATCTGCTTTGTTAACCGTTTGGGTTGTCGCCAAGTGCGCAAAGATCTTCAGGAATTACTGGATGAAGGAGTCATTGAGATCCTTCAAAACAGGAATATTGATGAAGATGAGCCAGAAGTCAATGTGATTTCTCCGGTATTTCGGATACCCGAGCCTGTTATCATTAGATATGATGGTAGCAAGCAGAAGGTTTCCCTTGCCCTGATTATCAAGCCTGCCGGTCCTGTGCCTTATTCTTCCGACAAGGCAATCCCATTCTGATACAATGCTGTCGCGGTAGAAGATGGGAAAGAGGTGACTCTGCCGTCCTCCTCTGTTGTTAATATTGCTGATGTGAGCGGGTTGACCCGTAGCAGTCGTGTGTTTTCTGCACCTCCGAAACCTCAGGCTATTGCTGACTCTGTTGAGCGTCCGGTTGGGAATGCAGTGAATTCTCCGAACCCGACACTTGTTGTTAAACCCTCCTCTATACAAAAGACTCCTGCTTTTGTTGGGCCTAGTGGCAATTTCAAAGAAGACTGTGATGAGATACTGAAGCTCATCAAGAAGAGTGAGTACAGTGTTGTAGATCAGCTTCTACAAACACCATCCAAGATATACGTGTTATCATTGCTTCTGAATTCAGAACCACATAGAGAGGCTCTGTAGAAAATCTTGGATGTGGCATATGTTGATCATGATGTCACAATAGAACAGTTTGATAACATTGTTGCAAACATTACTGCTTGTAACACTTTGAGTTTCTGTGACTCTGATCTCCCTGAGGAGGGAAGAGACCACAACCTAGCATTACACATTTCCATGAATTGCAAAGACGACGCCATATCCAATGTGCTGGTGGACACTGGGTCATCCCTGAATGTATTGCCAAAATCCACTCTCTCTAGACTGTCATTTCAAGGGCCTCCCATGAGGCAGAGTGGAGTTGTTGTGAAAGCTTTTGATGGGTCGCGTAAGACTGTGATTGGGGAAGTTGATCTCCCAATCAAGATTGGACCAAGTGATTTCCAGATTACCTTCCAGGTTATGGATATCCACCCATCGTATAGTTGTCTCCTAGGAAGACCATCGATTCACGAGGCTGGCGCCGTGACATCCACCCTACACCAGAAGCTGAAATTCTTGAAGAACAAGAAACTGGTTGTGGTAGGGGGAGAAAAGGCTCTCCTGGTTAGCCACTTGTCTTCTTTCTCATACATAGATGCTGAGGATGAAGTTGGAACTCCTTTCCAAGCTTTATCTATAGCCGAGCCTGTTGAGAAGAGAACTCCTTCATTTGCTTCCTATAGAGATCCGAAGCTGGCCATTGAATGTGGTGTCGTTGCTGGTCTAGGAAAGATGATTGAGCTTGATGATAACAAGTCCCGGGCTGGCATTGGCTTTTCTTCTAGGGTCTTCAACGAGAAAGGGCTGTTCAAGAGTGGAGGTTTCATCCACACTAGTCAGAGTGAAGAAGCTGTTGCTGTCTTGGAAGAGGACGCAGAGGATTCTGACAATTTTGTCATCCCTGGTGGGGTCTGCAACAATTGGGTCGCTGTGGATGTTCCTACAGTCATTCATAAGTCAAAGTAATAATCACTTTGTTTAAAAACCCTTCTCCCATGCCAAAAGGAGAAGTGATGACATTGTTGGCAACATTTAATACAATGATATTTTCATTCAATAAATTCATGTTAAATGTTTGTTTTTCCAATTATTTTCACTTTTTGCTTTTTGCATGAAATTGGTGATAAAAAAAACCTAAAAAAACAAGAATAAAATCAATCTTTTCATCTGCATAATGATTGCCTTGTTTGATTTCTTAAAGCTTTTCATATCCAAAGTCACTATGCAGGTTGATATCCAAACCCATTGAACATAATGATCCAACACCATCTCCCAATTTTGAATTCCCTGTATTCGAGGCAGAGGAAGATGATGTTAAAGAGATTCCCGATGAGATTACCCGTCATCTTGAGCATGAAGAGAAGATCATTCAGCCGCATCTTGAGAATCTGGAAACAGTCAACTTGGGGTCTGAAGATTGTGTTCGAATGGTGAAGATTGGGGCACTCCTTGAAGAGTCTGTTAAGAAAGGGTTGATCGAATTGCTACGAGAATATTCCGATATCTTTGCTTGGTCGTATGAAGACATGCCAGGTCTAGATACAGACATTGTGTAACATTTCTTGCCTCTGAAGCCTGAGTGCGTGCCTGTGAAGCAGAAGCTCAGAAGAACTCATCCTGATATGGCAGTGAAGATCAAAGAGGAAGTTCAGAAGCAAATTGATGCGGGGTTTCTGGTGACTTCTACGTATCCTCAATGGGTGGCCAATATTGTGCCCGTGCCTAAGAAAGACGGAAAAGTCCGGATGTGTGTGGATTACCGTGATTTGAATAAAGCTAGTCCGAAAGATGATTTCCCTCTACCACACATTGATATGTTGGTAGATAATACAGCTAAATTCAATATCTTCTCATTTATGGATGGATTTTCCGGATATAATCAGATCAAAATGGCACCCGAGGATATGGAGAAGACAACATTCATCACACCTTGGGGAACATTCTGTTATCGAGTGATGCCCTTCGGTTTGAAGAACGCCGGAGCCACGTATCAACGAGCTATGACTACCTTGTTCCATGATATGATGCACAAGGAGATCGAGGTCTATGTTGATGATATGATTGCTAAGTCATGAACGGAAGTTGAACATGTAGAGCATTTGTTGAAGCTTTTTCAGCGTTTGAGGAAGTTCAAGCTTCGTCTGAATCCCAACAAGTGTACATTTCGAGTCCGTTCTGGCAAGTTATTGGGCTTTATTGTCAGCGAAAGAGGTATTGAGGTTGATCCTGCAAAGGTCAAAGCAATACAAGAGATGTCTGCGCCCAAAACTGAGAAGCAAGTTCGAGGTTTTCTTGGCCGCTTGAACTATATTTCCAAATTTATATCCCACATGACTGCCACATGTGCGCCGATATTCAAGCTCCTCCGGAAAGATCAGTCTCATGATTGGACCGAGGATTTCCAGAAAGCTTTCGACAGTATCAAAGAGTGTCTGTCTGAACCTCCAATCCTGTCTCCGCCTGTAGAAGGAAGACCTTTGATCATGTATTTGACAGTTCTTGAAGACTCGATGGGTTGTGTCCTTGGTCAGCAAGACGAATTCGGGAAGAAAGAGTATGCTATTTACTACCTGAGTAAGAAGTTCACTGATTGTGAGTCTCGATACTCAATTCTTGAGAAGACATGTTGTGCTTTGGCTTGGTCCGCTAAGCGTTTACGCTAGTAACTGATAAATCATACAACTTGGTGTCGCATTACGCGAAAAACCGGCGGGAAAACGAAACAACAGAGCCGCCACCGTGCGTTATTTATCCCAAAGGAGGGAAAGGAAATGCTCGAAGTAAACCTGGAAAAGACATGGTCTCGTGACCAAAGAGAGATGGGATCGGGAGTCGGTTATGCGAAGGGAAGGTATTAGCACCCCTACGCATCCGTCGTACTCGACGGGATCCACGCACAAAAGGAAGGATAAAGGTTGCTAAACACTGCTTAAACAAACATCAAACACTGGCTGAAAAGAGACACAGGAAAGACAAAAGAAACTAACTCAGCAGGATATCGCATCCTGGGCCTACGTAGTCTGTCAGGCACAGACATCAGAGTCGACGTAGTTCGGGACAGGGGAAACGTGCTCGCTAGGATGTCGCATCCTATGCATACGTATCTTCTCTGACTGAAGAAGAATCAGAGCACTCGTAGCTCGGCTAACGCATGCCAAACAAAACCACACAGGAAACCGACTGCCAATCGCTGGGCTTACGTCAGACACCACACAAACAGGAAAACATGGAAACCGAATGCCAATCGCTGGACTTACATCAGACTCCGAACCAACAAACACACACAGGAAACCGACTGCCAATTGCTGGACTTACATCGGACTCCAAGCACACAACAATAGGATACGGAATGCCAAGCGCTGGTCTTACATCCATCTCCTAACACACACAAGACAAAACAAAAAGGGCGCCCGGAGACTAACTCGAGCCTAATAGTTATCATGCAAATTCACCATGGTCCTAGGTCAAGGTTTCTATCTAACTTGCACAGGGAGCAAGCCAAACCTAAATAGCACAGGCAAAGCAATCATCACACAAATAGCACACACTATATACAAACAAAGTGGGCTCACATAAGGTTAGGCTGTGAAACACAAGCCAACTGGAATCGGGTGATGTTAGCTCTTAACCCAAACATTGAGAGTTAGGGTGAAGAAGATGAAATGGAGATGAGGGGTGTGCCTCATAGCTCTTATCCCTGGCCTGGGAGAGCTTGACTCAGATAGAAGGTGTGGGAGTTCAGAAAGCAGGAACTCTTCTATCCACATGTGACTGACTCAACAAAGATCTTGGGTTAATATCCACAATGCATCAACACAATGGTGTGAGCAAAGTGGATGACTCACTGAATAGCAGGAGATGGATTACACATCTCTTTTGTCTGCCAATTGCCTCATAGAGGTCTTTTCCTGCTTGGCACAAACTTAAACAAACACAAGCATTGCCTCTTAAGGAGGGCTTCAGACATGTGCCTGCCCAAGTAACAGGACAGGTCTTCCAGACTACATGAGGTCAGAGAAATTATACCTCAAATGGTTAAGCAACCAAGCAAAGCAAAAGCAAGTTCACAATGAACTTAAGCAACTAATGTACCTGAAAACAATCCAACTCAATCAGTACACAACTCAAAAAAGTCAAACAGACAACCAATGGTCAACAGTTAACAGACATAGTCAAACAAGCAATGTTACAATGTGCAAGGCACAAGCTCAACTCAAATGAGCTAACGTCAACCTACAAAACAAGTCAAGATTAGTCAACATTAACCAATTAGTCAACTCAAGCAATGTGAATCAATCCCCTTATGATCATGTGCTTCTTAACCTTAAAACAAAGCTCAAACATAAGCACAAACCACTAGGACAAGGCCAAGGGTCAAAGAGGGAGAAATAATTCAAAACAGAACATGAAAATTGAGATGAATCAACTTTAATCCAATAAGAACATAATCCAAAAAGTTCCACATCCATACCATGCACCAAAATCATTTCACAAGTCAAATAAGGTAAAGCATGCAAGTTGGAAGCTCATTGAAGCAACAGAATGAACAAATCCACATTAATTCCAAAATGGTTCAATAAATCCCAAGAAAAATCATGGCTAAACATAACACATCACATGATCAACATACCAAAAATCAAGGCATTTGGACAAGTTTAAGCATGGCAATCAAATTCCATAAGGCAAGGTAAGCACAAACAAGCTCAAATAGGGCACAATGGCTACATCAACTTCACACAAGCCTAAAACAGAATTGACAAGTGATAAGTGCCTCAAACCAAAGCCACAATAAACTTCAAAGTGTCTAGAAGCAATGTGAAAAATTTCAAATCCATATGATACACAACCAGCATTTCACAAATCATGGAAGTTCATAACTATTCAAAAGTCCACAAATGGTCATCCAGCAAGAAAAATCCCAAACAAATCAGAAATCAATCCAAAAATTCTACAAAACATCATGATCAATCCTAACATCTAGAAGAAGCATCATGCAAAAAATCACATCAATTGGAATTTATTTTGCATGGCAAAGAAAATCATCAAGTTGAGCAAGCAAAGGTGTGACACACATTGTCACACCTACATTAACCAGATCATATCTCAACAACCATAAATGCTAAAAATGCAAACTCAACACCAAAATGTCCAGCAAGATGTCTAGTTTAAGCATACCAAATTTTAAAAGCATTGGATTAAAATTCATCATTTCACAAAGCAAATGGCAAGGTAGGTCAAGAAAACACACATGTGAACAATCCCTAAGCAAGATTAAAATCCATCCAGGGACAAATTGTGGAAAAATAGTCAAAAAATACTAGACATCATGAGGAGAGCAATGCAAAAATTCCCATGCCATTTGGATCAGTAATCATGGAGTTATGAATTTTCAAAGTGAATGAAAAATTAAAAATCATGAAATAGCATACATGAACATGGATGAGTAAAATGAACTAAAATGCAAATGGCAATATTTGGAAATGTCTCAGCGGGGAATCGAAGTGAGCGCTTATTCGAATTGAGGCGCTCATAAGTGAAACGCGCCGTTTCACTTAAGTCCATGTGGCAAGGCAAATCAGTCTGAACCAATCAAAACGCCACGCCAAGGCCACGCGTACCAATACATGCTCGCTAACACCAAAACACATGCAGAAAGGCGCTTATGAAGATCAAACACGATCTGGAAATGAAAACCCTAAGTTCTTCATCATGTTCATCACATTCATACGCTCAAGAACAAAAATGCCAGAATCCAAAAATGATTACATCAATGTGTTCATCTTTCCACGTACATTAACATGCCATGCCTAATTTAACCTAATTCTCAATAACATGAATGGATCGAGCAAGAAAAGTTTCATAGGTCAAACTTAAAATCCTCATAACTAATTCATTTCTGCATGGATTTCATGGATTTAAAGCTCAGATTAATCACCAATGAAAGATCTACCATAAGCATACAAAAATTTTATGAATCATGACATTCGAATTCTGACCTTAATGGAAGTGCAGAAACAGAATTGATGTTTTCAGGTCTTGCTAAGCACAAACAGGTGATCTTTAGCTCTCATATGATGGAATGGATGAAGGTTTGGAGGTTAAGCTTGCACTATTTGTCCAGAAATTCCAACTGCCATGGATGAGCTTCAAGTTCTAACTAGCTTCAACTTGCACGAAATCTTTGGAATCTTGCTTCAAACTTGTTCTACAATACTCATGGATGATGACTTGATCAAGAAAAGAGCCATGGATTTGAAGAAAATTCAGAAAAGTGTGAGAGCAAAATTGTGAAGATTGGATCTAGATCTGAGAATTATGATGTGTTCATCTCATTTTCTGTTATGCTTAGCTATATATAAGTTGTGCTAATGATGCTTGTTAATCACAATTAAGCAAATGCAAGTGGAATTAGTGAAAACAAGTGTAATGCAAATTTGCAAATTCACCCCTTATGCATGCATGCCAATGCTACAGTACACGAATCTGGCTTGGAAATCATTTCAAATGTTGTTTTAGAGCCAAGGCAAGTGATACAATATGAAAGCAGTGCATAATTTTCAAATTTGGAATTTCCCTCCAAAATTCAAATGAAAATGCAAATATTTTTGTGATCAAAATGCATGGTTTATGATGCATGAATTGGATAGTACATGTCAAGAGAGAAATGTTGCAAAAAGAACCACTTCAATTGGCCTTATGGTTCAAAAGTTATGCAAGCTTGAAGTTCAAAATCATTTGACCATGATTAATCCATATCTTTCCAACCATACATGAGAAATTCATGATCTCGGACTCTTTGGAAATGGGAGAACAAGATCTTCAACTTTCATGTTGGACAAAATTTCATTTGAAGCTTGCTTGGTGATGTAAACTTGAGGAGAAAACCTTTCCATTTTTGGCAATTTCAAATTACAGGTCACTTACTATTTTTGGAAACTTTTCATCTGACCTCAAATTCTTCAATGTTGATGTTTGAAATGTCAAATGAGACTTGTATGGACATGAATGAGGCCTCTCTAACCATCTCCCACCTTCAAATCCCTGATTGAATGCACTGTTGACTTTGGTTGACTTTCTAGGGTTTCAGATGAATTGGTCATTGACTGATGAGCTTTGAACATCCAACCTTTGGCTAAACCACTTCAAAATGATCCTTGAATCATATGAAATCATTGAACCAACCCTAGGGCTTCGATTCCATAGGAAATGCACTTGCTTGCTTGCACAACTGGATCTCCTGACCAGTCTTGACTGATGACTTGCACTAGGCAATGGACAATGCAATGCTATGCAGTGGACAATGCAATGCTAATGACCTAAACATGAAAATGTATGTACAAAATGGGAGGTGCAAATTTGAGGTGCTACAGCTGCCCCTATTCAATCAACTGGGAACCCGAACGGATGAGAGCAACGGCTGTCAGACTTTCAGGGTAAACAGGGATTGAATACAAAGAACCGTAGAAATTTGCACAACTGCGGGGATCCAAGAAAGGAAAGTACACCAACGGATGCTTCCAATGGGATCTGATACTTGTTATTGAGCCAGTCAAGATGTTTAACAATAACTCTACTGAGGATTTTGATTTTTATCAAAGGAACAATACATCCAAACGTCAACGGACGAATGGGAAAAACTCATCGTTTATCGAAACTAACGGAGAGGTAAATAAACAACTAGATGTCAACGGACAACTAGGAAAAACTCGACGTTTATCGAAACCAACGAAGAGGTAAACAAGACATCAACGGATGACCTGGAAGGAGATACAACTAGATATCAACGGATAACTAGGAAAAACTCGACGTTTATCGAAACCAACGGAGAGGTAAACAGACATCAACGGATGACCTGGAAGGAGATACAACTAGATATCAACGGATAACTAGGAAAAACTCGACGTTTATCGAAACCAACAGAGAGGTAAACAGACATCAACGGATGACCTGGAAGGGATATACGACTAGATGTCAACGGACAACTAGGAAAACTCGACGTTTATCGAAACCAACGGAGAGGTAACCAGACATCAACGGATGACCTGAAAGGGATATACAACTAGATGTCAACGGACAACTAGGAAAACTCGACGTTTATCGAAACCAACGGAGAGGTAACCAGACATCAACAAATGAATGGGAAGACTCGACCAGACGTCAACGGACGAACGGGAGAAGCTCGACGTTTATCGACACCAACGGAGAAGGTGACCAGACATCAACGGACGACGGATGAACTGGGAAGACTCGACCAGACGTCAACGGACAAACGGGAGAAGCTCGACGTTTATCGACACCAATGGAGAAGGTGACCAGACATCAACGAACGACGGATGAACTGGGCAGACTCGACCAGACGTCAACGGACGAACGGGAGAAGCTCGACGTTTATCGACACCAACGGATAAGGAGACCCTACTGGGGAAAAAGCCAATACAACCAAACATCAACAGACGATTGGGAAAAACTCATCGTTTATCGAAACCAACGGAGAGGTGAACTCTGAGGGGAAAGGTATCACTACACGTCAACGGACGTATAGGAAAAACTCAACATTTATCGAAACCAACGGAGAGGTAACTCTTTGGGGAGAGAAAACTAGACGCCAACGGACGAATAGGAAAAACTTAACGCTTATCGAAACCAACGGAGAGGTAAACAAGACATCAACGGATGACCTGTGGGGAATACAACTAGATATCAACGAATAACTAGGAAAAACTCGACGTTTATCAAAACCAACGGAGAGGTAAACAAGACGTCAACGGATGACCTGGAAAGGAGATACAACTAGATATCAACGGATAACTAGGAAAAACTCGACGTTCATCGAAACCAACAGAGAGGTAAACGGACATCAACGGATGACCTGGAAAGGAGATACAACTAGATATCAACGGATAACTAGGAAAAACTCGACGTTTATCGAAACCAACGGAGAGGTAAACGAACATCAACGGATGACCTGGAAAGGAGATATGACGAACATTGAAAGATGATGTCTACGGACACCAAAAGAAAGGAACCACGTGGGGACAACCACGACACTCACGGGTATCGCAAGGATGACATCTACATATGTCAAGGCAAGACTGAACACTTGCTGGGGGTCTCACTGGGGAGAATCAACCTTCCTTCCATGGACGAGTGAGGAAATAAACCTCTCTAGGGGGTATCAATCCTGAATGTTGTCCGCCAAGAGCAACTGTAGCAAATGTGCCGTACATATGTTGAACAAAGATCCGCCTCTGCTGGGGATATGGTTAGATTTAACACATGGATGCATATGTTTGAATTTTTCCATGGCGTAATGTTCCATATTGAATGGAAATGCTACGCGTTTTGAGAATGCAATGATTACTACATGCCAAATGCAAGATGATGAACTCCGGCTGGGGAGCCAAACTGATCAGATACTCCAACTCTGCAGGGAGACTCTGACTGAAGAAATACTCTGCGGGGAGAGCACCGACTTCTCACTCATGCTGGAGAAATAAAACTGTTACTGGGGATAGGATCCCAATCCACTCGGGGACTCCGCTTGTGGAACAAACAACGCGACTTCGCTGAGGAAAACAAGGCGACTTCACTGGGGAGAGCTGCCAATAGGTAGGATAAACTCTGCTTTGGGAAACAAATGCTACTCCGCTGGGGAAAACTCATCCAATCCACAGGTGGGATAAACTCTGTTGGAGATAACTTCCACCGGACCTGATCCACTCGGGGAACCTGCTGGGAAAATATCAACACAAACCTCTGCTTAGGAGATCTGCTAGGGAAAGCAACTCTGTTGGGGATAACACCCCAGATCATGCTGGGGATGGACCACAACCTTGCTGAGAAAAAGCATACTCTGGTGGGGATAACACCCCAGACTCTGTGCTGGAGATAGGCATCCATAACCCTGCTGGGAATAAGCGTTCACGACCACGCTGAGGATAGCAATATTTCAAACCCGACTGCTGGGGAATAACTATTCCACTGATACCTTCGCTGGGGATACAACATCCTTCTGACTCAGTGGGGATGATCCAACTGGGGAAATATCTGCTGGGGAAACATCCTCACAGATGACAACCTGCAAAACAGCTCAACACACATGCCCCAGGGGTTTGCATGGACAAGATATGCTCAAGTGTCCTCAACATTCAAAATGATTTTCAAATGTTTTATCTTTATGCACGTTATTGTTTAGCCTTCATGTTTTTATATGCAATGTTTATCAAAAATTCGGACGTTTTTGCAAACAAAACAGTAAAATAAAAACAAGAGAGCTATTTGTCTGAATAACGACTTTTATTGATTGAAAGTGTGCCTGAAAAGGCGAATACATCGGGAAGAAATTCCTAGAAAGAGGTAATTGCGCACAAAAGGAAAAATCTATCCTAATGGCAATGTGAACACGACATCCACTATTTCCAATTCTGTTATAACTCACAGATCATCAGTTTTCCTCCCAACTTCCTTGCTTTCTGAGAAGAATGACTGGACCGGTCACATCTTTGGAGATGGCAGACGACGAAGCGCGATGAAGTACAGATAACTCAGACTGTAGTCTTCGCTTTAATCCCTCTTTTGCCTGGATCGCCCTTTCGGGTTTTCAATCCACCGGGATACCCATTTTTGCCTAAGCCGCCCTTGCGGGTTTTCGACTTACCGGGTGTACAAATTCTTTTCATTTTTTATCCCTAATTTTTGCCCGAACCTTTTCTTTCTGTTTTTTTGGTTCGTCGGGATGCCCTTTTTTGCCTGGACTCTTTTATTCTTTTTTGTCCAGCGGGTCAATTTATGCGAAGTATTTTTTTACTACATCTGAGTTAACAGGGGACGGAAAATCTTCACCATCCATAGTTGTAAGCATCAAGGCTCCAACGGAGAAAACCTTCTTCACAACATATGGACCTTCATAATTAGGAGTCCACTTGCCCCTGTTATCTGTACCGGGAGGAAGGATCCTCTTCAAAACTAGATCACCAGTCTGATAGCTTCGAGGACGCACTTTCTGATCAAAGGCTCTCTTCATCCTTCTCTGATACAACTGCCCATGGCACACAGCTGCTAGCCGTCTCTCTTCGATAAGGCTCAACTCATTAAACCTTGTTCGAATCCACTTGGCTTCATCAAGCTTGACATCTAACAAGACTCTCAGAGAAGGGATCTCCACTTCAACTGGTAGGACTGCTTCCATACCATACACAAGGGAGTACGGGGTTGCCCCGGTCGACGTACGTACAGAGGTACAGTACCCATGCAAAGCGAAAGGCAGCATCTCATGCCAATCCTTGTACGTTACGACCATCTTCTGCATAATCTTCTTGATATTCTTGTTTGTCGCCTCTACAACACCATTCATCTTCGGTCTGTAAGGAGAAGAATTGTGATGTTCAATCTTGAAATCTTTACACAGCTCTTTCATCATCTTGTTATTGAGATTCGAACCATTATCAGTAATGATCCTTTCAGGAATTCCATAACGACAGATGATTTCCTTCTTGATAAATCGGGCAACCACTTGTTTGGTAACATTAGCATAGGAAGCTGCTTCCACACACTTGGTGAAGTAATCAATCGCAACCAAGATGAAGCGATGTCCATTCGAAGCAGTAGGCTCAATCTTCCCTATCATATCAATGCCCCACATGGCAAACGGCGAAGGCGAATTCATGACATTCAGAGGGCTTGGTGGTACATGCACCTTATCAGCATAGATTTGACACTTATGGCACTTCCGAGCGTATTTGAAACAATCGGATTCCATAGTCATCCAGTAATAACCGGCTCTCAACAATTTCTTAGACATTGCATGACCACCAGCATGAGTACCAAATGAACCTTCATGCACTTCTTGCATCAACATGTCTGCTTCGTGTCTATCACGCATCTGAGCAGAACCATGTCAAAGTTCCTCTTGTACAACACGTCATCCTAATTCAAGTAAAAGCTTCCAGCCAGCCTTCTCAGGGTTTTCTTATCATTCTTTGACGCACCTTCGGGATATTCCTGGCTCTTGAGGAAGTTCTTGATATCATAATACCACGGCTTCTTATCAACAACAGACTCGGCTGCAAACACATACGCAGGCCTCTCGAGTCGATTCACCGCAACATGTGGCACATGATTCCACCAATGAACTTTGATCATAGAAGATAAAGTAGCCAAGGCATCAGCCATCTAATTTTCGTCCCGGGGGACATGATACAACTTCACCTTCCTGAAGAACGTCAGTATTCTCCTGGTGTAATCTCTATACGGAATCAAATGCGGCTGGTTGGTATTCCAATCTCCATTGACCTGATTGATCACTAGAGCGGAATCTCCAAAAATGTCAAGCGTTTTGATCCTCAGATCGATGGCTTCCTCTATCCCCATGATACAAGCCTCATACTCAGCTTCATTGTTGGTGACGTCAAAAGTCAATCTAGCAGAAAAAGGTATATGAGCACCTTTAGGATTGATAAGCACTGCACCAACACCGTTACCATTCATATTCACAGCCCCATCAAACATCAATGTCCACTTGTCATCAGGATCTGGTCCTTCCTCGACAAGAGGCTCTTCACAGTCTTTCATCTTAAGATACATGATGTCTTCATCAGGGAATTCAAACATCATCGGCTGATAGTCATCAATCGGTTGCTCGGCGAGGTAGTCTGACAGAATACTACCTTTGATGGCCTTCTGCGACGTGTACTGGATATCATACTCTGTTAAAATCATTTGCCAACGGGCAACACGTCCGGTGAGAGCCGGCTTCTCAAAGATGTACTTCACTAGATCCATCTTAGAAATCAATAAAGTATTATGGTTCAACATATACTGCCTCAGTCGACGAGCAGCCCAGGCCAAAGCACAACAAGTTTTCTCAAGCTGCGAATATTTGATTTCACAGTCGGTAAACTTTTTGCTAAGGTAGTATATGGCATGCTCTTTTCGACCAGACTCGTCATTCTGTCCCAATACACACCCCATTGAGTTCTCAGTCACTGACAGGTACATTATCAATGGTCTCCTAGGAACTGGAGGTATAAGGATTGGAGGTTTCTGTAAATATTCTTTTATTTTGTCAAAAGCTTTCTGACAATCATCATTCCACCTGATTGCTTGATTCTTCCTTAGCAATTTGAATATTGGTTCACACGTGGCAGTTAGGTGAGATACAAACCTTGCAATGTAGTTCAATCTCCCTAAAAACCCATGAACCTGCTTCTCTGTTTTCGGTTCAGGCATTTCTTGAATAGCTTTGACTTTTGCTGGATCAACCTCAATCCCTTTCTCACTGACAATGAAGCCTAACAGCTTCCTGGATCTCACACCAAACGTACACTTGTTTGGATTCAGCCTCAGTTTGAACTTTCTCAACCGGTCAAACAACTTCTGCAAATTAACCAAGTGCTCCTCTTCTGTCTGCGACTTCGCAATTATATCATCCACGTACACTTCAATCTCTTTGTGCATCATGTCATGAAAGAGAGTCGTCATAGCCCTCTGATAGGTAGCACCGACATTCTTCAGCCCAAATGGCATCACCTTATAGCAAAATGTGCCCCAAGGTGTAATGAATGTCGTCTTTTCCATGTCCTCTGGCGCCATCTTAATCTGATTATAGCCCGAGAAACCATCCATGAAAGAGAATACCGAGGATTGAGCCGTATTATCAACCAATACATCAATGTGAGGTAATGGAAAATCATCTTTCGGACTCGCTCTGTTCAGATCCCGGTAATCGACACACATTCTGACTTTGCCATCCTTTTTCGGCACGGGAACGATGTTAGCCACCCACGGGGGATAAGTTATCACTGACAAGAAATCCGCATCGAACTGCTTCTGAACCTCTTCTTTGATCTTAACAGCCATATCAGGACTCGTTCTGCAAAGCTTCTGCTTGACTGAAGGACAATCTTCTCTGAGAGGTAGTCTATGCACCACAATATCGGTATCCAACCCAGGCATATCTTGATAAGACCAGGCGAATATCTCTACATACTCTCTCAGCATCTCAATCAACCTGCACTTGACCTCTGCCTTCAGAGCAGCCCCGATCTTGATATCTCTTCTGGCGTCCTCAGTACCAAGATTAACAATCTCCAACTCCTCCTGATGAGGTTGGATGACCCTTTCCTCTTGCTTCAACAATCTAACCAATTCTTTCGGGAGTTCACAGTCTTCATCACTCTCCTCTTCAGCTTGGTAGATGGGATTATTGAAATCATACTGAGCCATAACAGAACTGTTCATAGTGGATTCCGTGAGATCACTTCTGCATGTTTAATGCTTTGTTTTAGAAAAAAAAGTTCAAGAAAGTCACAAAAACAAAAACATTGCCATTTTTTATTTTTTAAAAATGAAAACAGAAATAGAAAGACAGGGATCACAAAATTGTTTGCAAAACGTCCTTTATTAATGATAATCATTGAAAACATGCTGAGGCCCTACAATGAACCACTACGTCTTGGGCAGAACGTAGGGTTTTGTGCAGAATGAAAAAAACAAAAGAAAATTACTCTGTTTGAAGAGTAACTTGGACCACATCTTCTGCCGTCCAATTGTTGATCATCTCCCCTGGTGCACACGGGCGAACCCAGTTGTTGAGATCACAATCACTGTCACCATCTTCACTACTAGCCGCAAAGACGTCACCGTGATTCATAAGCCCAGCGCTGGTAAAGGTACTCGGACCCGCTTGCATACCCTGCTCCGCCTGCAAAGGTTGATAGCCAATTCCAAACTTATCCTCTTTGATAGGCAAATCCACCATCTTGCCCCAGCCTTCAGCTCTACCGGAGTCGACAACCTCCTTGGCCTGCTTGTAAGATGCAATTGAGGCACCCAGCTTTTTCTGCTCAGCAAAAGCCACCCTCTCGAGAGCAACAGTCTCAAATGCCTAGCATAAGGTTTCGTGGATCTCGCCATCCACCTCTACATATTTGAAAGAGGATAGGTGACTCACCAGAATATCTTCTTCGCCGCACACGGTCACTATCTGACCATTCCAGACATACTTGAGCTTTTGGTGGAGAGTTGACGAAACTGCCCCTGCTGCGTGGATCCACGGACGCCCCAACAAACAACTGTAAGCGGGCTGGATGTCCATCACATAGAAGATTATGTCAAAAACCTCCGGACCTATCTTCACCAGCAATGTGACTTCACCAAAAACAGAACGCTTGGATCCGTCGAATGCACGCACAATCAGGTCACTCGGAGTAAGCACAACCCCTTCAACAGCTATCTTCTTCAAAATCTGCTTAGGCAACACGTTCAGCGACGAGCCAGTGTCTACCAACACGTGAGACAAAACAGCCCCCTTGCATTCCATGGTGATATGCAAGGCCTTGTTATGATTACGACCCTCAGGCGTTAAGTCTAGGTCAGTGAACCCTAAACCATGCCTGGTGCTCACGTTGGCAATAACCCCTTCCAGTTGTTTGACGGAAATCTCCTGAGGCACGTAAGCCATATTCAGCATCTTCAGCAGGGCATTACGATGTGCCTCAGAGCACAGAAGCAAAGAGAGTATAGAGATTTTGGACGGAGTCTGATTCAGCTGATCTACAATTTTGTAGTCACTCTTCTTGATTATTTTCATGAACTCCTCCACGTCTTTCTCGAACGAACCCTCAGGCACCTCCTTCTGAGCCGGTTCTTCATCAACCACAGCCTATTTGCCTTTAGCCTTGGCGAGAGCCTCGACGTTGTTGTATCTTAAAGGTTGTGGAGCAAACAGCCGTCCACTGCGGGTAAAACCTCCTGGTCCACCAACATTGTCCACAACGGGACTCACAATCACCGGAGTTCTACTCGGCACACCAATTGTCACAGGCGCTTGATTAACTGGCCTGACCTGATTCTCAACCCTTCGGTTGCTGCGATAAGCATTGTCATATTTCCACGACACAGCCCTACTGTCAACAGACCTTCTGACCGGAGCAACGATGGTATTCGGAATACTGGCGGTAACTGGTGCAGAGATGGTAACAGGCGTACCACTAGTTGTAGGTGCACTCACAACCCTCTGACCACGTCCTTCAGACGGTTTGAAGTAGATAGTGACAGTCGAGACTGACCCACGATCTCTATCAGCCTGACTGAATTGCAAACTGCCTTCGTCCATCAAACCCTGGACACCAGCCCTCAACTGACTATAGCCATTCTCTGATTCAGCGCAAACAACACAGCCTTGATTACAACCCGGGTAAACGCCCCCATTCAGCAAACGGCCCTTTACCACCAACAAAGAAGTCCGAACATCTTCAACACTGACCACCAGATCTTCAGCTTCTACCCCTTCAATATTATTCACTCGGTGTGCACCATGCAGCGGCATAGGGTTATTAACAACATTCGGCACAGGAGCAAAATTGATAGTTTTAGCGTCAATTAGGTCCTGGACTTTATGATGAAAAGCCCTGCAGTTTTCAATGTGATGCCCCGGCGCACCAGAATGGAAGTCACAACGCACGTTGGCATCATACCCAGGTGGTATTTTTGTCAACGGAGCCATAGTCCTCAACTCAACAAACCCTAGTCTGAGCAACTCAGGCAGTAACTCAGCATAGGTCATTGGCAGTGGATCAAAACGTCTATCAAGCATCCTCTGCCTCGGCTGATACGGACGTTGCTGTTGTTGTTGTTGTTGCGGTTGTTGTTGAACCCTCTGTTGTTGCGGTTGTTGACAAGGTTAAGGTGTCGGAATAGTCACAGCAGCAACCTGGCGATACTGATTTCTATTCGGATTTCTGCGGTGTTGAACAACATTAGTTTCACCCTCTCTCCGACGAGGTGCCCCAGCAAACGGCTTTTTGGAAGACGAGGACCCAACATCATGAATTTTACCAGCTTTAATCAAACTCTCTGTCCTCTCTCCGCAGATTACCACATCTGAGAAACTACCGAATGGGCAACTTCCCATCCGGTCCATGAAGACACCTTGTAGAGTACCAATGAACATGTCAGTCAGTTCCCTCTCCAGCATAGGGGGTTGTACTCTAGCAGCCAATTCACGCCACCTCTGGGCGTACTCCTTGAAGCTCTCTCCGGATTTCTGACAAAGACTCTGCAGCTGAGTCCGGCTCAGCGCCATGTCCATATTATGTTTATATTGCCTCAAGAAGGCCTCACCCAGATCTCTCCAATAGCGGATAGAATCTCTCTTCAGTTCCATGTACCAATCCAAGGAAGCCCCAGATAAGTTGTCTTGGAAGAAGTACATCCACATTTTCTCGTCATCGGTGTAAGCAGAGATCTTCCGATAATAAGCCTGCACATGGGTGCGAGGGCAAGATGTACCATTATACTTGTCAAAAGAGGGTGCCTTGAATTTGTAGGGGATCCTCAACCCTTCTACCAGACCCATATTGGTCACATCGAAACCCAAGGAATTCTGACATTCCATGGCTCTTATCTTCTCAGCAAGGGCATCCACCTTACGATCCCTATCCTCAACTCTCCCAACAGCTTC
Source organism: Lathyrus oleraceus (assembly GCF_024323335.1). Lineage (NCBI taxonomy): Eukaryota > Viridiplantae > Streptophyta > Magnoliopsida > Fabales > Fabaceae > Lathyrus > Lathyrus oleraceus. The sequence goes on from NC_066584.1 coordinate 276,785,094, forward strand.
ATCATCTTCACTAAGCAAAGTGAACATGTCCTCTTGTCTATCAACAATCGGAGCAGGATAACGAACAGGAGCCCGGGTAGCTCTAGCATTGACAGTCTCTGCAGCAAGAGGCTGTCCGTTGATTCTAATCCCCCTTAACTCATCGCCCACAGCGTAATCATTGGCGGGAGAAGCATCATTAACATTCTCATGAACTGGGACGCCCACCGGCGACGCTCGATTGGACTGCGGAATCACGGTCTCTTGTCTTTGAACCAGGGCTCGAAGTTCCTCTTGACCTTGCGCAACCCCTTGCATCATCGTCATAAACTGGGCCATGTTTGCCCTCATCTCAGCCAACTCCGTCTGAACTTGATCCATACTTCTCTGTTGATTGAGTCTGGTTGAATAACGACGCAGTCTTTGATCAGCTATCCTGCCTGACACAGGAACCAGAGTGAGAAGTCGCGAGCAAGAACACCTGTTATGCACAATGATATGAGTATGATGCTAATGCATATGATGCACATGATATGATCATTTCTCAGGCATTCAAAGAGCCTGATTCATCTTCGAAAGACGGTAACTTGCAGCAAGAACAACACAGAAGCAATACAAGAGAGATGAGTACAAGGTGAAACCAACAATCTCATCTATAGATAAGAGCAACAGGATCATACAACAAAGATTCAAAGATCCCAAGGATAAGAATACAACAGATGAATCCCACCCAACAAACCTGGGGGTGATTCTCAACATAAACATCAGAAATACAAGCTAAGACAAGCGACTTCCAGGAATGAGCGTCTTCAAGTAGTGACACTGGTCTATCAACAGGTCACACTCTGAACATTCTGGCAAGGGAGTGATCTTCTCCTTCAACTGTCTTCTAAGCTCCACAACTTCTCCTCCAAGTTGGTTCTCTGATGCATGTCTCAAGTCAACTTCCTTCTTCAACTGGATATCTTTGTCTCTGAGTTGCTTCTCCAAGTCTCTGATCTTCTTCTGATATCCGACTTCAGCTCTCTGCAATCTCAGGCATTCTCGGTGCTATGCATTCAACAAGTTCTCCATCTCTTCGTAAGATCTCTTCTTGCTCCTTACTCCACCAACATCAACACTCTGGATATCTCTGAGTTGATGAGTCAAGTTCAACCTATCAGCTTTGGCTTGGTACAACTCCATCTGGGCATCTTGCTCTTTCTCCTTCAACCGACGATTCTCCATCAGGGCTTGCTTGTACTGCTCAGCAGGTACACTCTCAGCAAGGATCAAAGGTGGTTGCACTTGCAAAGGCTTCATCCTATCATAGGGCAATAACAGAATTTCCACTCTCTTCTTGACCCACTTAGTGTAGTCAGGCATAGCAATGGCAAACTTCTTCCCTAAGACAGCTCCATCTTTAACACCAATAGACTTCCAAGCTCTTCCTATCTGCTCCAATCTAACAGGGTCACTCTGCTTCTCAAAATACACACTCTCAGCTATCTCAGCTTCAAGCGGTCTTCCATTCATCACGAACCCCAACTGGCGAAGAGAAAGAACCGGGTTGTAATTGATGCAACCCTTAGTCCCTACAAGTGGCACATTACGGAACTATCCACAACTCATAATAACATCACGCACATCCATCCGGTAAGATTGCCATCTGATATCATATGAGGTAAGAGACATAACCCTCTGAGTCCACTTATGAGTGCTCTGAGCATCCACAAAAGGTCCACTGACTGGCAGGAGAGACAAGAACCATCTGAGCAAAAGTGGGAGATAACATCTGATAGCTTCACCCTTACCATGCCTACTGTGAATGGCATAATAAGTGTCAGCTAACAGAGTAGGAACCGGGTTTCCTCCAATGAAGATAGTGACTGCAACATAGTCCACAAAGTTGGGCATACTTGGGAACAAGACAATCCCATAGATCATGATAGCCAACTAAGCATAAAAAGCTTCCCAATTCCCCTTCTCTGCTTCTTCTCTAGCAACCCTCAACAGGAACTTCAAAGGCAAACCCACAACATCCCCACTGGACTTCCAATTATCACTGACTTCCTTGAGACCCAAACGGAGAGCTCTGGAGACAACTCTGAAATCAACCTCCTTAGTCACGTCCAAGAAAGGAACCTGATACTGGATAGGAACATTCAGCAGAATGGAGTACTCCTCAAGAGTAGGCGCCAACTGATAATCCTGAAAAGTGAAGCAACGGAGCTCTGGGTCATAGAACTGAAGAAGAGTCTGCAACGGCACTAAATCGACTACCATCTTCAACAGTGTCAGAATATCCCCATACTGATCAACAAACCCCTTCTGGTTACCACTGGTCACAAGATTGCTCAACTCTATCAGAGACATCAAAGGCTCACGGTGAAAGCTGTAGGAACAAGTCTTCCGCTTCAACTCTGGGACTGTTGCCATCTTTATCAGTGAATAGACTCTGGAATGTACCTGAGAAATCATATGCATGCAGAGATTAGCTTTTTCTTTTTCTTCTTTTTTTTTTTAATTCTTTTTTTTTTTGCGTATCTTTTTGAAAATAAACATGCTATGATGCAAATGATGCAGACAAGACTGGCGGGCTGTACATCTCGGAACACAAGATCAAAGCTTCGGCTTGAACTCGGAACCACAATTCATCTGAAACCCAAAGTCATCTGATAAACTGTCATCTGAAGAACCAAGTCACCAACAGGATCACAAGTCACCAACAAGTCACCGACAAGTCACCAACTGTACCTGTAATAATGATCATTCCCTCCCCACTCACGGGTGTCATCTAGGCCAGGGTAAGGTCGAAAGAAACGCAGCATAAATAACCTTTCACAGAATATCATCATATACACACCCGAAGTATGTAAAGATAATATCCCATCAGGGTCTGAACTGCTCGTGATATCAATGTTCCGCTAAGTGGCGCAATACCACCCGCTTCCCATGAATCACTCTATTCCTAAGTTTTCTAGATTTCCCTCATAGCTTGGGTATTGGGCCTTTTACCTCATGTAACTCCCACCCCAACAGAGAGACAACACAGCACAGCCAGATGAACAGATGAATATGAATGAATGCAAACATAAATGCAAACATAAATGCAAACAATAAATAAATGAATGCAATAAATGAAACAGCAAAAAGCAACCAAACCCTAACCTAGAGAGCGCTAGGAGAGACTCGCTTAGGGAAGATGGACCAGCAAGAGGTCAACTTCTCTATTTCCCCAGCAGAGTCGCCAGCAGTCGCATTACGCGAAAAACCGGCGGGAAAACGAAACAACAGAGCCGCCACCGTGCGTTATTTATCCCAAAGGAGGGAAAGGAAACGCTCGAAGTAAACCTGGAAAAGACATGGTCTCGCGACCAAAGAGAGATGGGATCGGGAGTCGGTTATGCGAAGGGAAGGTATTAGCACCCCTACGCATCCGTCGTACTCGACGGGATCCACGCATAAAAGGAAGGATAAAGGTTGCTAAACATTGCTCAAACAAACATCAAACACTGGCTGAAAAGAGATACAGGAAAGACAAAAGAAACTAACTCGGCAGGATATCGCATCCTGGGCTACGTAGTCTGTCAGGCACAGACATCAGAGTCGACGTAGTTCGGGACAGGGGAAACGTGCTCGCTAGGATGTCGCATCCTATGCATACGTATCTTCTCTGACTGAAGAAGAATCAGAGCACTCGTAGCTCGGCTAACGCATGCCAAACAAAACCACACAGGAAACCGACTGCCAATCGTTGGGCTTACGTCAGACTCCACACAAACAGGCAAACATGGAAACCGAATGTCAATCGCTGGACTTACATCAGACTCCGAACCAACAAACACACACAGGAAACCGACTGCCAATTGCTGGACTTACATCGGACTCCAAGCACACAACAATAGGATACGAAATGCCAAGCGATGGTCTTACATCCATCTCCTAACACACACAAGACAAAACAAAAAGGGTGCCCGGAGAGATCAGCTCATCTCCTGCCTACGTACCTCATCTGGTATGAGGATCAGGGCAACGTAGTTCCCCTACGCAGGGACAAAGGACTAGCCTAACCAGAGACTGGGAAATGACAAACTAGAAGGAAGACTAACTCGAGCCTAATAGTTATCATGCAAATTCACCATGGTTCTAGGTCAAGGTTTCTATCTAACTTGCACAGGGAGCAAGCCAAACCTAAACAGCACAGGCAAAGCAATCATCACACAAATAGCACACACTATATACAAACAAAGTGGGCTCACACAAGGTTAGGCTGTGAAACACAAGCCAACTGGAATCGGGTGATGTTAGCTCTGAACCCTAACATTGAGAGTTAGGGTGAAGCAGATGAAATGGAGATGAGGGGTGTGCCTCATAGCTCTTATCCCTGGCCTGGGAGAGCTTGACTCAGATAGAAGGTGTGGGAGTTCAAAAAGCAGGAACTCTTCTATCCACATGTGACTGACTCAACAAAGATCTTGGGTTAATCCACAATGCATCAACACAATGGTGTGAGCAAAGTGGATGACTCACTGAATAGCAGGAGATGGATTACACATCTCTTTTGTCTGCCAATTGCCTCATAGAGGTCTTTTCCTGCTTGGCACAAACTTAAACAAACACAAGCATTGCCTCTTAAAGAGGGCTTCAGACAGGTGCCTGCCCAAGTAACAGGACAGGTCTTCCAGACTACATGAAGTCAGAGAAATTATACCTCAAATGGTTAAGCAACCAAGCAAAGCAAAAGCAAGTTCACAATGAACTTAAGCAACTAATGTACCTGAAAACAATCCAACTCAATCAGTACACAACTCAAAAAAGTCAAACAGACAACCAATGGTCAACAGTTAACAGACATAGTCAAACAAGCAATGTTACAATGTGCAAGGCACAAGCTCAACTCAAATGAGCTAACATCAACCTAAAAAACAAGTCAAGATTAGTCAACATTAACCAATTAGTCAACTCAAGCAATGTGAATCAATCCCCTTATGATCATGTGCTTCTTAACCTGAAAACAAAGCTCAAACATAAGCACAAACCACTAGGACAAGGCCTAGGGTCAAAGAGGGAGAAATAATTCAAAACAGAACATGAAAATTGACATGAATCAACTTTAGTCCAATAAGAACATAATCCAAAAAGTTCCACATCCATACCATGCACCAAAATCATTTCACAAGTCAAATAAGGTAAAGCATGCAAGTTGGAAGCTCATTGAAGCAACAGAATAAACAAATCCACATTAATTCCAAAATGGTTCAATAAATCCCAAGAAAAATCATGGCTAAACAGAACACATCACATGATCAACATGCCAAAAATCAAGGCATTTGGACAATTTTAAGCATGGAAATCAAATTCCATAAGGCAAGGTAAGCACAAACAAGCTCAAATAGGGCACAATGGCTACATCAACTTCACACAAGCCTAAAACAGAATTGACAAATGATAAATGCCTCAAACCAAAGCCACAATAAACTTCAAAGTGTCTAGAAGCAATGTGCAAAATTTCAAATCCATATGATACACAACCAGCATTTCACAAATCATGGAAGTTCATAACTATTCAAAAGTCCACAAATGGTCATCCAGCAAGAAAAATCCCAAAAAAATCAGAAATCAATCCAAAAATTCTACAAAAAATTATGATCAATCCTAACATCCAGAAGAAGCATCATGCGAAAAATCACATCAATTGGAATTTATTTGGCATGGCAAAGAAAATCATCAAGTTGAGAAAGCAAAGGTGTGACACACATTGTCACACCTACATTAACCAGATTATATCTCAACAACCATAAATGCTAAAAATGCAAACTCAACACCAAAATGTCCAGCAAGATGTCTAGCTTAAGCATACCAAATTTTAAAAGCATTGGATTAAAATTCATCATTTCACAAAGCAAATGGCAAGGTAGGTCAAGAAAACACACATGTGAACAATCCCTAAGCAAGATTAAAATCCATCCAGGCACAAATTGTGGAAAAATAGTCAAAAAATACTAGACATCATGAGGAGAGCAATGCAAAAATTCCCATGCCATTTGGATCAGTAATCATGGAGTTATGAATTTTCAAAGTGAATGAAAAATTAAAAATCATGAAATAGCATACATGAACATGGATGAGTAAAATGAACTAAAATGCAAATGGCAATATTTGGAAATGTCTCAGCGGGGAATCGAAGTGAGCGCTTATTCGAATTGAGGCGCTCATAAGTGAAACGCGCCGTTTCACTTAAGTCCATGTGGCAAGGCAAATCAGTCTGAACCAATCAAAACGCCACGCCAAGGCCACGCGTACCAATACATGCTCGCTAACACCAAAACACATGCAGAAAGGCGCTTATGAAGATCAAACACGATCTGGAAATGAAAACCCTAAGTTCTTCATCATGTTCATCACATTCATACGCTCAAGAACAAAAATGCCAGAATCCAAAAATGATTACATCAATGTGTTCATCTTTCCACGTACATTAACATGCCATGCCTAATTTAACCTAATTCTCAATAACATGAATGGATCGAGCAAGAAAAGTTTCATAGGTCAAACTTAAAATCCTCATAACTAATTCATATCTGCATGGATTTCATGGATTTAAAGCTCAGATTAATCACCAATGAAAGATCTACCATAAGCATACAACAATTTCATGAATCATGACATTCGAATTCTGACCTTAATGGAAGTGCAGAAACGGAATTGATGTTTTCAGGTCTTGCTAAGCACAAACAGGTGATCTTTAGCTCTCATATGATGGAATGGATGAAGGTTTGGAGGTTAAGCTTGCACGATTTGTCCAGAAAATCCAACTGCCATGGATGAGCTTCAAGTTCCAACTACCTTCAACTTGCACGAAATCTTTGGAATCTTGCTTCAAACTTGTTCTACAATACTCATGGATGATGACTTGATCAAGAAAAGAGCCATGGATTTGAAGAAAATTCAGAAAAGTGTGAGAGCAAAATTGTGAAGATTGGATCTAGATCTGAGAATTATGATGTGTTCATCTCATTTTCTGTTATGCTTAGCTATATATATGTTGTGCTAATGATGCTTGTTAATCACAATTAAGCAAATGCAAGTGGAATTAGTGAAAACAAGTGTAATGCAAATTTGCAAATTCACCCCTTATGCATGCATGCCAATGCTACAGTACACGAATCTGGCTTGGAAATCATTTCAAATGTTGTTTTAGAGCCAAGGCAAGTGATACAATATGAAAGCAATGCATAATTTTCAAATTTGGAATTTCCCTCCAAAATTCAAATGAAAATGCAAATATTTTTGTGATCAAAATGAATGGCTTATGATGCATGAATTGGATAGTACATGTCAAGAGAGAAATGTTGCAAAAAGAACCACTTCAATTGGCCTTATGGTTCAAAAGTTATGCAAGCTTAAAGTTCAAAATCATTTGACCATGATTAATCCATATCTTTCCAACCATACATGAGAAATTCATGATCTTGGACTTTTTGGAAATGGCAGAACAAGATCTTCAACTTTCATGTTGGACAAAATTTCATTTGAAGCTTTCTTGGTGATGTAAACTTGAGGAGAAAACCTTTCCATTTTTGGCAATTTCAAATTACAGGTCACTTACTATTTTTGGAAACTTTTCATCTGACCTCAAATTCTTCAATGTTGATGTTTGAAATGTCAAATGAGACTTGTATGGACATGAATGAGGCCTCTCTAACCATCTCCCACCTTTAAATCCCTGATTGAATGCACTGTTGACTTTGGTTGACTTTCTAGGGTTTCAGATGAATTGGTCATTGACTGATGAGCTTTGAACATCCAACCTTTGGCCAAACCACTTCAAAATGACCCTTGAATCATATGAACTCATTGAACCAAACCTAGGGCTTTGATTCCATAGGAAATGCACTTGCTTGCTTGCACAACTGGATCTCCTGACCAGTCTTGACTGATTTGCACTAGGCAATGGACAATGCAATGCTATGCAGTGGACAATGCAATGCTAATGACCTAAACATGAAAATGTATGTACAAAATGGGAGGTGCAAGTTTGAGGTGCTACACTTGGTTGATATCCAGATTGGATCCAATCAAGTATATCTTTGAGAAGCCTGCTTTAACCGGGAGGATTGCCCGTTGGTAGATGTTGTTATCTGAGTATGATATTGAATATCGAGCTCAAAAGGCTATTAAAGGTAGTATCTTGGCTGACCACTTGGCACATCAGCCGACTGAAGATCATCAGTCAGTTCAGTACGACTTCCCAGACGAGGAGATTCTGTATTTGAAGATGAAAGATTGTGATGAGCCTACACTCGATGAAGGTCCAGAGCCTGGTTCCAGATGGAGTATGGTATTCGATGGCGTTGTAAATTAGTACGAAAATGGTATTGGGGCAGTAATCATTACTCCTCAGGGCACACATATTCCTTTTACAGCAAGGCTAACTTTCAAATGCACGAATAATATGGATGAGTATGAGGCATGTATTATGGGATTGGAAGAATGCATTGATCTGAGGATCAAGCATCTCGATGTTTATGGTGATTCGGCCCTCGTTGTCAATCAGATCAAGGGTGAATGGGAAACGAATCAGCCTGGTCTTATTCCATACAGAGATTATGCGAGGAGGATTTCAACGTTCTTTACTGAAGTTGACTTCCATCACATTCCTCGAGAAGATAATCGGATGGCAAACGCTCTTGTTACGCTTGCTTCAATGATTGTGGTCAAGTATTGGAATGAAGTTCCCAATATCACCGTGATGCGCTTGGATTGACCAACTCATGTGTTTGTAGTTGAAGAAGTAAAAGATGATAAGCCATGGTATTATGACATCAAGTGTTTCCTTCAGAACTAGGTTTACCCGCCTGGGGCATCTGTGAAAGACAGGAAAACTTTGAGAAGATTGGCAGGTAGTTTCTACCTCAATGGCGAAGTGCTTTACAAGAGAAATTTTGAAATGGTTCTGCTCAGATGCGTGGATAGACACGAAGCAGACCTGTTGATGACTGAGGTCCATGAGGGTTCATTTGGTACTCATTCCAATGGATATGCCATGGCTAGAAAGATGTTGAGAGCAAGCTACTATTGACAGACAATGGAGTCTGACTGCTGCAAATACGTGAAGAAATGCCATAAGTGTCAGATTTATGAGGATAAGATTCATATTCCTCCGACACTTCTGAATGTGATTTCATCACCATGGCCTTTCTCTATGTGGGGAATTGACATGATTGGCATGATTGAGCCGAAAGCGTCCAATGGACACAGGTTTATTCTCGTAGCGATTGATTACTTCACCAAGTGGGTTGAAGCTACATCGTATGCGAATATGACCAGGCAGGTGGTCATGAAGTTTATCAAGAATCAACTCATATGCCGTTATGGTGTGCCTGATAAGATCATTACTGATAATGGATCTAACTTGAACAACAAGATGATGGAAGAGCTGTGTAGTGAGTTCAAGATTGCACATCATAATTCTTCTCCTTACAGACCCAAGATGAATGGGGCTGTTGAAGCTGCTAACAAGAATATCAAGAAGATTATCCAGAAGATGGTTGTCACGTACAAAGATTGGCACGAGATGCTGCCATTTGCTTTGCATGGATATCGTACATCCATCCGCACTTCAACAGGGGCAACCCCTTTCTCTCTTGTTTACGGCATGAGAGTCTTGATGGAGGCCAAGTTGACTGATGCTGAATGGATTCAGAGTTGTTATGACCAACTGAATTTGATCGAAGAGAAGAGATTGACTGCCATGTACCATGGTCAGTTATATCAGCAGAGAATGAAGAAAGCATTCGATAAGAAGGTCAAGCCTCGTGTGTTCTGAGAAGGTGACCTTGTGCTCAAGAAAGTCTTGTCTTTCGCACCCGATTCCAAGGGCAAGTGGACTCCAAACTACGAGGGTCCATATGTTGTCAAGCGAGCCTTTTCAGGCGGTGCTTTGATACTTACAACTATGGATGGGGAGGATTTCACTCGTCCTGTGAATTCAGATGCAGTCAAGAAATACTTCGCCTAAGAAGAAAAAAAACAGAATAGCTCGCTAAGTTGAAAACTCTAAAGGGCGGCTTAGGCAAAAGTTAGAGATTCCAAATCAACATTTGCCTTGCATGAAAGAAGATAACATGACCATTTGTTCATACATGAGCATTTTGGAGGGAAAATGGACAATTCAAATTTGGTTGACCATACAATCAAATTAACACTTCCATCATGATTGTTGAATGATTTTGAGTGAATTTGTACCTCAGCATGGCACTATTCACGTGTGGCATGTACATGCTAAGCACACTTGCCATTTTTGCAAAACACCTTACATCTCCTTAATCAAGATTAGCCATTGCCTAATTGGATTAACAGCATCATTAAGAGATCATATAAATACCAAATCATAATTATTTTTCAGAGGAGAAGCATTTTCATATTTGAAATTTTCCATTCCCTCCATTTTTTCTCTCTCTTCGAATCTCTCAATTCTTCACATAAACCTTCATCTTCTTTGCATAATCTGGTTCATCATGTATCATTGAGTAGGAATCAACCTTTGGTTTGAAGAATTCGGTTCAGATTTGAGCTACACAAGCACATGAACATGGAGACGGAAACTTGAAATTGAGCTAGATCCAAGTGCTTTCAACCATTACTTTTTGCATCAAGCTTCAAGGCAAGGATATTGGAGAAGATCTGGAAGTTTTGGAAGCTTGAACACACGAGTTTGGATCACTGCAAGTTCAGGTAGGTGAAATTCGATTTTCTCTTTTTGCCAATTTATTGCCATAAACATGTAGAGCTTGTTACACTGAGAATGCTTATATGATTATATTCGAATTTGGTTAAGAAATGAACATGCCATCTGGAATTAAAGTTTTGACACCAAATATGTTCTTGCTCGATCTGTGAAATACATGAGGTTTTAGGTTGATTTGATATGATATTCATGATCCTCGTTGAAGGAGCTTTCGAACCATATATACTTCGTCCATTTCTGAAAAATCCACGGCGGAGCTCCGCCTGGTTGGCCGGAGAAGACGGTTGCTCTGCCGTCTGGTTATTGTCCCTAGGGTTTGCGTTGAAACGCAACATTTCAATGAGCGCGCCTTGAACCTCCCTTGCGTGCGTTCGATACCTGGCCAATGCGTTTTTATGAATTTCATTTGAATTACCATTTCCTGTCTGGCGCGTGTTCGAGTCCTGGTTCATGTCTTTGCTGGATTTTATTTGAATTGACATTTCCCTCCTTTTCATGTTTAATCCATTTTATTTCTCCAATTTCAAAAAATCATTAAAAAATAGTAGAATGCTTCAAATTGATCCCAATTTTTTTTAACATTCTTGTTTTGATCTCTAGTTTTTTATAGGATTTATTTCATGATTTGTTGATTGCTAGATTTTTGATGTGTGATTTTTGATTGAACCATATGCCAAATTGATATGTCATGATAAATGCTTTGTGAAATGCTCATCTTTTATCCAATTGATTTGAAATTTGGCATGCTTGATCCTCACATGTGATATGATTTTTTAGCTTTGGTGTGAGATTTTAATCATATGATATCACTGTTTTGGACACATGAAGATATGTTGTGACAATTTGTGTCACATTTTTGGTATTCAATTTGTGCATTTTTGTTTACCTATCATATGAGATCTTCTGGATTTGATTTTTTGCAGGATGTTTGTTCATAACATGAGTAACTTGCATAAAAAAATTTCATGATCATTGGATGCATTTCTGTTTTGATTTGGATTTTCTAATTTGGATGTCCATATTGTGCATATTTGCTTGCCTTTGCTTCACATTGATCACTTGATGCCTTTACCTTGTGAATTGATGCTGGTCCTTTTGAGGACATCTTATGACATGTTTGAACTTACTTTGTGCAAAAGATTGAGTTCTGTTTTCATCATTTGATTTGGTTTTGAACCTAGTCTTTGTACTAGTGTTTTGTACATGAACTAATTGTGCTTTGTGTTTTCAGGTTTGGACATTTAGCATTGATGTTTGGTTTGATCTCACTTTGTGAGATACAAATGCCTTTAAGCACTAACTCTTGCTGTTTTGTAGGTTCTAATTGATGCTCATGAGTTCACTTGATTGCTTGAGCATTGTTCATTAAGTTGTAAACATTGGATGGTTTCACTGTCTGTTTCCTGATTGGTTGTCTGAGATATTAACTGTTTAGCTCTTGTACAGGTACATTAGTTGCTTGATTTTAGCTCTTGCTTGAGCTTCGGATTATGGTTGATACACCACTTAGGTAGTTACTCTCTTACTCCATGTAGTCTGGAAGTCCTGTCACCTTTTTGGCAGGCATTTTGGCTGAAGTCCTCCTTATGAGGCTCTGTTTGTGATTGTTTACATTTATGCCAAAGACCTCTAAATGAGGCATGTTACTTGATAAGTCCTCCTAAGTGAAGAGGCAATTGACAGATAGAAGGGATTAGCAATCAATCCCCTGTTATTCAGTGAGTCTTTCATTATGCTCGCACTACGTGCTGATGCTTTTGAATAAACACCCAAGATCTTGTTTAGAGTCTGTCAAGTGGAATAGGATCCCACATTCTGGATCCACACTCTTTCTTTGTTATAAGCTCACCCAGGCCAGGGTTAAGAGCATGAGGTCTCATCCTCATTTCCATTTTGATCAGCTTCACCCTAACTCTCAATGTTAGTGGTTAAGAGCTCACAGATTACCATTACAGTTTGGCTTGTTTGTCGAGGTTGATATGACCCCTCTTGACTAAAGCCCACCTATTTGATTGAGCCTCTTGTTTGTATATAGTGTGTGATGCATTGTTTGCTTGGTTGCTTTGCACGTGTTTGTTTTTGCTCATCTATTTGTTTTGAGGAGTTAGATATAAGTCCATCTATTGGCATTCTGTTTCCTGTTTGTTTTGAGGAGTTAGATATAAGTCCATCTATTGGCATTCTGTTTCCTGTTTGTTTTGAGGAGTTAGATATAAGTCCATTTATTGACATTCTGTTTCCTGTTTGTTTTGAGGAGTTAGATGTAAGTCCATCTATTGGCATTTTGTTTCCAGTTTTGTTGTTAGGAGTTGGATGTAAGTCCATTGATTGGCATTCTGTTTCCTCTTTCTGTGGTTCTCTATTGAGACTGGCTTATTGTTTATACCTTGTGTTGCCTTATTCCAAAGGATGGGACTTACTTGGATCATCCATATGATCTCAAGAGAGCAACCTTATTTGTGTTTGCATTCCTTTATCTCCCACCTCTTGCATGCTTAACCTTGATCCTTTTTCATCCCTAACCCAAACAAAAAAACTTTTGTGCAAACATTTGACTTGTTTTCAACATTAGAAACCTAGGCCTTACGCCTTTGATTTTCAAACTTTCTTTTCACAATACTCATTTTGAATTGAATCGTTAAGTCAACTTTGACCATTTTGTACATACTTCTAATTGGTTAATGCAACCCACTCAAATATGTTTCTTTGTGGTTCCAATGTCCACTTCTTAATCAAATTTTTCATAACCTTTAGCTATTAGGTTTGAGTTATCTTTGTGGTAGATATAATACTCACCTATGTCCTTAGTGATGGACAATAAGTCTTCCATGCTTATTATAGGGCATAATCCCTCATTAGCATGTCGAAGCTATCCTCACATGGTGGACTTGTGGTTTTTCATGTCGAGTTTTCTCCCTTTGATAACAAAATACCTTAGGGCTTTTGGGTCAATCAATCCACTCACTTGTTTTGAAATTTTTTACCCGAACTACGAGGTTTTGATCCTTATCTTTCATGAGAAGGTACGTAGTCAATGGGTTCATCCAGCCAAACACAAAATGTAAATAAACTTCTATATTCTTTTCTCATCTCTTCAATCATGTTTGCACAAAAAACTTTTATAACAATAACCTTTACAACAAGCGTGAAAAGGGCTCCCTAGGAGTACCTAGGATGTTGTGGGTACCTAACACCTTCCCATGACATAACCAACCCCCTTACCCAGATCTCTGACCCCCTTTTACTAGTTTTGTTTGTAAAACTTTATAGGTTTTTGTTCGCTTTCTAACCATTCCTTTGGATAAATAGAAGTGTGGTGGCGACTCGACTTTGTATAGTTTACCTTGGATTTAGTTAATATCTCTAATGGTAACGAATACACCGCTACATTATCCATTTTCTTTTCTTCTTTTGCTCACTTGAGCACATGTTTATGTTAATGCAATTTGCCTTTTGCTCACTTGAGCACATAATTGTGTATATATATCTTTTGTGCTTGTGTTTGTCTGTTTGTTGTGAACCAAATGCAAAGAATTGGACAAAATGGACTTAGATCTTAGGACTTTACCCAAGCTAATGGAGTTTGAAGAGCAACTAGGCCTCATGCCTTTAGAATGCTTAAATGTCAAAGAGCAACTAGGCCTCATGCCTTTAGAATGCTTAAAGCTTGAAGATGAACATTGAAAGGACCATATTCTAAACTCCCTCTTGTCCATTCTTTGATTGTTAATAGAACCTTTTGATGTGTGTGTTTCTTTGTGCTAGGGATTCCAACTTGATCCAAATTGAGGAACCATTGCCATGAGCTACTAAGAAAGAGGGATCCAAGATACCTTGAGGAACTTTTCCAAGAGCTTTATTTGATTGGTGATTGCTTATTCCAAAGGATGGGAGCTACTTGGATCATCAATATGATCTCAAGAGAGTAACTCCTTTTGTGGTTTTGTTCCTTTATCCCTTACCTCTTGTATGCTTAGGACCTTAGCCCTTCTTCTTCTTCTCTCCACTCTAACCCAAGCCAAAACATTTGTGCAAACATCTAACACTTGTTTTCAACCTTAGAAACCTAAGCCTTATGCTTTTGATTTTCAAACTTTTATTTTCATAACACTTATTTTGAATTGAACTCCTAAGTCAACTTTGACCATTTTTGTAAATACTTTTCATTGGTAAATATAACCCATTCAAATGTCTTTTGTGGTTTCAATGGCCACTCTCTTAATCAAAACTTTTTCATAACCTTTAGCTATTAGGTTTGAGTTATCCTTGTGGTAGATGTAATACTCACCTATATCCTTAGTGATGGACAATGAGTCTTCCATGCTTATTATAGGGTTAACCCCTCACTAGCATGTTGAAGCTATCCTCACATGGTGGATTTGTGGTTTTAGGTTGAGTCTTCTCCCTTGGATAACAAAAGACCTTAAGGCTTTTGGATCAATCAATTCACCAATTCATTTTGAAATTTTTACCCCGAACTACGAGGTTTTGATCCTAATCTTTTTTAAGATGGTACGTAGGCAATGGGTTTATCCATCCAAACACAAAATGTAAAAAACTTGTACATTCTCTTCTCTTCTCTTCAATCATGTTTGCACAAACAAATATTTTTCACAAAAAACAAGAACCTTACAACAAATGTGAAAAGGGCTCCCTAGGAATACCTAGGATGTTTTGGGTGCCTAACACCTTCCCATTGCATAACCAACCCCCTTACCCAGATCTCTGACTCTCTTTTACTAGTTTTTGACTCAATAAAACTTTTAGGTTTTTGTTCGCTTTCTAACCATTCCTTTGGATAAATAGAAGTGCGGTGGCGACTCGACTTGTATGGTTTACCTTGGATTTAGTCAATATCTCTAACGGTAACGAATACCCCGCTACACAGTCCACACAAAAGTTTTTTAGGGTTTTTGTTCTTATTATGTACATTAATGGTCAAAGACCAAACAAGCAAACAAAATATACACAAACAAGATATATCACAGAATATGGTCCAAGTGGACAAAGTGAAAAGGCATTAATATAAACAATTAGAATAATATGAATAATGGCAAATGAATAGAGCTTTAAAATTAAAGTGCATAAAAATAAAGGACTTGAAATTAAATGTTAGTTGTTAATGAGTTAGAAGTTAGTATTGTTTTGCTTTTGCTTTTCTTTAAGTCATTCTTTGGAGAACACTCAACCCACTTATCACAAGCATGGATCCTTGAGCCAAGACATCTTACAAAAGAAGGAAAAAAGGTCAAGTTTTCACACAATACCATGAAAGAGGGGTGACTTACAATCTCACTAACTAGAATGCTATGCCTTTTTGTGTTAGTAGTTAGTGTGCCATAAGGCAAATTTAGCGCTATGTTAAGCAATCGTAATTGGACTTATGTAGAAGTCACAACTATTTGAGGCCGGGCAATAGAATTTTGGTGTTAATGCATGTTAGAGACATAGTATAATGGACTATGCTCATGAAACATACCACACACAAAAAGAAGATGCAAAAGAGGTTGCCTAATCTCATCCATACTCATGTTGATTTTTCAATCAACTAGCTTTAGGACTTTGAGATATCATAAGCCAGATGAAATGGATGCATAAAGAAGGGGAATTAGATGAAGAAGGAGGGGAATTGATCAAAACTCAAATTGGTCAAAGGAGGACTTTTACCAAATTAATACCATTCATTCATTTTGGGAGATGGAATGTACATTCCATCAATCCCCTAAATCCAATGATATTAATTTGACAAAGTCAAATCAATCTTGATCAAGGCCCAACAACAAGAGTCAAACATAAACAAGTCATCACAATTGGTCAACACAATTATTTGGCATTTATTCCAATTAAAAATACTAAAATAATGCAGTTAAATTAAATATGGTTTGTCAAATTCCTAAAACCTCATTAAAACACCAAAGAAATGGCCATGAGATTTATCATAGGTCAAATAAGGTCAAAGGATGATGCGTCTCGTGAATGAATATAAAATATAGTCTATCGGGTACTTGACTACAAGTGCACAGTCCAGTCGTTTTAGTTTTAAAAGATATCGAACCCACGGGGATCGATGGTCAAACTAATGCTATCGATGGTACTATGTTTAGCTAAGGGGATGATTTTTAAAGGTTTGGGTGAACATAAATTAAATCTAAAGAAAATTCAGTTTTAAGATAATATTAATAAAAGGATATCAGTATGCAACACATTAATCATCAGGGTTTCGATAAGTCGCTGGTGTATATTTTAATTACCAAATATCTTTTAGTAGAAAATACTCATTTAAAAGGCTTTATCTCACACTCTCATGATTCTTGACTCGGACTATACTTTTAAGTCAGAATGTACGCTCTCGCTGTCCCATTTGAAGTTAAAAATACTTTTTGAAAATAAATAAGTTCTAATTGCTTTTAAAGTGCTCTCGCTGTTTTTAAAATTAATGCCTAGTTTTTACTGTCCAGTTCGACCCTCACGCTCTCGTGATTGTTGGTTCTAACCTTAGTTAATTTCCCACTCTCGTGGCAAAACTGTATTAAATAGCTTCCTACTCTCGTGACAAAGTTAATTAAAATTAAAAACCACATCCAAAAAGATTATTTTAGAAAAGAAGTTTACACCGATTATTATTAAATCCTGTCTAATTAAATTGTTTACATACTGATACCGGTAGTTTAGCCGGACATATTAATTAATGCAAACACAGACGAACATAAGCAAACTAATAACAAGGCAAACATGATTATTTAATAATAAAGCAATAATAAGAATAATTGAATAAAAACCTGGAACTTTGATTAATCGAATATGCCGAATCTTGAAGTACTTGAGCAGTCCTCCACAGGTCGGTAGGATTCTGCTTCTTCGAAACAATTGCTTAAATAAATTAAATAGATTGCAAAAGTTCCCCAGTGTAGGAAACTACTACTTTTGGCTAAATGAAAAACAGAAAGGGAAGGGAAAAATCAAAGCTCTGAACGGAACGGTAAACAAATTGCGGTAAAAGAAAACAATGTTGCTGAAGAAAATTAATAGAAAACAAAATTGCAGTGGAAAATAAATGTAGAGAAAATAGCTTGAGAGTTTGCTTCAGGGAGGCTCCAAACAAACATGCCTGTAGGTTTCCAACTTCCATCATTTTATAGTATCCATTTGGTCTTCATAGTTGAGAGAAATAAGGGTGACTTGGTTGAGTGAGAGATTCACGGGAAAGTGGGTTGAGGAGCGAAAAATGGGGCGTGTGGATCACTTCTGTTGACAAATTCATTTTGCCGCCTTTGCCTTTGTGACGGTCGTGGTGGGCCTGTGGAGTTCGTCACACTCAGGGAGTGACGGTCGTGACGGGGCGTGTGACGGTCGTCACGCGTACAAGATTTAATATTTCTGGTTTTTCTACTGCTTCTCTTCTGTTTCTTCTTCTTTTCCTTCCTTTTCTATACTTTGCTCATTTAAGCATGTGAATTGAAATACCTGTAAAAATAACTCGAACACTTGCGGAATAATCGGAATATAAATGAAAATGGTACGATTTTTGAATGTAAATCAAGGCAAATATACGATGTATTTTCGCATTATCAAACTCCCCTATACTTGAATCTTTGCTTGTCCTCAAGAAAATAGTTAGTATAAAATTTGAAACACTAGTTAAACGCGAATATATGACACATTTCCAATTCGTACGTGGTTGTTAGGTATTCCGTTAGAATGATAGATACTCAAATAAAAGACTAAAGATACAATGATAACACAAGTAATAAGCATTAACATAGATCTCTCTTTTGTACAAACCAGTTCGAATCATGCTATTATAGCTCAACCTAATGCTTCTCATTCCTATTTCACCCGGTTTCATTCTAGCGCAATCACATTAAGCCCTTTGCCTTTACACGCACTTAGTGAAGTAGCCGGTTAGTGGCTTTGATCCTTTTTTAGCACAGGGTCTGGTACACTAGTGTGGTAACCCTTTATATATCCCATTTGAAGGTTGTGGGGGATCAAACCATAGTTCTCCCTACCGAGTCCAGTACCAGGTACCTCTGAACCAACCAGCAACAAGTTTTTTTCTTCCTTTTGTATATCTTGCAACCGTTTGTATGGTGCATTTTCAATTTCTCGATAACAAAAGTATGAAGGATCTTCTTAATTCGTAGACATCAATCACTTATATTCATCGGCTCTTCACATGGTTTGTGTTTAATACGGTGTTGACTGCTAGTATAAACTACTAGGGGTTAATCTAGAATGGAAACTTAAGGTATTAGTATAATGGGTATTCAAACTGATCTCGCAAAAGTGAGAGGTCTAAGGTGTCAGGACAGTATCAATCTTGTTAGATTTTTCTCAGCTTCCTAACATAACCTATGTAAGACAACCTATATACTCGTAGGGTATGCATTTAACATAAAAACAAAAAAAATTGTTATGGAAAATTAGATAGAAATAAATGAACAATTAGATACGGAACAAATAAACGAAAGACAAATTTTTTGTTATGGCTAAAAATAGAAACAAATAAAGGAAAGACAAGGATTCCCTCCCACACTTAAACAAAGCATTATCCTCAATGCGACAAAATAAAGTGAGAAAAGGGAAGAAACAGGAGGATCGCTACTCTTCGCCATGACGTTGGGCTTTGTGTGCTCTCACTCTTGCTCGTGCACGTTCACTTCTACCACGCTGGGTAGGATCCAACCCACATGCTGAGTGTACTCCTGGATGGGATCAACGCGATGTGTCAAGGCACTCATCTCTTCAAAAAGTTCTGCCATCCCTTGGTCATGCCAGTTTGCATAGTCATGATGGTGTCTTTGTATCTGCTGGATCGCTTGCATCATTTTCGCCTGTCGCTCTTCCATCCTCTGGTTATGTCGCAACATCTCAGCATAAATGTCTTCCATCGTAGCGGGTCGACGCTCATTTCTTTGTTGGCTTCGGAAGATGTCTCTATAGCATGCTCAGGAGGTAGCTGTGACACCTTTGGATCCAACTCTTCTTCAATTTCATCGGCTCCATTATCATTAGGATCTTTTTCATTGGGCTCAGGAGCATTCAGATCAAAAATCCAATTTGCCATATTCTGCGGATCTATACGATTCTTGTTAGGCATAGTGATGCAGCGAACTATCTTATTCCGAACCACAGGGTTGTATCTCCCATCGTCTCTGATCTTGATGAGGTGCAAGGAGCGGCAATAGTCGATATTGAGGAACTCGGCTGGCAAGGCAGGTAAGTTGGCGAGCCTATCCCCCAGATTCAGGCCTAATGCTATGGAGGTGATGATTCCTCCAAAACAGAACGTCGTGTTGCCTCTCATGCAGGCAACCTGGATGTTCGCCAACAGGAATGAGGTGGCATCGAACGCCACCAGAGTGAACACACTGTGAAGGAAGAAAAGATCCTTAGAGTTTACCTTGTGGTTGTTGACTCTTCCGAAGACCGTGTGTCCTAAGACCCGGTGGAAATATTTGATAGCTGGGTTGTGGATGTACGTTGCGTTAAGCGCATCCCAGCTTGTGACGTTCACGTTGGTGAGGTTGTGCCATACTCCAAATGCTATTTCTGACCATCCTCCAGGGATACAGCAGTGAACTCCATCTCCATGTCGGAAACCAAGTATTCGCGCTAGTTGAGTTTGGTTCAAGGAATACTCGGTGCCGAACATTCTAAATGTGGCGGCTCCGGTAAGAAACTGAGTTGCATCGGGAGGTGTTATATAGGAGAACGAACTCAAGAATTCAAGGGTCAGCGCCTCATAAGTTGGTTGTGGGTTGGTGTAGAGCTGCGTCAAACCATAGGTGTTCAACATCCATCCCACACCATCTGATAGCCCCAACTCTGTTAGATAGTCAATATCAACGTACCTCGTAGGTTGGACTGAACATTGATAGAACCTAAGGTAATTGTCTCTTTGTCGTTCGCCGGCTTCTCCCTCTCTGAATATGATATTTGAAAGGTCGGGAGCAGGTCTCTCTTGACGGGCCATTGAGTGTGCGAATTGCAAATTTAGGTTTTGGTGGAAGAGATGGATTTCGTGAGTTATAGGGAACTCACTTGTTTCTTGCTTAAAATAGGAGGTGTTGGAAGGGTTAGTGGATAAATAAGTGGTGTGAGTGTGATGGTTTAGGAAACAGAAGGAGTAGATGAGGGAGAAGAAGAGAAGTGCGTCTGTTTTAATAGGGAAACAGAACGTGCCTTCTGGATCTGTGACGAGCGTCACAGGGCTGTTATGGTCGTCATGCGTAACGGTCTTGTGTAACGGTCATGCGTAACATTCACATGCAACAGTCATATGTAACGGTCATGTTCATATGTGACGGGCATGATGCTTCATGTGACGGTCGTCACATGCCACTGTCACATTTTTTTTCTTTTTGCAAAAACGCCAAAAAAAATACAAAATTTACTGCATGCTTAATTTCTAATTGTTTGCATGTTATGAGTGAATTATACTGTCAGTACCATAGAAAAAATAGAGATTATTATAACTAGAAAAACGTAAATACAGTAACAGTATAGAAACACAATAATAAAATAATTGCAGTAGTAGTACACAATAAAATAACAGCATTATGGAATTAACAACAGTAACAAAATTAAACTGACGGATGTAAATTAAATAGAAGCAAGTGAAATAAGAATGTCATTTATATTAAATGTAAAGACTAAAGTTAAATGTGACATTAAGAATTGAAAGAATAATAGCAATAAAGTGCTCCCTCCCCACACTAAAATATAGCAGTGTCCTCATTGCTTTAATGTTAATAGGAAAATTCAGCGATCGATGTAATTAGCCACGGTGTTGTCCCAATGTAGCTACAGCTTGGTTCAAGTGATCAAACTGTTCGACGGTGACATCCATTAAGCCTAAGACATAAAGACGCATGCTTTTTAGTTCATCTTTCACATTAGTAATGTCAGTATGGAAACCATCCAAATGGGTAAGGATTATGGTCAGATTTTCGGCATAGGATGGAATTTCTGGTTCATCCAGATTATAGTAGTTTGGAGGGGTTTCAGGGTCAAATTCATCAAAAGAGATAGGGTCATCTAAATACTCATAAATAGGTGGTGTCTCAGGAGGTTATGGTGGAGCAATGTGATGTTCATCTAAATTATATAGCCAGTTATTTTGGTTATGAACACTTGCTCTCTCATGGTTTGGTAAGGTAAATAGTTGGACAACTTCATTATTAATTAGGTAATCAAAAGTATCCGGCCCAAGGTTTCCTATAATTCTTCAGTCGAAGCAAAAGTCAATATCCATGGGTCGGATGTGTCCAAAAGGTGTACGCTCGTTAAGTGGGCGTCTAAGTCCAACGACATCAGCTATCATGGTTACTAGACCGCCTATTATGATTGGGACGCGATTGTTCTTTGCAAGGTAAACTAATTTTTCCGTCATAAATGTTATAACATTGACATGTCGACCTTGGTCGATACAGAGTAAGATGAAAAGTTCATCCCTTGACACTAAGGTGTTATTCACTTCTTTTCCAAATAGGGTGTGGGCTAGTATTTTGTGGAAGTAGTCGATAACAGCGTTGTGTATCATTTGGGAGTGCATCTCGTGTGGGTCAGGGTGGTGGTCTCCAATTAAACTACCCCAAAAGTAATCTAGGTCGATGTCATCGATTAATTCCTCCTGGCGGGTGGTGAATACAAATGGGCCACTAGGAAATCCTAGAAGGTCAACAAGGTCTCTACGGTTATAAGTGAAATTCATACCAAGCAGCCTATAGGAAATCAACCCTTTGTTGAGTCCATAACCATGCTCAGGGTTGTAAACTAGGGAGCTAAGAAATTCTAGGGTAAGCTCATAGTATGTGACAAACCTTCTCTTAATAGCAGCATTCTCTCAATCTAGTTGGTTAAACATAAACAAGATACTATCGTGGATACCTAACCTATCTATGGTAGGTCCATCATAGTATATGGATAAATCCATATACTTATGAGCTAAATAGTCATAACGCCTTCTCTGAACTCTGCCTCTGAAAACCATATCTATTGGTTGCATGATGAAAGTTAGTTACTAACTAGTTATAAATTCGCTTGTTAATCAGTATCCTATATTTCTAAGTTAGTAACGAGAAACAACAAGTACATTACTGCATATAATCAAGGAAAGGGAGAAAAATAAAAGTAATAGTCAAAGAAGGAAAACGCTTAAAATACAAAACATAAAAATAACAAAATCAATAACAAATTAAAAAGAGGCGGGTTGTCTCCCACTAAGCACTTTGTTTAATGTCGTAAGTTTGACAGTAACGTTACGATATATTAGTTTTGGGGTTGAGCGGTCATCTCTATAAGTCTCAGACTATTTGAATAGTCTTTATTGTCAATATTATGATAATGTTTTAATCGCTGCCCGTTTACCATGAACGGTTCACTATTTCTACCCTTGATTTCTATCGCACCGCTTTTAAAGACTTTTGTAATTTCGAAAGGGCCTGACCACCTAGATTTAAGTTTTCCCGGAAAAAGCTTAAGTCTTGAATTAAATAGTAGCACTACATCGCTGACATTAAACTCTTAGATATACGTTTATCGTGCCATTTTTTGGTTGGTTCTATGTATATCTTGGCATTCTCATAGGCGTCTAGTCTAAGTTCTTCCAATTCGTGAATGTCTAAAATTCGCTTCTCGCTGTAGCGGGGTATTCGTTACCATTAGAGATATTGACTAAATCCAAGGTAAATCATACAAGTCGAGTCGCCACCGCACTTCTATTTATCCAAAGGAATGGTTAGAAAGCGAACAAAAACCTAAAAGTTTTAACAAAAACTAGTAAAAGAGAATCAGAGATCTGGGTAAGGGGGTTGGTTATGCAATGGGAAGGTGTTAGGCACCCAAAACATCCTAGGTACTCCTAGGAAGCCCTTTTCACATTTGTTGCAAGGTTGTTGTTTTGTGAAAATTTATTTGTGCAAACATGATTGAAGAGATGGGAAAAGAATATACAAGTTTATTTACATTTTGTGTTTGGATGGATAAACCCATTGCCTACGTGTAAGACCCCAATTTTGTCCCTAATATCCCTCATGGCATCATAATATTGCACTTGCATTACCTCAAGGATCATTAGCATCTTGGTTCCCTTTGCCTTTGGGTGGGACCTCTTGTGAGTGGTTTGATATCACCAAGCATGCTTGAATTGTATATCATTGCTTTTCTCATTTTTTTTACTAACCAAAATCACAAAAATATGTCACTAACATCTTTTGTTTGTAGCTTGAGCAATCACAAGGTCAAGAGCTTCAAGGAGATCCTTTGTGCAGAGAAATGGTCAAATGAAGATGAAAGCAAGCATGGTAATGGTTCCCAAAGCTCTCATCCATCAAATGTGTCTCCCTAACATCTCAATTCATCATTTTGATCAAGGCAAGTCAAAGGGTTTGAGGTTTGTGTCCCAAAGGAACCCTAATTCATCTGTGCACCACAATGCCTTGCTCATGAAGCAACCTCAGCCCATGATCAAATGCAATCAAGGGAAGTTCTTTAATTCATCATTTCATGCATATTTGAACTTATTTGAGTGTCCTCAATCATCAATTCATCAAGATATGAGTCATGGACTTGAGAAGTTGATCAGTCAATTCATCTGACTATTTTGAAATGCACTAAGGCCTAACTTTTTATGTGTTGGTCAAATGAAGATGATTCCAAAAGAAAAAATGTGCTTAAGGACAATATTAAAAAATTTCATGTTCATCCAAAATTGATTTTAAGCTTGTAAGGTCATCTCCCATTCCAATACATTATAGGTCATTTTGACTGAAACCCTAATTTTGGGTCAACTTCCCAAGGACATAACTCATTCATTTTTCATTCTATTGAGGTGGGATAAAATGAATTGGAAAGCTTAAGATGTATAATTCAAATGTTATGTTTAACAAAAATTGAAAATCTCAAAGGAAATACATGTGATAATGCAAGACATTATAGGTCATTTTGGGCCAAATGCATTAAAAGGCAAAAAAGTCCAACTTCAAGTGCCCATAACTCTTTCATAAAAAATCCAAATGATGCAAAATTTAAGTCCATTTTGATTGTCTTGAAAAGATATAGAACTTTCATGTTGGAGGTGTTTTCATTTGGGGCTTGCATCATCAAAACAGAAGGGCTTGAACATTGGCCAAATTTAGAAACTTTGCCTTTACATGTTTTGCACCTTTCACTTTAAACTCCAATTTCACCAATTTCCATACTTCAAATGGATTTTCGCCCAACATAACAATTGTTTCTTACATCAAAACCTTTCCAACCATTACTCACATAATCATGTTTGGATTTGGCAATTGGTATTTTCGAAGAGGGGAAGTTTTTGGTTCAATTATGCATAACATGGTGAAACTTCATATGCAAGCAATTGGAGTGCAAACCACACGTCCAAACCTTCTCCAAATCATTTTAGCATCCATTAGCATTGGCTTTTGGGCCTCCATGCGCCTGTACAGGCCCATGCATGGAGGCCTTCAATTTTCATGCACACGAAATTCACCTTGCTTGCATCAGGTTTTGCTATAAATAGAGGTGCATACCTCCATCATAAACGAACCTAAAGGCGCCTGAAACCCTGCTGAAGTGATTCCCCAACCTCACCAAAGAATCTATTTCAATTTTTCTTCAAATTTTTCAGATCCAAAATTCAACTACATCTGGTTGAATCCTTGGATCTAAAGCTTCTAAACCTTCATCCTTCAGCTCATTGATCTTCTGTTTTGGCAAAGAAAGCAAGGAACCGAGCTCATGTTTCCAGAAATCAAGGTTGTTATGCAATTGGTGTTTTCTTCGAAACTCATGATGTATTGACCTATTTGATTGGATATTATGTTGGCCGAAGTCCTCTCCATAGAGGCATCATTGTTGTGCATTCAATTTTCAAAGTCTAACAAGTTCATGATGAACACCACAGAACTTCCATCTCTGATTTCTCTCAATATAGAGATCTAGAGTGGAATTGAGTGGCACAGGGATGATGTACATCATCCCAGCTTTCCAAAGATGTATAGATCGCGTATTTTGGTTAAGATTTGGTTGTCTACAATTTTGGCCGGAAAACACAAGCTCACCGGAGAAGAAGGTGGCTCCGGTGGCCGTCCCATTGCCAGTTTGAATGTGGATCGTTGGATTGACTTTTCCAGATCTAATCCTGGCCCTCGCTTGTTATGACTTTCATTTATTCAATATGTTGCGCGTGGACTTGGACTTATGGTGGAAGCGTGCATCTGGAGCGCATGATCTGCCAGCTCAATTAATGAGCTCAGATCTGACGCTCCTGGTTTTTTTTAATTTCCAATTTTCTGATTTAATTTCTTTTATTCCAATAATTTTCAAAAATTCATATCTCTTTTATTATTGGTCCAAATATTATGGGACCAATTGCATTCTTCTCCAAATAATTTCTAGTTTCTAATTTTGATTTTTAATATTTTTTATTTCATCATTTGATATTTTTTGTGAATTTTCTCTTTTCTGGTTAATTTTAATTCATTTTAAATAGTTTTTGATATTCAAAAAATACAAAAATATTTTCCTAACCTATTTGAATGATGATGGATCTATGAAAAATATTCACATCAATTTTTTAATTGATTTGAGATTTATTTGAGATTTTAGTTCAATTAGATTATTTTTATTCATTTTTAATTGATTAAAAATAGTTTCTGACTTTTAAAAATGCTGAAATTTTTTGTCAAACTTTGTTTGACCTTGTTGAACTTAGGATAAATCACTTGGACCTTTCAAGGTTGATTTGAAGTGATTTTGAAATTTGACCTTTCTTTTATTTTTAATTCAAGTTTATTTTAATATTAAAAATGCCAAAAATATTTTGTTTATTGTTTGATCTCCAATCTTCATCTCACTTCTGATTTCTTATTGTTTGACTTTGACCTTCAATGTCACTTGGTCAATACACATGGATTGGTACATTTTATTTGACCTTATGCATTTTGATCTTTCCATTTCCTTATCCATTCTTCATCTTCTTCTTATTCTTCTTCTCTCTTTTTGATCAATGAGTTGAAGGTTGATAACTTAGCATTGATTAGGGAGACTTAACCTTCCTTGATTCAAATATAATTCATCTTGATCAATTGATCAAATGAATGGCTTTGCATTAAGGATAGGTTGTTTTCTAAATCATGCAAAAGGCTTAAACCAATACAAGATCAATTCTCTTTTCCTTTTTGGCATGGCAATTTGTTGGAACTTGGTTCACTAATCAAGACTTATAACTTGTGTTGTTGCCTACATTATTATTGACCGGCCTCAGATAGTTGTGACTTCTACATAAGTCCAATTATGATTGCTTAACATAGCGCTAAATTTGCCTTATGGCACACTAATTACTAACACTAACCATTAACAATTAACATTTACTTTTTGCTCTTTACTTTTATGCAATTTACTATTCTTGCACATATTATCCATTTGCTTTTCTCTTTGCTCACTTGAGCACATATTTATGCTAATGCCATTTTCCTTTTGCTCACTTGAGCACATAACTGTGTATATACTATTGTGCTTGTGTTTTTGTTTTGATTGTTGTGGACCAAATGCAAAGAAGTGGACTTAGATCTTAGGATTTTTCCCTATGCAAAGAATGGAGAAATGAACTTAGTTTCTAGGACATTCCCTATGCCAAATTGGAGCAAAAGGATCTTAATGATGAATATGGGCCAAGCCTCTAAACTCACTCTTGTCCATTCTTGATTTGTTTCATAAAAATCTTTGATGTGTGTGTTCTTGTGCTAGGGGTTCCCACTTGAGCTTAATTGAAGAACCATTACCATGAGCTCCCAAGAGAGAGAGATCCAAGATGCATTGAGAAGTTTTCTTCCAAGTTCACCTTGATTGTTGTTGATTGCTTATTCCAAAGGATGAGAGCTACTTGGATCATCAATATGATCTCAAGAGAGGAACTCCATTGTGGTTTTATTTCTTTATCCCTTACCTTTTTGCTTTACTTAGGACTTAGCCCTTCTTCTTCTTCCCTCCACTCTAACCCAAGCCAAGACTTTTGTGCAAACACTTAACATTTGTTTTCAAACATTAGAAACCTAAGCCTTATGCCTTTGATTTTCAAACTCTCTTTTCATAACACTTATTTTGAATTGAATCTTTAAGTCAACTATGACCATTTTGTATATACTTCTAATTGGTAAATATAACCCATCAAAATGTCTTTTTGTGGTTCCAATGGCCACTTCTTTAATCAAATTTTTTCATAACCTTTAGCTATTAGGTTTGAGTTATCTTTGTGGTAGATGTAATACTCACCTATATCCTTAGTGATGGACAATGAGTCTTCCATGCTTATTATAGGGTTAACCCCTCACTAGCATGTTGAAGCTATCCTCACGTGGTGGATTTGTGGTTTTAGGTTGAGTTTTCTCCCTTTGATAACAAAAGACCTTAAGGCTTTTGGACCAATCAATTCACCAACTTGTTTTGAGATTTTTACCCCGAACTACGAGGTTTTGATCCTAATCTTTTTTAGATGGTACGTAGGCAATGGGTTTATCCATCCAAACACAAAAATATAAATAAACTTGTATATTCTCTTCTCATTTCTTCAATCATGTTTGCACAAACAAAATTTTCACAAAAGACAACAACCTTTACAACAAGTGTGAAAAGGGCTCCCTAGGAGTACCTAGGATGTTTTGGGTGCCTAACACCTTCCCATTACATAACCAACCCCTTTACCTAGATCTCTGTTTCTCTTTTACTAGTTTTTATTAAAACTTTTAGGTTTTTGTTCGCTTTCTAACCATTCCTTTGGATAAATAAAACTGCGGTGGCGACTCGACTTGTATGATTTACCTTGGATTTAGTCAATATCTCTAATGGTAACGAATACCCCGCTACAGAAAAGTGGCGACTCTGCTGGGGACATTTGCCTAGTGGGTTTTGCCTACTTTTCATACGTGTTGTATTGTATTGACTTGTGACATATTTTTGTGTAATTTGGGATTACTGTATTGTATGTAATGATTGAATTGCTTGAATATTAATTCCTTGTGTGCTTGGTGATCTTTGTGAGATGAGTTCTATACCCGGACTCGAGTGCACTTAGGATAGGAGAATGGCGTAGTCTTGTTGACTTGTGTGGAGTTATTCCTTAGCAAGTTGACTTGCAAGTCCATTCACTTGGTGGAGGTCATGTTGGGATCAATAATGTCACACAAGTAGTTATGGTTAGACATTACTCTTTCCAATATAGACCTTAGAAGCCAAGGGCCTTAGTTTACCAAGCCCATCTTGGCCTATTCTTAGAATGTAGTGCGAAAGTCGTTCAAGTGTAAGATTTGATACGATTGTCACGCGATACTACACTCATAAGAGTCTCTCTTGAGAATATTTTTGGAATTCGAGTAGTCGTTTATCCGATAATATCCAAAAGATGGGATGATGACTATGGGAACCCCTTGTAGAACATGTTTGGCAGGTTTGAACCCTAGTACACTCCCTTTGGGTGGTTCTTAACCGAGACTCCATGCTCGTTGTAAGACCCCAATTTTGGCCCTAAGATCCCTCATGGCCCATATCATATCATATCATGGCCTCAAGGATCATTGCATGCCCTAGCTTCCCTCCTAGTGGATGGTTTGTCTTGTGAGTGTGTTTCTTGATCACCAAACATGTTTTGCATTTGTATATCATTGCTTTTCATATGTTTACTAACCAAAAAGTACAAAAATATTATCATCTAACCATGTTAATTGCAGCTGAAGCAATCATCAGTCAATCAGTCAAATCATTCATTAAGCAGTGGATGGTGGCCATTCTTGAAGAATTTGGGCACCATGATCAATAATCAAGAGTTCATATATGTTGTGATATCATTTGGAATCAAGATCTCAAGGAATTAGGGTTTGGAATTCATCAGAAGGTGGTTCAGTTATCCAAAACCCTAGAAAGTCAAATTTGGTCAACTGTGGATTTAATCAGTGATTTGATGGTGGGAATTGGTTTGAGGGAGCTCATTCATGTCCATATAAGCCTCATATATCATGTCAAACACCATCATGGAAGAATTTGAAGTCAAACAAGAAATTTCCAAAAAATAGAAACTTGACCTGTAATTGGAATTTGCCAAAAATGGAAACTTCTTGATCCTAAACTTACATCATGATACAAGCTTCAAATGAATTTTTTCCCAACATGAAAGTTGAAGATCTTGTTCTCCCATTTTCAAAAAGTCCAAGAACACTCAATTCCCATGTATGGTTGGGAAGTTATGGTCAAATCATTCTCCAAAATTTTTGAACTTCAAAAGGCCATATCTCTCAAACCATTTGGCCAATTTGGGTGGGGTTTTTTTGCAACAAGTCACATTTGATCCCCTCTTTCCAAAAATGTAACCATCATTCACCAAAACATCATAGATCAAAATGGAATTTTTGAACTTACATGAATTAATTTCAAGTGAGGGTGAAATTTGACTTTTTGAAATAACCATTTTTAATCATTTTGGCCAATTGAAATTGATCAGAATATGTAATTGGAACTTGCCCAAAGGCCCATTTTCGAGCTGTAAGCATTGCACCTCACCACTTAAGTGAAATTGGCCAAATTAGCAAAACATGTCATTTTTCCAAATTCCAATTACCACTTTGCTTAATCATGCTTAGCAACTTAAAACAGCACATATAAAGATCATTTTCTTTCTGAAGAAACCCTAGCAGCCACAATTCCAAGACAGAAAAATCCATTTCTCTCAAACACACCATTTTTTATTTTTGAAAATTCTGCTCAAACTTTCAAAGGGCACGATTATTGCTTGCTTGTTTCATCATCTTGCAACCATTTGGAAGCACTTTTGAGCACTCTTTCTCAACTGTAAGCACAGCCCACGACTGTTTCATCCAAGCACTCTCTCATGGCAGATCTGGATTGGAGTAAAACCAAACATTCTTGAGCCAAACTTCCATCACCAGTCATCTTTTGGAAGCTATTGGAGCAACTATTTCGAGCAAAACAAACCAAATAACACCTGCTTCATCATTTTCTTCAAGAACAAGTAAGAATTCAAATCTCTCATTTCTCTAAATCGTGCTATGCATTATGTAGGCCTTCCTTTGCTGGTTGTTTTGAGCTTTGAGTCATTAAGTTTGGTTGCATATTGAGTGAGTAATTTGGTTTTTTAGTTTCATGTCCAAACTTGTCTTTGCTTGGTTCTTATTGTCCAGCTCGATTCAATGAAAATTATTGTTGGATTTATAATGTGTGATGTTTGCTGAGTTGAATGGTATGCTTACCTTCCATTTATGGGAAAATTTTGGTTTCACGATTTTGGAGATGATGAAGATGTCCTGTTCATAAACCCTAAGTTCATACCATGCCCAGAATTTTGTCTGTTTTGGTCGTTGGTTTTGTCTTGCATGGAATTGTTACAGTACCATTGCCATGACCAATAGCAGCTTGCCACGCCCATGAACGCTACGCATCGTTTCATTAAAACGTCCCCTTAATTACCAAACTGCCACGCCGTGTTACATAATTCCATTAATTCATATTTTTCTTCAATAATTATTTCATTTGGCATGGCTTACTTACAAAAATCATAGCTCCTTCATTGTCAATCCAAAATTCATGAGGATTTTTGCATTGTGTTCATCTGGATCTCTATTTATTTATCATGATTTTTTCTGATTTTTTGGATAAGTGGATTTTAATTGGTATTAGGGTTTTGTTCATGTGCTCATATTTTGTACCTTTTGCCAAAACATTTGTGAAATGATGATGCATTATCAAACGGCCTTGAAATTTTTTGTGCTTAAACTAGACACATTCATGGTGATTTTGGTATAGAGTTTATGAATTTATACTCTCTGGTTCTTGAGTTATGATTTTTTGAAGTAGGGTGTGACAATTTGTGTCACACCATTGATGTGCAAACTTCATGATTTTCAATACCATGCCTCTTGACCTCAAATTGCTTCGAATTTTTGCATGATGGAACTTGTGTATGTCTAGTTTACATGTGATTTTTCTTGGAATTATTTGTGGCATTTCCTAATTTTTTGAGGTTTTTCTCCCCTGTTTGGTCATATGTTGACTTTTTGTGACACATCATGCCATATCATTTGTGAAATTCTCATACTTAATTGGATGAACATGAAATTTGACATGTGATTAGTAGACATCTTAAGCTTTGCCATGGTGTTGATCCCATTCATTTCTCATATGTTATCACTGACTTATGAATTTTTGAAGTTGAGGCATGTTTGGTTGACTTCTTTGAGCATGCTTGAAATTGCTTTGATTTCTGATTTTCATTGACTATCTTCCCATGATCCAATTGAGCTGAAATTTGATATGCATGTCATGTTATGGATTATGATTGATCATGAATTATTTGATGATTTTTGGAATTGTTTATGATTGGTTTTGAGTTAAGTCTTGCTGTTGACTTCTATGAGCTTTCATTTGCCATGCTTTGACTTCTTTTGCTTATGAAATGATGATGATGCATGATATGAACATGAAACCAATTGAGTTTTCTTCTTAAATGTTTGAATTTGATTTTGATTAGATATCACTTGCTGTTTTGACTTTCTCATCCTCTTTTGACCCTAGGCTTGTCCTAGTGGTCTTATTGCTTATGTTTGAGTTCATGTTTTCAGGTTAAGAAGCAATTGTCTCAAAGAAACTTATACAAGTTGAATGAGTTTATTTGATTATCATGAGCTAACCTTTTTGTTTTGTAGGTTGCTTGGCTCATATGCCTTGAGACTTGTGCATTGCACATTTGTCTGTTTGTTTTGACTGTTGATTCCTACCTCCTTTTGCTTTAACTTTTGAATTGTGTACTGATTCTGTTTGACTATTTCAGGTACTCTTAGTTGCTTAGTTATTTAAGAACTTGCTTTGCTTTGCTATATAGCAATTTGCATTGAGGTATAATCCCTTTTCTTCATGTAGTCTGGAAGACCTGGCCTGTTATTTGGCCAGGCAGCTGTCTGAAGTCCTCCTTAAGAGGCAATGCTTGTGTGTGTTTACATTTGTCCCAAGCAGGAAAAGTCCTTCAAATAAGGCAATTGGTAGAATCCAAGAGATATGCAACCTATCTCCTACTATTCTGTGAGTCTTCTCCTTGCTCCCATTACATGGTTGTAGCATTGAGATCCAAGCCCAAGATCTATAGAGTCTTATCTGTGGAGAGAGTTCCTACTTTCTGAACTGCCACACCTTCTAATATTCAATGCTCTCCCTGACCAGGGATAAGAGAAATGAGGCACACCCCTCATATCCTTTCATCTGCTTCACCTTAGCCCTTCAATGGCAAGGTTAAGAGCACCATTGACCCTATCCCAGTTGGATTCAATGCCTAACCCTTTTGTGTGAGCCTGATTGTGTGGTTATAGTGTGTGCTGAATGATTTCATTGATTGATTGTTTATCTTCATATGCACATGTTTGCTTGCATGCTTTATGCATTTATCATCATTAATTGCTCATTAGTGCATGATCATCTCCTTTGTCTTTGTGACATTATTCTTGTTGATTGCCCATTGAGGACAATTGTAAGACCATCAGTTGGCCATTGTTCCTATGATATGGAAGTGAGTTGTAAGACCATTTCATTGGCCACTCATCTTATCTTTACTTGATGCATTTGTTTGCTGTATGTGAGGATGCAATTATAAGTCCTTGTGATGTGGCATTTGTATTCCCAGGACCATACTGTGGAGGTTAGAATAAGCCCAGATAAATTGGCATCTGACATCCATGTTTTGCTTCTGTTTGTTTATGTGAGGATGCAATTATAAGCCCCTGTAAGTTGGCATTTGCTTTCCTGTGATCATATGTTGCATTGTTTGATTTTATGTGAGGATACAATTGTAAGTCCATGTAATTTGGCATTTGTTTTCCTATGATCATATGTTGGAGGTTAGAGTAAGCCCAGATAGATTGGCATCTGACATCCAAGTGTTTTCTCCCTTTGTTGGAGATTGGTATAAGTCCAGACAGATTGGCATCCGGTATCCATTTTCTTTCATTTCCTTTGTTAAGGAGATTAGTGTAAGTCCATTGAGTGGCCTCTGATATCTATTTCTGTTTTAGGAGATTGGTGTAAATCCATTTATTGGTATCCGGTATCCGCTTTTGTTTGTGAGATTGGAGTAAGACCATTGAGTGGCATCCGGTATCATTTGTTTGCTTATTATTATTGCTTATTGCCCATTCCAAAGGACACACTTGAATCATCTTCTATATGATCTCAAGAGGTGAACTTTCTAAGAAGTTTTACAATCCATCTTCATCCATTCATTCCCATTTTGTCCTAAACCTTTTCACACCTTACTTTCAAATTTGAGATAGATATTGTGCAAACATCTTCATGCTTTTCAAACTGAAAACCTGGACCCAAGTCCTTGACTTTTTTTTCCAAACTCCATTTCATAATACTTCTTTGAATTAATCTTAACCATGCTTTGACCTACTTTCATGAATACTCATAATCAATTAACTTCACCCATTCAATGTTTTTGTGGCTTTGTCCATTCTTGCTAAGTTTTCATACATGAGCTATAGGTTTGATTTATCTTAGTTGGCTGATGTCAATCTCACCTATTTGTCCTTAGTTGATTGAATTGTAAGTCTTCCTTGCTTATTATAGGGTTAACCCCTCACTAGCAAGTTGAAGCTGTTCTCACATGGTGGACCTGTTGTTTGTATAAGGTTGAGTTTTCTCCCGTGGATAACGTAAGACCTTAGGACTTGTGTTTAAAATTGAATCCACTAACTTTTGGAAGTTTTTAGCCGAACTACGGCGTTTTGATCCTTACCTTTGATGGAAGGTACGTAGGCAACGGGTTCATCCGTTCAAACCCAATAAAAATTGTATATTCTTTTCTCATCATCCCAATCATGTTTGCACAATACTTATGTCATAACAAATAACAATTTTATACAACAAGTGTGAAAAGGGCTCCCTAGGAGTACCTAGGACGTAGTGGGTGCCTAACACCTTCCCATTGCGTAATTTACCCCTTACCCAGACTCTCTGATCTTTTTATTAGTTTTCTACGTGTAAAACTTCTTAGGCTTTTGTTCGCTTTTTAGCCAGTCCTTTGGATAAATAAAAGTGCGGTGGCGACTCGAAATTCATTGTATACCTTGCTTATGATTTAATCAATAGATCATATAGCGACGAATACACCGCTACAGAAAAGTGGCGACTCTGCTGGGGACACAGATCGATCCTTGGTGGTATTGCCTACTTTTCACCCTTGTTGTGCTATATTGTTATTTGTTATATGACATATTTTTGTACAATTTGGGATGACTGTATTGATTGTAATGTTTGAATTTCTTGATATACAATTGCTGTTTGCTTTGGTGATCTGTGAGATGAGTTCTATACCCGAACTCGAGTGCACTCTAGGATAGGAGAATGGCATAGTCTTGTTGACTGGTGTGGAGTATTCCTTAGCCAGTTGACTTGCGAGTCCATTCACTTGGTGGAGGTCATGTTGAACTAATAATGTCACACAAGTTATTTGTGGTTAGGCATTATTCTTTCAATCATGTTCCGCAGAAGCCAAGGACCTTAGTTTACCAAACCCATCTTGGCCTATTTTTAGGACCGTAGTGCGGAGGTCGTTCAGATGTAAGTTCTGATGCGATTGTCACGCGATACTACACTCATAAGAGTTTCTCTTGAGAATATTCTTCGAATACGAGTATTCGTTCCTCCGATAATATTCAAAAGATGGAACGATGATTATGGGAACCTCTGATAGAACATGTCTGGCAGGTTTAAACCCTAGTACACTCCCTTTGGGTGGTTTTTAACCGAGACTCCATGCTCGTGACTCTCAACAAACCCGTGATTCATGGTTGAGTCGTTCAGACACCGTTAATATCAATGGATCCCGGATCAGGTGTAAAACCTAAAATCCACCAAAGCGGCTGGTTGATATTAAGGGTGTTCGAGCCGGTTCATGTACCGTTAATATCAATGGAACTTGGGTGTCGATAAGGTGAAAACCTAAATCCACCAAAATGGATGATTGATATTAGAGATACAATGAGCTTTCCCATGACCTTTGTTTGGTGTGCTTTGCTTGATCCTTGAGTGTGTTTGTTGCATTCATACATTCATGCATTCATCTGCACTTCATGTCATCAAAAAAGAAAATTTTCAAGGAACTTAAAGGGTTTATTTGCAAAATTTTCAGACATGGAAAGACCAAAAAGGCATACAAAGAAGTACAGCTTTAGACAGCCCGATGTAAAAGAGTTAAGGAATCTGACATCGTATGTATTAGATCCCTTGGGTTTCAAAGCTCGCTATGGGAAACTTCTACCTCTGCTGACTGCTCAGGTTGACGAAGGGTTGATGAGTACTTTAGCTCAGTTTTATGATCCGTTGTATCATTGCTTCTCATTTCCGGACTTCCAGCTATTGCCGACTTTGGAGGAATATTCTCATCTCATTGGGATTCCGATTCTGGATCAAGTGTCGTTCAGTGGCTTAGAGGATATTCCATCTGCTCGAGAGATTGCCAGCTTGTTGCACATAGATGAAGAGTTGATTAGGGCTAATATGACTACCAAAGGCGGAATTCAGGGTTTTCCTTCCGAGTTCCTCATTGCCCAAGCTACATTTTATGGGAAGGCCATGAGTGAGGATGCCTTTGAGGCTCTATTT
Source organism: Lathyrus oleraceus (assembly GCF_024323335.1). Taxonomy (NCBI): domain Eukaryota; kingdom Viridiplantae; phylum Streptophyta; class Magnoliopsida; order Fabales; family Fabaceae; genus Lathyrus; species Lathyrus oleraceus. Next base: position 276,821,470 of record NC_066584.1, read on the forward strand.
GTGCTGCTCATCTATGGATTAGTGCTATTTCCCAACTTCGACAAGTTCGTGGACATGAATGCTATTAGGATCTTCTCAGTTCTTAATCCAGTTCCGACTTTGTTGGGCGATGCCTATGTTTCCTTGCACTCCAGGAATGCGAAAGGAGGAGGAGTTATTGTCTGCTGTCTACCCCTGCTGTACAAGTGGTTTATTTCGCACTTGCCGCAGACAGTTTCTTTCAAGGAGAACAAGGGATGTCTACGGTGGTCTCAGAGACTCATGTCTCTCACCAATGATGATATCACCTGGTATGATCGCGTGTATGATACCGTCCAGATCATCGACTATTGTGGTGAATTCCCTAATGTGCCTCTTCTTGGCACATGTGGTGGGATCAGCTACAATCCCATTCTCGCACGTCGTCAGCTTGGGTTCCCCCTAAAGGATAAACCCCATAACATTCTGTTAGAAGGTGTATTCTTTCTGGAGGGTAAAGATCCCCAAGGCCTGAAAGCCAGATTTGTCCGCGCTTGGCGCAGTATTCGCAAGAAGGGTAGGAACGAGTTGGGTCCAAAGAACTGCATTGCTTTGGAGCCTTACACCTCTTGGGTCAGACAGAGAGCTGCTACCTACCTGATGCCGTATGATCATCCGAGACCTACACCGTTGGATGTGGCTGGGCCTTCAACCCTCCCTACCCAACGTGTAGAGGAGTTGAGAGAAGAAGACCTTTCGCGTGCTTGGATCCGTGAAAGGGAGGAATTGCTGCAGCAGCTCAAGGAGAAGGACGCTATGATTGAGTTCCTTGAGCACCGAGTGATCGACGATCCGAACGACACTTGGACATCTCTGCTTCCTCAGTCTTCCAAATTCTGGAAAAGGAAGTATGATCAACTTGCAAAGGAGAAAGCTGACATGGAGGCGGCCTATGAGAGAGAGATCAAGAAGTTGTGTGCTTCTCGTCTTCCAGCATCCCGAGCTTCTAGGGATCCATAGGATGTTATTTGCCTTTTCTCTTTGTAATAATCAAGAATACTGTACTTCTTTGTCTTGCTATATTGAATGAAATATTTTCCACGAGAATTTAAAATGCTATGATCATTCAAAATATTACAAATAATACCCTAAGGGTTCCTTGAAAATAAACAAAGCATTTGCACAAGCATTTCATGCATCATTCTTGCATAAACAGGTACCCTTTGTTTCTGGTCTTCTGTTCCTAACCTCTGTTCTTCATTTATTTTGAAGACAAGCTGACTCACCGGTATTATACGCGAGTCAACTCTGCGAGAGTCATGGAGCAATTGGAACAAGAGAACAGAGAATTGAAGGAAGAGGTCGCCAGGCTTGGCGCTTTGATGGAGCAACTCCTTGCTGCTCAGAATCAACCTACTCCGCCTCCCGCAACTCCTGCTCAAAGGACAGTCATCTCAGAAGTAGCCACTTCAACTGTGCCAGTCAGCGCCCATGCGCCCAATGCTATGCCAGCCGGGTTCCCTTGGGGGATGCGTCCAGGTTTTATGCCCGATCTGCCAGCTCCAATATTTGCTCACATGCCGGCATCTAGCCCGGTCCCTGTTCCCGCTCCTCCTGTCATGCATACCATGCCGAGGGTAGACGACACTATCTATCACTCTGAGCCATCTGAGGGCTCAGACGTTCATGAGAAGATGGATGCTATGAACGACCAATTCCTTGAGCTGAGAAAGGAATTGAGGACTCTTCGAGGCAAAGATCTCTTCGGCAAGTCTGCAGCCGAACTCTGCTTAGTTCCCGGTGTGAAGATACCAATCAAGTTCAAGGTCCCTGACTTTGAAAAATACAAGGGGAACACCTGTCCACTCGCTCACCTGGTCATGTACACCAGGAAGATGTCGACTCAGACAGATAATGATCAACTCCTGATTCATTATTTTCAGGACAGCTTGTCCGGTGCAGCACTCAGATGGTACATGAGCCTGGACAGTGCCAACATCAGATCCTTCAATGACCTTGGCGAAGCTTTCGTCAAGCAATATAAGTACAATGTCGATATGGCGCCTGACTGAGATCAACTCAGGTCCATGTCGCAGAAAGACAAAGAATCGTTCAAGGAGTACGCCCAGAGATGGCGAGAGCTGGCAGCTCAAATCACTCCACCGCTGGAAGAGAAAGAAATGACCAAGATCTTTCTGAAGACTCTTGGCTCATTCTATTATGAGCGGATGGTAGCTGGCGCTCCCTCTGATTTCACCGAGATGGTGAACATGGGGATGCGTCTCGAAGAAGGTGTCCGTGAAGGACGGTTGGCTAAGGATGATAGTTCTTCCTCTAAACGATATGGGGCGTTTAAGAGGAAAGAAGGGGAAGCACACGCTGTGCAGTCTCAGCCAAAGCATAGAAGACCCTCTGTTCAGAGGAAGCCTGCACATCGTGCCTGACATCAGCACCAGGTGGCTCATATAGCACCTGTATTCAAAGATAATGCTCAGCAATATCAACATCAACAATATCAGCATCAACAACAATATCAACAGTCGCAGTACCAACAACAACAGCAACGTCCACAGCAACAGGCTTACCAGCCTCGTGGAAGTGCAACCAATCAAGCTAATGTGAATTATGATAGGAAGAAGATCAGCTTCGATCCAATTCCTATGACATATGCAGAGCTTTATCCTTCCTTGTTGGAAAGGAAATTGGTTTCTCCCAGGGATCCTCCTGCCATTCCTGCAAATCCACAATGGTGGTATAAACCAGACCAGCATTGTGTCTATCATTCCGGTGCTCCGGGCCATAATGTGGAGAATTGCTTCCCACTCAAGACTAAGGTTCAAGACCTTATGAGATCTGGGATTCTGAGCTTCGAAGATTCCAGCCCGAATGTCACCAAGAACCCATTGCCCTCGCATGGGAAGTCTGTCAATATGATTCAGGAATGCCTTGGGAAGTACAAGGTTAGATATGTTAGCCATATTAGGCAGTCGTTGGTTAAATTACATCGGATGCTGTGTCAGTACACCTACTTGGAGCATAACCACGACAAGTGCCGCGTCTGTTCAGTTAACCGCTTGGGTTGCGATCAAGTACGCAAAGAGCTTCAGAAGTTGTTGAATGAGGGTACCATTGAGATTCTGCAGAATCGCAATGTTGATGAAGTTGAGCCTGAAGTGAATGTGATATCACCAGTGTTCAAGCTGCCTGAGCCCGTTGTTATTCGCTACAATAGCAACAAGCCGAAGGCTTCCCCTTCTCTGATCATCAAACCTGCCGGCCCTGTGCCCTATTCAGCTGATCGAGCTGTGCCATTCCGGTACAATCCTGTTGCTATCCAGGATGGGGTCGAAGTGCCTTTGCCTTCCACTTCCGTAACCACTGTCGCTGATGTAAGTGGGTTGACCCGAAGTGGTCGTGTATTTTCTGTGCCTCCAAAGGCTATTGCTTCTGATACTGCTGAACGTCCGGTTGGGACTGCTGTAAATGTGCAGAATCCGGCACTTGATGTCGCTAAACCATCCTCCTCCGTACAAAAGACTCCTGTTTCTTCAGTTGGCCCGAGTGGCATTGTTGATGAAGAATCTGATGAAATGCTGAGGCTCATCAGAAAGAGTGAGTACAACATTGTAGACCAGCTTCTACACACGCCCTCCAAGATTTCTATTCTTTCTCTGCTGCTGAATTCAGAACCCCATAGGGAGTCTCTGCAGAAAGTCTTGGACCTGGCGTACGTTGATCATGACGTCACCCTTGAGCAGTTTGATAGTATTGTTGCAAACATTACCGCTTGCAACACTTTGAGCTTTTGTGACGCTGATCTCCTTGAGGAGGGAAGAGACCACAACATGGCCTTACATATCTCCATGAATTGCAAATCTGATGCAATGTCCAATGTGCTGGTGGACACGGGATCTTCTTTAAATGTATTGCCGAAATCCACACTCTCTAGACTGTCATACCAATGTCCTCCTATGAGGCAGAGTGGGGTTGTTGTGAAAGCATTCGATGGGTCGCGCAAGACCGTGATTAGAGAAGTTGATCTCCCAATCAAAATAGGACCAAGTGATTTCCAAGTTACTTTCCAAGTAATGGATATCCACCCATCTTATAGTTGTCTCTTAGGCAGACCATGGATTCACGAGGCTGGCGCCGTGACATCCACCCTACACCAGAAGCTGAAATTTGTCAAGAACAAGAAACTGGTCGTAGTAGGGGGAGAAAAGGCTCTCCTGGTTAGCCATCTGTCTTCTTTCTCGTACATTGACGCTGAGGATGAAGTTGGAACTCCGTTCCAAGCTTTATCTATTGATGAACCAATCGAGAAGAAGTCTCCTTCATTCACTTCCTACCGTGATGCGAAGCTGGCCATTGAGTGTGGTGCAGTTGCTGGATTAGGGAAAGTGCTTGAACTTGAAGACAACAGATCCCGGGCTGGCATTGGCTACTGTTCTGGGGCATGCAATGAGCAAGGTTTGTTCATGAGTGGAGGATTCATCCATGCTGATCAACCTGAAGAAGAGGAAGCTGCTGCTATCATTGAAGAAGACGCAGAAGATGTGAACAATTTTGTTATTCTTGGTGGTGTCTGCCACAATTGGATCGCTGTGGATGTTCCTACAGTTATCCATAGATCAGAGTAAATTGTTCACTTTGTTTAAAACCCTTCTCCCATGCCGAAAGTAGAAGTGATGATATTGTTGGCAAAGCATATATACAATGATGTTTTCATTCAATTTTCACATTGTTAAACATTTGTTTTTCCTTTGTTTTCACTTTTTGCTTTTTCATGAAATCAGTGATCACAAAGAACCCATAAAAACAAAGAACAAAAAAAAAATCAAACATTTTCCATCTGCATAATGATTTGCTCGTTTAAATTCTGAAGTTTTTCATTAACCAAAATCATTATGCAGGTTGATCCTAAAACCCATTGAACATAATGATCCAACGCCATCTCCCAACTTTGAATTCCCTGTATTTGAGGCAGAAGAAGATGACGTTGAAGGGATTCCTGATGAGATCACCCGTCTCCTTGAGCACGAAGAGAAGATCATTCAGCCGCATCTCGAAGACTTGGAAGCAGTCAACTTGGGGTCCGAGGATTGTATTCGCCTGGTGAAGATTGGGGCACTTCTTGAAGGGTCTGTCAAGGAAGATTTGATCAGTTTGCTACGAGAATATTCAGATATCTTTGCTTGGTCCTATGAAGATATGCCGGGTTTGGATACAGATATTGTGCAACATTTCCTGCCTTTGAAGCCTGAGTGCGTGCCTGTGAAGCAGAAGCTCAGAAGAACTCATCCAGATATGGCAGTGAAGATCAAAGAGGAAGTTCAGAAGCAAATTGATGCGGGGTTTCTGGTGACTTCTACATATCCTCAATGGGTGGCCAATATTGTGCCTGTTCCTAAGAAGGACGGAAAAGTCCGTATGTGCGTTGACTACAGAGATTTGAATAAAGCTAGTCCAAAAGACGATTTTCCTCTACCACACATCGACATGTTGGTAGACAACACAGCTAAATTCAAAGTCTTTTCCTTTATGGACGGATTTTCCGGATATAATCAAATCAAGATGGCACCAGAGGATATGGAGAAGACAACATTCATCACACCTTGGGGAACATTCTGTTATCGAGTGATGCCCTTCGGTTTGAAGAACGCCGGAGCCACGTATCAACGAGCTATGACTACCTTGTTTCATGATATGATGCACAAGGAGATAGAAGTCTATGTTGATGATATGATTGCTAAGTCCCGAACGGAAGTTGAACATGTTGAGCATTTGTTAAAGCTTTTTCAGCGTTTGAGGAAGTTCAAACTTCGCCTGAATCCGAACAAATGTACATTTGGAGTCCGTTCCGGCAAGTTGTTGGGTTTTGTGGTAAGTGAAAGAGGTATTAAGGTTGATCCTGCAAAGGCCAAAGCAATACAAGAGATGCCTGCACCCAAAACTGAGAAGCAAGTCCGAGGTTTTCTTGGCCGCTTGAACTACATTTCCAGATTTATATCCCACATGACTGCCACATGTGCGCCGATATTCAAGCTCCTGCGGAAAGATCAGTCTCATGATTGGACCGAGGATTGCCAGAAAGCTTTCGACAGTATCAAAGATTATCTGTCTGAACCTCCGATTTTGTCTCCGCCTGTGGAAGGAAGACCTCTGATTATGTATTTAACAGTTCTTGAAGACTCGATGGGTTGTGTACTCGGTCAACAAGATGAATCAGGGAAGAAGGAATTTGCTATATACTACCTCAGTAAGAAGTTTACTGATTGTGAGTCTCGGTACTCCATGCTTGAGAAGACGTGGTGTGCTTTGGCTTGGGCTGCTAAGCGTTTGCGCCAGTACATGATAAATCATACAACTTGGTTGATATCCAGAATGGATCCAATTAAGTATATCTTCGAGAAGCCTGCTTTAACTGGGAGGATTGCCCGTTGGCAGATGCTGTTGTCTGAGTATGATATTGAGTATCGAGCTCAGAAAGCTATCAAAGGTAGTATCTTGGCGGACCATCTAGCGCACCAGCCGATTGAAGATCATCAGTCTGTTCAGTATGACTTCCCTGACGAGGAAATTCTGTATTTGAAGATGAAAGATTGCGATGAGCCTACACTTGATGAAGGTCCAGAACCTGGTTCCAGATGGACAATGGTGTTTGATGGCGCTGTTAATCAGTATGGAAATGGAATTGGGGCAGTGATTATTACTCCTCAAGGTTCACACATTCCGTTTACAACAAGGCTAACTTTCAAATGCACGAATAATATGGCGGAGTATGAAGCCTGTATTATGGGACTTGAAGAATGCATTGACTTGAGAATCAAGTATCTTGATGTCTATGGTGATTCGGCCTTGGTTGTCAATCAGATCAAGGGTGAATGGGAGACGAATCAGCCAGGTCTCATTCCGTACAGAGATTACGCAAGGAGAATTTCAACATTCTTCACAGAAGTTGAATTTTATCACATTCCTCGAGAGGATAATCGAATGGCAGATGCCCTTGCTACGCTTGCTTCCATGATTGTGGTCAGATGGTGGAATGATGTTCCCAATATTACTGTGATGCGCTTGGACAGACCAGCTCACATATTTGCAATCGAAGAAGTGAAAGATGACAAGCCTTGGTATTTTGATATCAAGAATTTCCTCCAGAACCAGGTCTACCCGCCTGGGGCATCTGTGAAAGATAGGAAAACTTTGAGAAGGTTGTCAGGCAGTTTCTACCTCAGTGGTGAAGTGCTGTATAAGAGAAATTTTGATATGGTTTTGCTCAGATGCGTGGATAGACACGAAGCAAACCTATTGATGACTGAGGTTCATGAGGGTTCATTTGGTACTCATTCCAATGGACATGCCATGGCTAAGAAGATGTTGAGAGCAGGCTACTATTGGCTGACAATGGAGTCTGACTGTTGCAAGTATGTGAAGAAATGTCACAAGTGTCAAATTTATGCGGATAAGATTCATATTCCTCCGACACTCCTGAATGTTATTTCATCACCATGGCCTTTCTCTATGTGGGGAATCGACATGATCGGCATGATTGAGCCGAAAGCGTCCAACGGACATCGGTTTATTCTCGTAGCAATTGATTACTTCACCAAATGGGTTGAAGCCGCTTCGTACGCGAATGTAACCAGGCAGGTGGTTGTGAAGTTTATCAAGAACCAGCTGATTTTCCGTTATTTTGTGCTAGAGAGGATCATTACTGATAATGGATCCAATCTGAATAACAAGATGATGGATGAGTTGTGCGCTGAATTCAAGATTGCACACCATAATTCCTCTCCCTGCCATTTGCTTTGCATGGATATCGTACATCCGTACGCACTTCAACAGGGGCACGATTATTGCTTGCTTGTTTCATCATCTTGCAACCATTTGGAAGCACTTTTGAGCACTCTTTCTCAACTGTAAGCACAGCCCACGACTGTTTCATCCAAGCACTCTCTCATGGCAGATCTGGATTGGAGTAAAACCAAACATTCTTGAGCCAAACTTCCATCACCAGTCATCTTTTGGAAGCTATTGGAGCAACTGTTTCGAGCAAAACAAACCAAATAACACCTGCTTCATCATTTTCTTCAAGAACAAGTAAGAATTCAAATCTCTCATTTCTCTAAATCGTGCTATGCATTATGTAGGTCTTCCTTTGCTGGTTGTTTTGAGCTTTGAGTCATTAAGTTTGGTTGCATATTGAGTGAGTAATCTGGTTTTTTAGTTTCATGTCCAAACTTGTCTTTGCTTGGTTCTTATTGTCCAGCTCGATTCAATCAAAATTATTGTTGGATTTATAATGTGTGATGTTTGTTGAGTTTAATGGTATGCTTACCTTCCATTTCTGGGAAAATTTTGGTTTCACGATTTTGGAGATGATGAAGATGTCCTGTTCATAAACCCTAAGTTCATACCATGCCCAGAATTTTGTCTGTTTTGGTCGTTGGTTTTGTCTTGCATGGAATTGTTACTGTACCATTGCCATGACCAATAGCAGCTTGCCACGCCCATGAACGCTACGCATCGTTTCATTAAAACGTCCCCTTAATTACCAAACTGCCACGCCGTGTTACATAATTCCATTAATTCATATTTTTCTTCAATAATTATTTCATTTGGCATGGCTTACTTACAAAAATCATAGCTCCTTCATTGTCAATCCAAAATTCATGAGGATTTTTGCATTGTGTTCATCTGAATCTCTATTTATTTATCATGATTTTTTCTAATTTTTTGGATAAGTGGATTTTAATTAGTATTAGGGTTTTGTTCATGTGCTCATATTTTGTACCTTTTGCCAAAACATTTGTGAAATGATGATGCATTATCCAACGGCCTTGAAATTTTTTGTGCTCAAACTAGACACATTCATGGTGATTTTGGTATAGAGTTTATGAATTTATCATCTCTGGTTCTTGAGTTATGATTTTTTGAAGTAGGATGTGACAATTTGTGTCACACCATTGATGTGCAAACTTCATGATTTTCAATACCAAGCCTCTTGACCTCAAATTTCTTTGAATATTTGCATGATGGAACTTGTGTATGTCTAGTTTACATGTGATTTTTCTTGGAATTATTTGTGGCATTTCCTAATTTTTTGAGGTTTTTCTCCCCTGTTTGGTCATATGTTGACTTTTTGTGACACATCATGCCATATCATTTGTGAAATTCTCATACTTAATTGGATGAACATAAAATTTGACATGTGATTAGTAGACATCTTAAGCTTTGCCATGGTGTTGATCCCATTCATTTCTCATATGTTATCACTGACTTATGAATTTTTGAAGTTGAGGCATGTTTGGTTGACTTCTTTGAGCATGCTTGAAATTGCTTTGACTTTCTGATTTTCATTGACTATCTTCCCATGATCCAATTGAGCTGAAATTTGATATGCATGTCATGTTATGGATTATGATTGATCATGAATTATTTGATGATTTTTGGAATTGTTTATGATTGGTTTTGAGTTAAGTCTTGCTGTTGACTTGTATGAGCTTTCATTTGCCATGCTTTGACTTCTTTTGCTTATGAAATGATGATGATGCATGATATGAACATGAAACCAATTGAGTTTGCTTCTTAAATGTTTGAATTTGATTTTGATTAGATATCACTTGCTGTTTTGACTTCTCATCCTCTTTTGACCCTAGGCTTGTCCTAGTGGTCTTATTGCTTATGTTTGAGTTCATGTTTTCAGGTTAAGAAGCAATTGTCTCAAAGAAACTTATACAAGTTGAATGAGTTTATTTGATTATCATGAGCTAACCTCTTTGTTTTGTAGGTTGCTTGGCTCATATGCCTTGAGACTTGTGCATTGCACATTTGTCTGTTTGTTTTGACTGTTGATTCCTACCTCCTTTTGCTTTAACTTTTGAATTGTGTACTGATTCTGTTTGACTATTTCAGGTACTCTTAGTTGCTTAGTTCTTTAAGAACTTGCTTTGCTTTGATATATAGCAATTTGCATTGAGGTATAATCCCTTTTCTTCATGTAGTCTGGAAGACCTGGCCTGTTATTTGGCCAGGCAACTGTCTGAAGTCCTCCTTAAGAGGCAATGCTTGTGTGTGTTTACATTTGTCCCAAGCAGGAAAAGTCCTTCAAATAAGGCAATTGGTAGAATCCAAGAGATATGCAACCTATCTCGTACTATTCTGTGAGTCTTCTCCTTGCTCCCATTACATGGTTGTAGCATTGAGATCCAAGCCCAAGATCTATAGAGTCTTATCTGTGGAGAGAGTTCCTACTTTCTGAACTCCCACACCTTCTGATATTCAATGCTCTCCCTGACCAGGGATAAGAGCAATGAGGCACACCCCTCATATCCTTTCATCTGCTTCACCTTAGCCCTTTAATGGCAAGGTTAAGAGCACCATTGACCCTATTCCAGTTGGCTTCAATGCCTAACCCTTTTGTGTGAGCCTGATTGTGTGGTTATAGTGTGTGCTGAATGATTTCATTGATTGATTGTTTATCTTCATATGCACATGTTTGCTTGCATGCTTTATGCATTTATCATCATTAATTGCTCATTAGTGCATGATCATCTCCTTTGTCTTTGTGACATTATTCTTGTTGATTGCCCATTGAGGACAATTGTAAGACCATCAGTTGGCCATTGTTCCTATGATATGGAAGTGAGTTGTAAGACCATTTCATTGGCCACTCATCTTATCTTTACTTGATGCATTTATTTGCTGTATGTGAGGATGCAATTATAAGTCCTTGTGATGTGGCATTTGTATTCCCAGGACCATACTGTGGAGGTTAGAATAAGCCCAGATAAATTGGCATCTGACATCCATGTTTTGCTTCTGTTTGTTTATGTGAGGATGGAATTATAAGCCCCTGTAAGTTGGCATTTGCTTTCCTGTGATCATATGTTGCATTGTTTGATTTTATGTGAGGATACAATTGTAAGTCCATGTAATTTGGCATTTGTTTTCCTATGATCATATGTTGGAGGTTAGAGTAAGCCCAGATAGATTGGCATCTGACATCCAAGTGTTTGCTCCCTTTGTTGGAGATTGGTATAAGTCCAGACAGATTGGCATCCGGTATCCACTTTCTTTCATTTCCTTTGTTAAGGAGATTAGTGTAAGTCCATTGAGTGGCCTCTGATATCTATTTCTGTTTTAGGAGATTGGTGTAAATCCATTTATTGGTATCCGGTATCCGCTTTTGTTTGTGAGATTGGAGTAAGACCATTGAGTGGCATCCGGTATCATTTGTTTGCTTATTATTATTGCTTATTGCCCATTCCAAAGGACACACTTGAATCATCTTCTATATGATCTCAAGAGGTGAACTTTCTAAGAAGTTTTACAATCCATCTTCATCCATTCATTCCCATTTTGTCCTAAACCTTTTCACACCTTACTTTCAAATTTGAGATAGATATTGTGCAAACATCTTCATGCTTTTCAAACTGAAAACCTGGACCCAAGTCCTTGACCTTTTTTTCCAAACTCCATTTCATAATACTTCTTTGAATTAATCTTAACCATGCTTTGACCTACTTTCATGAATACTCATAATCAATTAACTTCACCCATTCAATGTTTTTGTGGCTTTGTCCATTCTTGCTAAGTTTTCATACATGAGCTATAGGTTTGATTTATCTTAGTTGGCTGATGTCAATCTCACCTATTTGTCCTTAGTTGATTGAATTGTAAGTCTTCCTTGCTTATTATAGGGTTAACCCCTCACTAGCAAGTTGAAGTTGTTCTCACATGGTGGACCTGTTGTTTGTATAAGGTTGAGTTTTCTCCCGTGGATAACGTAAGACCTTAGGGCTTGTGTTTAAAATTGAATCCACTAACTTTTGGATGTTTTTAGCCGAACTACGGCGTTTTGATCCTTACCTTTGATGGAAGGTACGTAGGCAACGGGTTCATCCGTTCAAACCCAATAAAAATTGTATATTCTTTTCTCATCATCCCAATCATGTTTGCACAATACTTATGTCATAACAAATAACAATTTTATACAACAAGTGTGAAAAGGGCTCCCTAGGAGTACCTAGGACGTAGTGGGTGCCTAACACCTTCCCATTGCGTAATTTACCCCTTACCCAGACTCTCTGATCTTTTTATTAGTTTTCTACATGTAAAACTTCTTAGGCTTTTGTTCGCTTTTTAGCCAGTCCTTTGGATAAATAAAAGTGCGGTGGCGACTCGAAATTCATTGTATACCTTGCTTATGATTTAATCAATAGATCATATAGCGACGAATACACCGCTACACTCGTGACTTGCAACAAACCCTTGATTCATGGTTGATCCGTTCATATGTCCTTAATATCAATGGAACTTGGGTGTTGATAAGGTGTAAACCATAATCCACCAAAATGGATGATTGATATTAAGAATGATATGATCCATCCCATGACCTTTGTTTGGTGTGCTTTGCTTGATCCTTGAGTGTGATTGTTGCATTCATGCACCCATTTGCATCCATATCATCAATAATGAAGAAAATTTTCAAGGAACTTAAGGGGTTTATTTGCAAAATTTTCAGACATGGAAAGACAAAGAAGGAATACAAAGAAGTACAGTTTCAGACAACCAGATTTGAAAGAGTTAAGGAATCTGACATCCTATGTACTAGATCCCTTGGGTTTCAAGGCTTGTTTTGGGAAGCTTCTTCCTCTTCTGACTACTCAGGTGGACGAAGGATTGATGAATGTAGTGGTGCAGTTTTATGATCCCTTGTACCGTTGCTTCACGTTTCCGGATTTCCAGCTTTTGTCCACGCTTGAGGAATATGCCTATCTTGTGGGTACACCGATTCTAGACCAGTTGCCGTTCAGTGGCTTAGAGAGTGTTCCTACTTCTCAAGAGATAGCTGACATGTTGCATATAGATGAATCTCTGGTTGGTGCTCATATAACTACCAAAGGTGGAATTCAAGGTCTCCCTTCTGAGTTCCTCATTGCTCAAGCCATTATGTATGGGAAGGCCATGAGTGAGGATGCCTTTGAAGCCATATTTGTACTTCTCATCTATGGGTTAGTGTTATTCCCCAACATCGACAAGTTTGTGGATGTGAACGCTATTAGGATTTTCTCCACTCTTAATCCCGTTCCGACTCTGTTGGGTGACACTTATTTCTCTTTGCATATGAGGAATGCAAAGGGTGGTGGTGTCATTGTGTGCTGTTTGCCTCTGTTGTATAAGTGGTTTATTTCTCACTTACCGCAGACGGTCACCTTCAAGGAGAACAAGGGATGTCTACGGTGGTCCACGAGACTTATGTCTCTCACTAATGATGATATCTCTTGGTACAACCGTGTATATGATGATGTGCAGATTATCGACTCTTGTGGTGAATTCTCCAATGTACCACTTCTTGGTACATGTGGTGGGATTAACTACAACCCTGTTTTGGCACGTCGTCAGCTTGGGTTCCCCCTAAAGGATAAACCCAATAACATTCTGTTAGAGGGTGTGTTCTTTTAGGAGGGTAAAGATCCCCAAAACTTGAAGGGCAGAATGGTCCGCGCTTGGTGCAAGATTCATAGGAAAGGAAGGAAAGTGTTGGGTCCTAAGAATTGTGTTGCTATGGAGCCTTACACTGCTTAGGTTAGGAAGAGAGTATCCGAGTATCTCATGCCTTACGAGTATCCAAGACCTACACCTTTGGTTATGGTTGGGCCTTCAACCCTCCCTGACCAAGGAGTAGAGGAGTTGAGAGACAAAGACCGATCACGTGCTTGGATCCGTGAACGAGAAGAGGTGCTTCAGCAAATCAAGGAGAAGGATGCTTTGATAGAGTTCCTCGAACATCAGGTTATTGATGATCCTGATGATGCATGGACTTCTCTACTTCCTCAGTCTTCCAGGTTTTGGAAAAGGAAGTACGACTGACTCGCCAAGGAGAAGGCAGATATGGAGGCAGCCTACGAGAGGGAGGTGAAGAGACTTCATACATCCTATCTTCCTGTGTCCAGAGCTTTAGATGTTTGTTTCTAGGGATCCATAGGATGATTATTTTCCTTTTCTCTTGTATATGGTTACCAATGTTGTACTTCTCTAGTATAAAAGGTTTCCTAGATATTATGTCTCCATATGAAAGTGTTTAATATTTCCAAAATTTGCCAATAGAACCCTAAAAGTTCCTTTGAAATAAAAATAAATCATGTGCACAAGCATTACATGCATCATGTGCATAAGCAGGTTTTGTTCTCGGCTCCTTGTCCTGTGGTCTAACTATGTGTTCTTCATTTATTTTGAAGACAAGCTAACTTACCGGTACTACACCAGAGCCAACATTTCAAGACGGATGGATCATCTGGAACAAGAGAACCGCGAGCTGAAAGAGGAAGAGGCCAGATTAAGTGCCTTGATGGAATCATTCATGGCTGCTCATAGCCAGTCTTCTCCGACACCTTCAACTCCTCCCCAGAGGACAGTCATCTCTGAGATTGTCTCCTCGACTGTGCCTGCATCCAGTGCACACTTTGCTCCAACGGCCATGCCAGTCGGATTCCCGTGGGGGATGCCTCCCAATTTCATGCCTGAGGGTCCTGCTCCCACCTTTGCTTCTATGTCGGCATCTAGCCCGGTCCTTGCTGTTCCTCCTCCTGTCGTGCATACTTTGCCTAGAGTATATGACACCATCTATCATTCTGAGCCGTCTGAGGGCCCAGATGTCTATGAGAAGATGGATGCTATGAATGATCAATTTCTTGAGCTTCGCAAGGAATTGAAAACTCTCAAAGGAAAGGATCTTTTCGGAAAGTCTGCTGCCGAACTCTGCTTGGTTCCTAATGTGAAGATCCCTGTGAAATTCAAGGTCCCTGACTTTGAAAAATACAAGGGAAACACCTGCCCTCTCAACCACCTGGTCATGTATGCCAGGAAAATATCGACTCAGACTGACAATGACCAATTGCTCATCCACTACTTTCAGGACAGTCTGTCAGGTGCCGCTCTGCGTTGGTATATGGGTCTAGACAGTGCGAACATTCGATCCTTCAACGATCTTGGAGAGGCCTTCGTTAAAAAATACAAGTACAATGTAGATATGGCTCCCGATAGGGGTCAATTGAGAGCCATGTCCCAGAAGGACAAGGAAACATTTAAAGAGTACGCCCAGAGGTGGCGAGAGTTGGCAGCACAGATTGTGCCTCCGCTAGAAGAGAAAGAGATTACTAAGATCTTTTTGAAGACCTTAAGTTCTTTTTATTATGAGCAGATGATCGCTAGCGCTCCTTCTGACTTCACCGAGATGGTGAATATGGGGATGCGTCTAGAAGAAGGGGTTAGAGAAGGACATCTGACCAGGGAAGAAGGCTCTTCTGCCAAACGTTATGGGGCGTTTGCAAAGAAGAAAGATGGAGAGGCACATGCTGTGACCTCCCACATGAAACCAAGAAGACCTTCTGTAAGGAGGAAGACCGTGCATCCCACCGGTAACCAGCACCAGGTGGCTCACATAGCACCTGTCTTCAGAGATAATCAACAGTACCAGCAATATAACAACAATCAGCAACCACATCCGCAATATCAACAACAGCATCGTCCCCAACAGCAGGCCTACCAGCCTCGAAACAGTAATCAAACCAGCACAAGTTACGAGAGGAAAAGGGTGTAGCACCTCAAATTTTCACCCCACACTCATGCATTCATTTCATTTTTAGGTCATTAACATTGCATATTGCATTGCATCTTGACAACTAGAACTGGCATCAATGAGAATCACCAGTACAAGAGACCAAGCATTTCCTTAAGATAAAGGCCACATGGTTGTTCTAGAGAGCTCACATGATCCAAGGGTTCATTTTGAAGCAATTTGACCAAGTGTTAGAAGCTCAAAGTCATCAAAACATGTCCAGGTCATCTGGGGCCCATAAAAGTCAACTGCAAGTCAACTGAGGGCTAGGAGGTGGAGAAATGGTTTGAGGCGCTTCATTCATGTCTAAGATAGGCTCATTCATCATGTCAAACATCTACCTTGAAGGTTTTGAAGCCAGATCAAAAGTTTCCCAAAATGGAAAGTGACCTGTAATTTCAAGTTTCCAAAAATGGCAAGTTTTTGGATCAAATTCAACTTGACTTTCCAACATCAAATAAGCTTCAAATGAAATTTTGTCCAACATTAAAGTTGAAGACCTTTCTCTCCCATTTCCAAAAAGTCCAAGATCATGAGCATCTGATGAATGGTTGAGAAGATATGATCAAATCATTGCCAAGTGTGCATGGAACTTCAACAAGCCATAACTTTTGACTCATAACTCCAAATTTAGTGCCTCTTTTTGCATTTTGCTTGTCATGACATGTAGTTTCCAAATCATTCATCACATTGAATTAAATTTCATCATATGATCATTTGTTCTTTCATGACCATTTTGGAGGGAAATTTAAAAATTTAAAATTGGTGCATCATATGAACAAAATACCATTGCATTTATGCTTATGAAATGATTTTGAGTGAATTTGACCATGCATATGGTACTGTTCACGTTTGGATTTGCCATGAGTCGCATTACGCGAAAAACCGGCGGGAAAACGAAACAACAGAGCCGCCACCGTGCGTTATTTATCCCAAAAGAGGGAAAGGAAACGCTCGAAGTAAACCTGGAAAAGACATGGTCTCGCGACCAGAGAGAGATGGGATCGGGAGTCGGTTATGCGAAGGGAAGGTATTAGCACCCCTACGCATCTGTCGTACTCGACGGGATCCACGCACAAAAGGAAGGATAAAGGTTGCTAAAAACTGCTCACAAACATCAAACACTGGCTGAAAGAGACACAAGAAAGACAAAAGAAACTAACTCGGCAGGATATCGCATCCTGGGCCTACGTAGTCTGTCAAGCACAGACATCAGAGTCGACGTAGTTTGGGACAGGGGGAAACGTGCTCGCTAGGATGTCGCATCCTATGCATACATATCTTCTCGGACTAAAGAAGAATCAGAGCACTCGTAGCTCGGCTAACGCACGCCAAACAAACCCACACAGGAAACCGACTGCCAATCGCTGGACTTACGTCAGACTCCACACAAAAACGGGCAAACATGGAAACCGAATGCCAATCGCTGGACTTACATCAGACTCCGAACCAAACGCACACACACTGGAAACCAAATGCCAATCGTTGGGCTTACATCGGACTCCAAGCACACAACAACAAGATACGGAATGCCAATCGCTGGTCTTACATCCATCTCCTAACACACACAAGACAAAACAAAAAGGGCGCCCGGAGAGATCAGCTCATCTCCTGCCTACGTACCTCATCTGGTATGAGGATCAGGGCGACGTAGTTCCCCTACGCAGGGACAAAGGACTAGCCTAACCAGAGACTGGGAAACGACAAACTAGAAGGGAGACTAACTCGAGCCTAATAGTTATCATGCAAATTCACCATGGTCCTAGGTCGAGGTTTCTATCTAACTTGCACAGGGAGCAAGCTAAACCTAAGCAGCACAGGCAAAGCAATCATCACACAGACAGCACACACCATATACAAGCAAAGTGGGCTCACACAAGGTTAAGCTGTGAAACACAAGCCAACTGGAATCGGGTGATGTTAGCTCTTAACCTTAACATTGAGAGTTAAGGTGAAGCAGATGAAATGGAGATGAGAGGTGTGCCTCATAGCTCTTATCCCTGGCCTGGGAGAGCTTGACTCAAATAGAAGGTGTGGGAGTTCAGAAAGTTGGAACTCTTCTATCCACATATGACTGACTCAACAATGATCTTGGGTTAATATCCACAATGCATCAACATGTAATGTTAGCAAAGGGATGACACACTGAATAGTAGGAGATGGACTACACATCTCTTTTATCTACCAATTGCCTCATCAGAGGACTTTTCCTGCTTGGCACAAACTTAAACAATCACAAGCATTGCCTCTTAAGGAGGACTTCAGACAGGTGCCTGCCCAAGTAACAGGACAAGTCTTCCAGACTACATGAAGTCAGTGAATTATACCTCTAGTGGTTAAGCAACCAAGCAACAGCAAAAACAAGTTCAAAAGAACTTAAGCAACTAATGTACCTGAAAACAATCTAACTCAGTCAGTACACAACTCAAAAAGTCAAACAGAGAGTTCAACAGTACACAATTAAACAGACAAGCATCAATGCACCAAGGCAAAGCACAAGCTCAACTCAAAGGAGCTAATCCATCTTCAAGACAACTCAATGTTAATCAACATCAATCAAATAGGTAGCTCAAGCCAATGAACCAATTCCTCAAGGCCATATGCTTCTTAACCTTAATGGAAGTGCAGAACTGGATTTACTGCTTTCAAGCCTTGTAATGTCCAAACAGTTGCTCCAACACTCTTCTACAATGGAATGGATGAAGGTTCAATGCTCAATCGTGCTTGATGTTGCTCAAATCTTCAACTGCCATTAATGGATGTAACTTTCAACAGCTCCAAATCAGCTCGAAAATGGATGGATCTTGCTTCCAAAATGTCCAATTATGCTTGTGGATCAAGGATTGATCAAGAACAAGGCAAGGTTTATGGAGAAATTTGATGAAAAAGTGAGAGAACCAAATGAAGAGAATTGTGAAAATGGATCTAGATCTGAGAATTATGATGTGTTAATGAAGTTTTCTGTTATGATTATGCTTTTATATGGTCTGTTAATGGTGTATGCTAATCACAATTAAGCAATGCCAAAGTAATTAGTGAAAACCAAGTGTTATGGCCAATTTGCAAATGCACCCTCATGTAATGCATGCCAATGCTACAGTACACGAAATCTGTCTTAATTCACTTGGAAATGTTGTTTTTAGCCAAATGCAAGTGATACAACATGAAAACAATGCATAGTTTTTGAATTTGGAATTTCCCTCCAAAATTCAAATGCAAATGCAAATATTTTTGTGATCAAAATGCATGGCTTATGATGCATGAATTGGATAGTACATGTCAAAACAAGAATGTTGCAAAAAGAACCACTTCAATTGGCCTTATGGTTGAAAAGTTATGCACTTGTGAAGTTCAAATTAACTTGGCAATGATTGATCCATATCTCTTCAACCATACATGAGAAATTCATGTTCGTGGACTTTTTGGAAAGGTGAGAGCAAGATCTTCAACTTTCATGTTGGACAAAATTTCATTTGAAGCTTGCTTGATGATGTAATCTTGAGGAGAAAACCTTTCCATTTTTGGCAATTTCAAATTACAGGTCACTTACTATTTTTGGAAACTTTTCATCTGACCTCAAATTCTTCATTGTTGATGTTTGAAATGTCAAATGAGACTTGTATGGACATGAATGAGGCCTCTCTAACCATCTCCCACCTTCAAATCCATGATTGAATGCACAGTTGACTTTGGTTGACTTTCTAGGGTTTCAGATGAATTGCATCTTGACTGAGGAGCTTTGAACATCCAACCTTTGGCCAAACCACTTCAAAATGATCCCTAGGTCACATGAACTCATTGAACCAACCCTAGGGCTTTGCTTCAATAGGAAATGCACTTGCTTGCTTGCACAACTGGATCTCCTGACCAATCTTGACTGATGACTTGCACTAGGCAATGGACAATGCAATGTTATGTAGTGGACAATGCAATGCTAATGACCTAAGCATGAAAATGTATATACAAAAATGGGAGGTGCAAATTTGAGGTGCTACAGCTGCCCCTATTCAATCAACTGGGAACCCGAATGGATGAGAGCAACGCCTGGCAGACTTTCAGGGTAAACAGGGATTGAATACCGAAGTACCGTAGAAATTTGCACAACTGCGGGGATCCAAGAAAGGAAAGTTCACCAACAGATGCTTCCAATGGGATCTGATATTTGTTACTGAGCCAGTCAAGATGTTTAACAATGACCCTACTGGGGATCTTGATCTTTTCAAAGGAACAATACATCCAAACGTCAACGGACGAATGGGAAAAACTCATCGTTTATCGAAACCAACGGAGAGGTGACCAGACATCCACGGATGAATGGGAAGACTCGACCAGACGTCAACGGACGAACGGGAGAAGCTCGACGTTTATCGACACCAACGGAGAAGGTGATCAGACATCAACGGACGACGGATGATGTGATCTCCTTGCTTGAGATACAATTTGCTTTGTTTAACTAATGTTGATTGTGTTATAGGTCCTTTGGAGGCTAACTCACTTGAGTTGTTGACTTACATTGTGTATATTGGTTGTCTGACTGTTGACTGTCATTTAGTTTATCTGAATGTGAATATTGACTTGTTTGATTTTCTTACAGGTACTTTAGTAGCTTTAACTCATTACTTGAGTTGCTTTGCTTTGCTTGTGGTTGGCATACCACTTAGGTAACTTCTTTACTCCATGTAGTCTGGAAGCCCTGTCGTTTATGTTTGGAAGGCATTTGGCTGAAGTCCTCCTTAAGAGGCAATGTCTGTGTATGTTTATCTTTGTGCTAAAGACCTCCTTGTCGAGGCATACAGGTTAAGTCCTCCTAAGTGAAGAGGCAATTGGCAGATAGAAGGGATGTGCAATCCATCCCCTGCTATTCAGTTGAGTCTTTCATCTTGCTCGCACTACGTGCCGATGCATTTGAATAAACACCCAAGATCCTTGTATATAGAGTCAGTCATGTGGAGTAGAGTTCCTCATTCTGGACTCCCACACCTTCATTGTTTGAAGCTCACCCAGGCCCGGGTTAAGAGCTATGAGGTCTTACCCTCATTACCTTTTCATCTGCTCACCCTGACGGTCAATGTCAGTGGTGAAGAGCCTTCAGATACCCCTTCCAGTTGGCTTGTTTGTCGAGGATGATATGACCCCTTGACTAAAGCCCAGCCTTGTATGAGCCACTTGTTTGCATATAGCGTGTGATACCTGTGCTTGTGATTGCTTATTTGCTGTTTAGGATAGCTTGCTTCCTGTGCGAGTTAGGTGCTGATTAGAGACCTCAACTTAGGGATCGTATGCATGACAACTTCTAGACTAGAGTCGTAGTCTCCCTAGTAGTCTGTTATCTCCCTAGTCTCTGGTTAGGATAGTTTCTTCCCTGTTAAGGGGAACTACGTCGCCCTGATCCTCATACCAGATGAGGTACGTAGGCAGGAGATTGAGTTGATCTCTCCGGGCACCCTTTTTCTTTTTCAACCCCCTTTGTGTGTGTGTTTGGAGTCTGATGTAAGTCCAGCGACTGGCATTCGGTTTCCATGGGTGTTTGTTTGTTTAGAGTCTGACGTAAGTCCAGCGATTGGCAGTCAGTTTCCTGTGTGCGTTTGTTTGTTTTGTTTGGAGTCTGATGTAAGTCCAGCGATTGGCATTCAGTTTCCTTGTTTGCTTGTGTGTCCGGAGTTGGATGTAAGTCCATTGATTGGCGTTCCATTTCCAGTTGTTGTGTGTTTCGTTTGACGTCTCAACGTCTCCTTTTAGCGTCTTGTTTCGGCGTGCGTTAGCCGAGCTACGAGTGCTCTGATTCTTACTCTGGTTAGAGAAGATACGTATGCATGGGATGCGATGTCCTAGCGAGCACGTTTCCCGTTTCCCCGAACTACGTCGACTCTGATGTTTGTTTCTGACAAACTACGTAGGCCCAGGATGCGACATCCTGCCGAGTCCCCTTCCTCCGTCTTCTTCCATCTGTTGTTTTATTCCAGTGTGCGTGCATTCTTTTTGAGCAGTTATTTAGCAACCTTATTCTATTCTTTCTGAGCGTGGATCCCGTCGAGTACGACGGATGCGTAGGGGTGCTAATACCTTCCCTTCGCATAACCGACTCCCGATCCTTGCATTTATGGTCGTAAGACCATTTCCTTTCCAGGTTTACTTCGAGCGTTTCCTTTCCCTCCTTTTGGGATAAATAACGCACGGTGGCGGCTCTGTGTCTTTTCCCGCCGGTTTTTTGCGTGATGCGACAGCTGGCGACTCTGCTGGGGACTAACAAAGAAGTTGACCTCTTGCTGGTCCATCTTCCCTAAGCGAGTCAATCCTAGCGCTCTTTAGGATAGTTTTGGTTGCTTTTGCTGCTTTATTTATTGCATTTATGATTGTTGTACTGTGATTGTATATATTTGCATATGTGTTTGCATGCATCATATTATCATTGTGCTGGATTCTATACAGGTTGGTTCCTGTGATTTTGGGGTGGGTGTTCTGAGTGGGGCTAAAACCCAGGCCCGAGTATACACCTAGGATTAGTGTGGTCTCACGTTTCCTCACATGTTGGATCAGCATGTTGTTGCGACGTGACATACCACAGCCGGACGAGGTTCATTTGAGAGAGTCCTTCCGTTTGGAGTATTCCACTCAGGTTGGGTTATCTCTTTTGAGCTGTTGACTTCGGTGACCGTTCTTTCCCGGATCTTTGGGGTTAGACGATCTTATGAGAGCTGCAACGGCACACCCAAAAAGGCAAACCCGTTGAGTATCTTGTCCGATTGTCGAGACCATTGTCCCTTAGGATGACCTTGTTAGAATTCACCTGTGAGGGGAGGGTTTGATTCTTGCAAGTACAGGTTCCGTCAGTGATTCTGTGATGGTGACTATGGCTCAGTTGGATTTATGGGTCTTTATTTCTAGACACCGGAGGTTTGACCTTGGTATTTATTAGAGGGTTCCGTTTATTTCGGATCCCTGGGCCGAATTTGAGGGTACTTGCTCAGATGCTGACTCGCTTAGATGATGACTTGCTCTGGTGATGACTATTGGTTCTGATGCCGAAGTTTTGATCCCGTGCCTTGTGATACTCAGCCAACCTGCCAGGATGTCGTCATTTTGCATCATAGCATGTTTATTTTAAAATAAAATAAAAAAGATAATGCAAAAAAAAAACAGTTAACCCGCATATGTATATCCTTTTCAGGATCATTCATGATAAACAACATACACATCATACACATATCATTCTTGCATTACAGGTGTTCTTGAACAAGACTTCTCACTCTGGTTCCTGTCTTAGGCAGGATTGCTGATCGTCGTCCGCACCGCTACGCGACAAGACTGAATCAACAGAGAAGTATGGGTCAAGTTCAGGCTGAGTTGGCAGAGATGAGGGCTAACATGGCCCAATTTATGAATATGATGCAAGGGGTTGTACAAGGGCAAGAGGAGCTGCGAGCCTTGGCCCAGAGACAAGAAGCTGTGATTCCACCGGTCAACCGGAATTCGCCAGAGGGAGTCCCTGTTAATGACAATGTTGCTGCAACCATTCCAGTCAATAACTATGCTGTGGGTGATGAACTGAGGGGTATCAGAATCAATGGACAACCTATCGCTCCAGAGACTGTTAATGTTCGAGCAACCCGTGCTTCTGTTCACCATCCTGCTCCGTTGGTTGACAGACAAGAGGATATGTTTACTCTCCTTAGTGATGATGATGAGGTGGGAAGGACTGAAGAAAGGGATAGAAAAGTTGATGCCCTTGCTGAAAAAATTCGTGCCATGGAGTGTCAGAACTCTTTGGGCTTTGATGTAACCAATATGGGCCTGGTTGATGGGCTGAGGATCCCTTACAAATTCAAGGCGCCATCCTTTGACAAATATAATGGCACTTCTTGTCCTCGCACTCATGTGCAGGCTTACTACAGGAAGATCTCCGCATACACTGACGACGAGAAGATGTGGATATACTTTTTCCAGAACAACTTGTCTGGAGCGTCCTTGGACTGGTACATGGATTTGAAGAGAGAGTCTGTTAGAAGCTGGAGGGTTTTGGGTGAAGCCTTTCTGAGGCAGTATAAACACAACATGGATATGGCTCCGAGCAGAACCCAACTGCAGAGCCTGTTTCAGAAGACTGGTGAGAGCTTCAAAGAGTACGCCCAGAGGTGGCGTGAATTAGCGGCAAGAGCGCAACCTCCGATGTTGGAGAGAGAGTTGACCGATATGTTTATCGGAACACTGCAGAGTGTGTTTATGGACCGTATGGGAAGTTGCCCGTTCGGTAGTTTTTCAGATGTGGTTATCTGCGGAGAGAGGACTGAGAGTCTCATCAAAGCAGGTAAGATTCAAGATTCTGGTTCTTCATCTTCAAGTTCGAAGAAGCCATTTTCTGGGGCACCCCGAAGGAGAGAGGGTGAAACAAATGTTGTGCATAGTCGGAGGAATGTAAACAGAGGACAATATCGTCAGGTTGCCGCTGTGACCATCCCAACACCTCAATCTCAACAACAACATCCAAGACAACAACAAGAACAACAGCAACGCCCATTTCAACCAAGGCAGAGAATGCCAGAGCGTCAGTTTGACCCGTTGCCCATGACATATGTTGAATTGCTTCCCGAACTGCTCAGGTTGAAATTTGTTGAGCTTCGTACTATGGCTCCGTTGACGAGGATACTTGCTGGGTATGATGCCAATGTCCGTTGCGACTTTCATTCCGGTGCACCAGGGCATCACATTGAAAATTGACGGGCTTTCCATCATAAGGTCCAGGATTTGATTGATGCCAAGACAATCAATTTTGCTCCTGTTCCGAATGTTGTGAATAACCCTATGCCTCAGCATGGCGGGCCTAGGGTGAATAATGTGGAAAGTGAGGAAGCTGTGGATTTGGTAGTCAGTGTTGATGATGTTCAGACATCGCTGCTTGTGGTAAAAGAGTGTCTGTTGAAAGGGGGAGTGTTCCCAGGTTGTGATGAAAGATGTTCAGACTGTGGTGATCTTGAGAATGGTTGTGAAAAGTTGAGAAGAGGTATCCAGGGTTTGATGGATGAGGGTTGCTTGCAGTTTAGTCGGGCTGTGAAAGATCGTGGGGTGGTATCAACTGTCACCATTTACTTCAAACCGTCCGAGGGTCCTGGACGTGCTCCAAGAACTGTCAGTGCACCCGTAACTGTTGGTGCTCCTATAACTATATCTGCGCCAGTAAATGTTGGTACTCCTACCACCATTGTTGCTTCTGGTGTAAGACCTGTTGAGAACAGTAGGGCAGTTCCTTGGAAGTATGACAATGCTTTTCGCAGTAACAGAAGGCCAGAAAGTCAGACAAGACCGGTGAATCATGCTCCAGTGACAATTGATTTATCAGATAAGATTCCTGTAATTGTTGGTCCGGCAGTGGACAATGTGGGAGGACCAGGAGGATTTACTAGAAGCGGTCGTCTGTTCGCACCACAGACTCTGAGGGATAGCAATGTCGAGGCTCTTGCTAAGGCAAAAGGGAAACAAGCTGTGGTTGAAGAAGGACCTGTGCAGAAGGAGGCGCCTGAGGGTTCTTTTGAAAAAGATGTGGAGGAGTTCATGAAGATCATTAAGAAAAGTGATTATAAGATTGTGGACCAGCTGAATCAAACTCCGTCCAAAATCTCTATCCTCTTGTTATTGTGTTCTGAGGCACACCGTAACGCC
Organism: Lathyrus oleraceus; assembly: GCF_024323335.1. Classification (NCBI taxonomy): domain Eukaryota; kingdom Viridiplantae; phylum Streptophyta; class Magnoliopsida; order Fabales; family Fabaceae; genus Lathyrus; species Lathyrus oleraceus. The sequence continues at coordinate 276,846,704 of NC_066584.1, forward strand.
TTGCTAAAGATGTTGAATCTGGCTTACGTGCCTCAAGAGATTTCAGTCAACCAGCTCGAGGGTGTTATTGCGAATGTGAGCACGAGACATGGTTTGGGGTTCACAGATCTGGATTTGACGCCTGAGGGTCGCAACCATAACAGAGCTTTGCATATCACCATGGAGTGTAATGGCGCAGTGTTGTCACATGTGTTAGTGGATACTGGCTCATCTTTAAATGTGTTGCCCAAGAAGATTTTGAGCAAGATTGATGTTGAAGGGGTTGTCCTCACTCCAAGTGATCTTGTGGTTCGTGCTTTTGATGGATCCAAGCGGTCAGTTTTTGGTGAAGTCACGTTGCCCGTAAAGATTGGCCCGGAGGTATTTGATATTGTCTTCTATGTGATGGATATTCAACCAGCATATAGTTGTCTATTGGGGCGTCCCTGGATACATGGGGCTAGGGCGGTTTCGTCAACTCTCCATCAGAATCTGAAGTATGTATGGAATGGTCAGGTTGTGACTGTGTGCGGCGAGGAGGACATTCTTGTGAGACATCTATCTTCCTTCAAGTATGTGGAGATGGATGGCGAGATTCATGAAACTCTGTGCCAAGCATTCGAGACCATTGCTATTGAGAAGGTGGCTTTTGTTGAGCAGAAGAAGCTGGGTGCCTCAATTGCATCATACAAGCAGACTTTGGAGGTTGTCAACTCGGGCAATGCAGGAGGCTGGGGCAAGATGGTCGACATGCCCGTGAAAGAAGACAAATTCGGCATTGGTTACCAGCCTCTACAGGCAGAGCAGGGTGTTCAGAAAGGGCCGAGTACCTTCACTAGCGCTGGGTTAATGAATCATGGTGACGTCTTTGCAATCGGTAGTGAAGATGGTGACAGTGATTGCGATTTGGACAACTGGGTGCGCCCGTGTGCTCCAGGGGAGATGGTGAACAATTGGACAGCCGAAGAAATAGTCCAAGTTACTCTTCAGACAGAGTAATTTTCTTTTGTTTTTCATTTTGCACAAAAACCCTGCGCTTTGCCCGAGGCGTAGTGGTTCATTGTAGGGCCACATCATGTTTGAATTTTCAATGATTATCATTAATAAAGGACGTTTTGCAAACAAATTTGTGCTCACTGTCTTTCTGTTTTTATTTTCATTTTCAAAACAATAAAAAATGGCAATGTTTTTGTTTTTGGGACTTTCTTGAACTCTTTTCTAAAATAAAACATTAAACATCGTTCATGCAGAATCGATCTCACGGACTCCACTAAAAACAGTTCTGTTATGGCTCAGTATGATTTCGATAATCCCATTTACCAAGCCGAAGAGGAGAGTGAGGAAGACTGTGAACTCCCCAAAGAATTGGTCAGATTATTGAAGCAGGAGGAAAGGGTCATCCAACCTCATCAGGAGGAGTTGGAGATTATTAACCTTGGTACTGAGGATGCCAGGAAAGAGATCAAGATCGGGGCTGCATTGAAGGAAAATTTCAAGGGAGGGCTGATTGAAATGCTGAGAGAATATGTTGAGATATTCGCATGGTCGTATCAAGATATGCCTGGGTTGGATACAGATATTGTGGTGCACAGGCTACCTCTCAGAGAAGATTGTCCTTCGGTAAAGCAGAAGCTTCGTAGAACTAGTCCTGATATGGCTGTCAAGATCAAAGAGGAGGTTCAGAAGCAGTTGGATGCGGGTTTTCTGGCAGTTACCAATTATCCCCCGTGGGTGGCTAACATCGTGCTCGTGCCGAAGAAGGATGGTAAAGTCAGGATGTGTGTCGATTACCGAGATCTAAACAGAGCCAGTCCAAAAGATGACTTCCCGTTACCTCACATTGATGTATTGGTTGATAACACTGCTTAGTCCTCGGTTTTCTCTTTCATGGATGGATTTTCTGGCTATAATCAGATCAAGATGGCGCCAGAAGACATGGAAAAGACGACATTCATTACACCTTGGGGCACGTTCTGTTATAAGGTGATGCCATTTGGGATGAAGAATATCGGTGCTACCTATCAGAGGGTTATGACGACTCTCTTTCATGACATGATGCACAAAGAAATTGAAGTGTACGTGGATGACATGATTGCGAAGTCTCAGACAGAAGAGGAGCACTTGGTAAACTTGCAGAAGTTGTTTGAAAGATTGAGAAAGTTCAAACTGAGGCTGAATCCAAACAAGTGTACGTTTGGAGTGAGATCCGGAAAGCTGTTAGGCTTCATTGTCAGTGAGAAAGGGATTGAGGTTAATCCAGCAAAAGTAAAAGCTATTCAAGAAATGTCTGAACCAAGAACTGAGAAGCAGGTTCGTGGGTTTTTAGGGAGATTGAACTACATTGCACGGTTCGTATCTCACCTAACTGCCACGTGTGAACCGATATTCAAATTGCTGAGAAAAGATCAAGCAATCAGGTGGAATGATGACTGTCAAAAAGCTTTTGATAAGATAAAAGAATATTTGCAGAAACCTCCAATCCTTATACCTCCAGTTCCTGGGAGGCCTCTGATAATGTACCTTTCAGTGACCGAGAATTCGATGGGGTGTGTATTGGGACAGAATGACGAGTCTGGTCGAAAAGAGCATGCTATATACTACCTTAGCAAAAAGTTTACCGACTGTGAAATAAGATATTCGCAGCTCGAGAAAACTTGTTGTGCTTTGGCATGGGCTGCTCGCCGACTGAGACAGTATATGTTGAACCATACTACCTTGTTGATTTCTAAGATGGATCCAGTGAAATATATCTTTGAAAAGCCGGCTCTCACTGGGCGTGTGGCTCGTTGGCAGATGATTTTGACTGAGTATGATATCCAGTACATGTCGTAGAAGGCCATCAAAGGTAGTATTTTGTCTGACTACCTTGCTGAGCAACCGATTCATGACTATCAGCCGATGATGTTTGAATTCCCTGATGAGGACATCATGTATCTAAAGATGAAAGACTGTGAAGAGCCTCTTGTCGAGGAAGGACCGGATCCTGATGACAAGTGGACACTGATGTTTGATGGGGCAGTTAATGTGAATGGAAACGGTGTTGGGGCAGTACTTATCAATCCTAAAGGTGCACACATACCTTTTTCTGCCATATTGACTTTTGAGGTAACCAACAACGAGGCTGAGTACGAGGCTTGTATCATGGGGATTGAAGAAGCCATCGATCTAAGAATCAAAACTCTGGACATTTATGGAGATTCCGCTCTAGTGATTAACCAAGTCAATGGAGATTGGAATACTCATCAGCCGCATTTGATTCCTTACAGAGACTACACCAGAAGGATCCTGACTTTCTTCAAGACAGTGAAGTTGTATCATGTACCCCGTGATGAAAATCAGATGGCTGATGCCTTGGCCACTTTGTCTTCTATGATCAAAGTTTATTGGCATAATCATGTGCCACACGTTGCCGTGAATCGACTCGAGAGGCCTGCGTATATGTTTGCAGCCGAGTCTGTTGTTGATGAGAAGCCATGGTTTTATGACATTAAGAATTTCCTCAAAAGCCAGGAGTATCCTGAAGGAGCGTTAAAGAACGACAAGAAGACCCTGAGAAGGCTAGTTGGAAGCTTTTATTTAATCAGGATGACGTGTTGTACAAGAGAAACTTTGACATGGTTCTGCTCAGATGCGTGGATAGACACGAAGCAGACATGTTAATGCAAGAAGTACACGAGGGGTCTTTCGGTACCCATGCTGGTGGTCATGCAATGGCCAAGAAATTGTTGAGAGTCGGTTATTACTGGATAACCATGGAATCCGATTGTTTCAAATACGCTCGAAAGTGCCATAAATGCCAGATCTATACAGATAAGGTGCATGTGCCACCAAGCCCTCTGAACGTTATGAATTCGCCTTGGCCATTCGCGATGTGGGGCATCGATATGATTGGGAAGATTGAACCTACTGCTTCTAATGGACATCGATTCATCCTGGTGGCGATTGATTACTTCACCAAGTGGGTGGAAGCAGCTTCCTATGCTAATGTTACCAGGCAAGTGGTTGCCCGATTCATTAAGAAGGAGATTATTTGTCGTTATGGGGTTCCTGAGAGAATCATCACTGACAACGGGTCGAATCTCAATAACAAGATGATGAAAGAGCTTTGCAGAGATTTCAAGATCGAACACCACAATTCTTCTTCTTACAGACCAAAGATGAATGGTGCTGTAGAGGCGGCAAACAAGAACATTAAGAAGATTGTGCAGAAGATGGTCGTTACGTACAAGGATTGGCATGAGATGTTGCCTTTCGCTTTGCATGGGTACCGTACCTCAGTACGTACGTCGACCGGGGCAACCCCTTACTCCCTTGTATATGGTATGGAGGCAGTCCTACCTGTTGAAGTGGAGATTCCTTCTCTGAGAGTCTTGCTAGATGTCAAGCTAGACGAAGCTGAGTGGATTCAGACAAGGTTTAATGAGTTAAGTCTTATTGAGGAGAAGCGGCTGGCAGCCGTGTGCCATGGGCAATTGTATCAGAGAAGGATGAAGAAGGCCTTTGATCAGAAAGTGCGTCCTCGAAGCTATCAGACAGGTGATTTGGTTTTGAAGAGGATCCTTCCTCCCGGTACAGATAACAGGGGCAAGTGGACTCCGAATTACGAAGGTCCATATGTTGTTAAAAAGGTTTTCTCTGGTGGAGCCTTGATGCTAACAACTATGGATGGTGAAGATTTTCCGTCCCCTGTGAACTTAGATGTAGTCAAAAAATACTTCACATAAAGAGACCCGCTGGACAAAAAGAATAAAAGAGTCCAGGAAAAAAAGGGCATCCCGGCGAACCAAAAAAAGAGAAAAAGGTTCGGGCAAAAGTTAGGGATAAAGAATAAAAAGAATATGTACACCCGGTAAGTCGAAAACCTGAAAAGGCGGCTTAGGCAAAAACGGGTATCCCGGTGGATTGAAAACCCGAAAGGGCGATCCAGGCAAAAGAGGGATTAAAGCGAAGGCTACAGTCTGAGTTATCTGTACTTCATCGCGCTTCAATGTCTACCATCTCGAAGGATATGACCGGTCCAATCATTCTTCTCAGAAAGCAAGGAATTTGGGGGAAGTTGAAGATCTGTGAGTCATAACAGAATTGGAAAATAGTGGATGCCGTGTTCACATTGCCAATAGGATAGTTTATTTCCTTGTTTTGGCGCAATTACCTCTTCCTAGGAATTGCTTCCTGATGTACTTGCCTTTATAGGCCCATTTTCAATCAATAAAATTCGTTATTCAGTCAAATTGCTCTCTTGTTTTTATTTTTCTGTTTTGTTTGCAAAAACGTCCGAATTTTTGATAAACATTGCATCTAAAAAAACATGAAGGCTAGACAATTACGTGCAGAAAGATAAAACATTTGAAAATCATTTTGAATGTTTATTATACTTGAGTGTATTCTCGTCCATATAATCCCCTGGAGCATGTATGTCCTACTGTGTTGCAGGTTATTACCTTTGATTGCTGGCCAGAGCAGATAAGCCGCAGTTTGTTCGAAAGACGTTTCAACACTGTCCAGTAGTGTGAGAAGTTGGGTTGTGCAAAGCAAGTTCAGGACTTGTCTCCCCAGCGTATTCGAGATCAGTGTTTCCTCAGCAGCCAGGCCTGTAGGTTACACTTTCCCCAACAAGTCTGAGGACTGTTAGTTCCCCGGCGAGCCTGAAGGTTGCTATTTCCCCAGCGGAGGTGTCTATGGGTAGTTTGTTCCTCAGCAGTCAGGTCTGAAGTATTGTAATCCCCAGCAGGGTTGTGAGTGCCTTTCCCCAGCAGGGTTGTGAATGTTTTCCCCTAGCAAGTCTGAAGTGGGCAGTTTCCCCAGCGGAGGTTCGTGCTGATGGTTTTCCCTAGTGGAGTCCCCAAGCGGATCATGTTCGGTGAAAATTATCCCCAGTAGAGTTAATTCTGCCCGTGGGTTGGTAGTTATCCCCAGCGGAGGTTTGCATTGGTTGTTCCCCCCAGCGGAGTCCCTAAGTGGGTTGGGTTCAGTGGAGGTCGTCCCCAGTGAGGACTATCCTTTCCCCGGCAGCAGTGCTATTCCCCAGCATGATTGGAAGGTTGGTGTTCTCCCAACAAGTGACTCCCTAGTTGAGTTGGTTTCTCTGTCGCCCAGTGTCTCAGATCAGCAAAGCATCCGCAGCAGATTTGTTGTGTCTCCCCACAGAGTTGGAGGATCAAATCAGATTTGTGCGCTCAACAGAGTAATCATTTGCTTCCCAGCAGGAGTTTTCCTCCCTATGCATCTTGCATGTAGTAATCATTTGCATTTGCATCCTCAAAACGCGTAGCATTTCCATTCAGTATGGAGCCTTACGCCATAGAAAATCAAACATATGCATACATGTGTTAAACCGGATTGGATCACATCCCCAGCAGAGGTGAACCGTTTTGCAAAATCTGTATGGCATATTTGCTGCAGTTGCTCTTGACAGACAGCATGCAGAATTGACAAGCCCCAGAGAGGTTTATTTCCTCACCCGCTCGTGAACGGAAAGCTTGACTCCCCAGAGTAGTCCCCGGCAAGTGGTTGGCCTTGTCTTGACACATGTAGATGTCGTTCTTACGATACCAGTAGGTGTCGTGTTGATCCCCGTGTGGGTCCTTCCCTTTTTGGTGTCAGTAGACATCATTTTTCGATGTCCGTAACATCGAGTTATTCCCATTCGTCCGTTGGCGTCTGGTCGTGGTTTCTTTCTCCCATTCATCCGTTGATGTCTGGTTGAGTCTTTCCCATTCGTCCGTTGGCGTCTGGTCGTGGTTTCTCTTCCCATTCATCCTTTGATGTCTGGTCCTGGTTTCTTTCTCCCATTCATCCATTGATGTCTGGTTGAGTCTTTCCCATTCGTCCGTTGGCGTCTGGTCGTGGTTTCTCTTCCCATTCATCATCTTTCGATGACTGGTCGTGGCTTCTTTCTCTTATTCATTTGTTGATGTCTGGTTGAGTCTTTCCCATTCATCTGTTGATGTCTGGTCGTGGTTTCTCTTCCCATTCATCATCTTTCGATGTCTGGTCGTGGTTTCTTTCTCCCATTCATCCGTCGATGTCTGGTTGAGTCTTTCCCATTCGTCCGTTGACGTCTGGTCGTGGTTTCTTTATTCCCATTCGTCCGTTGGCATCTGGTTGTGGTTTCTTTCTCCAATAAAAATCAAAATCCCCAGTAGAGTCGTTGGTAAACGTCTTGTCTGGTCCAGTAGTTAATATCAAATCCCCAGTGGAAGTTGCCATTGGTGAACATTCTTTTCTTTGATCATCCCCCGCGGAGTGCAAATTCCAGGTTCTTTTGGTATTCAATCCCTGTTTACCTTGAAGGTCTGACAGCCGTTGCTCTCATCCGTTCAGGTTCTCAGTTGATTGAATAGGGGCAGTTGTAGCACCTCAAATTTGCACCCCACACTCATGCATTCATTTCATTTTTAGGTCATTAACATTACATTAACATTGCATATTGCATTGCATCTTGACAACTAGAACTGGCATCAAGGAGAATCACCAGTACAAGAGACCAAGCATTTCCTTAAGATAAAGGCCACATGGTTGTTCTAGAGAGCTCACATGATCCAAGGGTTCATTTTGAAGCAATTTTACCAAGTGTTAGAAGCTCAAAGTCATCAGTACATGTCCAGGTCATCTGGGGCCCATAAAAGTCAACTACAAGTCAACTGAGGGCTAGGAGGTGGAGAAATGGTTTGAGGCACTTCATTCATGTCTAAGAGAGGATCATTCATCATGTCAAACATCTACCTTGAAGGTTTTGAAGCCAGATCAAAAGTTTCCCAAAATGGAAAGTGACCTGTAATTTCAAGTTTCCAAAAATGGCAAGTTTTTGGATCAAATTCAACTTGACTTTCCAATATCAAATAAGCTTCAAATGAAATTTTGTCCAACATGAAAGTTGAAGATATTTCTCTCCCATTTCCAAAAAGTCCAAGATCATGAGCATCTGATGAATGGTTGAGAAGATATGATCAAATCATTGCCAAGTGTGCATGGAACTTCAACAAGCCATAACTTTTGACTCATAACTCCAAATTTAGTGCCTCTTTTTGCATTTTGCTTGTCATGACATGTAGTTTCCAAATCATTCATCACATTGCATGAAATTTCATCATATGATCATTTGTTCTTTCATGACCATTTTGGAGGGAAATTTAAAATTTTAAAATTGGTGCATCATATGAACAAAATACCATTGCATTTATGCTTATGAAATGATTTTGAATGAATTTGACCATGCATGTGGTACTGTTCACGTTTGGATTTGCCATGCACCACACACATTGTCATTTTTGGTCACACACCCTATTTCACTTAATCACAATTAACCAAGCTTAATTAATTTTTTCAGTATGATTAACATGTCATATAAATACCAAATCCTAACAGAATTATGGAGTTTTTGCTCATTCTAGATCTAAATTCTTCTTCCCTCCAAAATTTTCTCTCAACCCAAATTCAAATTTTCTTCACATAAGCTAGTGATTTTCTTGTATATTCTTGTTCTCTGATCCTCATTTAGTGCAGATCATGCTTTGTTTTGAAGGATTCGAGTGGAAATCAAGTATATCAAGCTCATGAAGGTGAAGATGGAAACTGTTGTTTGAGCCAGATCTAAGCCTTTCCAAGCCTCAATTTCTACTTCAAGCTTCATAACAATGATACAGGAGTGGATTTGAATCGTGTCAGGCCTTGAAACTGCTGATTCCAGAAACTGCTCTTCAAGAGGTAGGTTTTTCGAACCTCTTAATTCTCCAATCTTTTGCCATGATAGTGTAGACCTTCTCTTGCTGAGCATGCTGATGAAAATTTCATGTGATTTGGTGGATTATTGGCTGGGATATGATGAAATAAAGTTTTGTATGTCATAATGTTTGTCTTCGATTCTCTTAATCCATGGCTTGTTTTGATTAAATGATGCTTGATCTGTAATGTACGTGGAAGGAGCTTTCTGTTGATGTAATTTTTAGTGGATTCTGGAAAAAAAATTGAATGATGTTACTGTTCATCCACCGTCTTCATGAAGAAGACTGTGGTTTCCGCCCTAAGCACCGCCGTCTGTAATTTTGTGAGCTGGCTAGGGTTTGTACACACATACGTCCACACAAGCGTGACATGTCCGTTCCATTGGCTCCCGTTTCTTTGACCCGCGCTTGCTTGGCATTGACCGCTGACTGTAAGCGCCACCTCATAAATGAAACTGCATCGTTTTGATCCCTCCCTCACTTTGATTCCAGGCTTTTGCATTTTTGGAATATTTTTGTTCAGCGCCTTATTTTGAATTGCTACCTGGTTCGATTCCAGCATACAACACTTTTTTCAAATTAATCCAACCTTTGCTTTTTCCCTCCAATTTCATCATATGCCTTGTTCATTTTAATTCAAATTTTTTATCCAACTTTGAAAAATCATTAAAAATTGAAAACACATCCAATTAATTCCCATTTTTTTGCAAAATGTTCATGTGCTTGTCTATTATTTTTTGGTGGTGGTTTCATGATTTTATCATCTCTGGAATTTGAATTGTGATTGGTTGATTGATCATGTATGCATATGTGACATTGCTTCATTCTTTCTATTGTGAAATGCTCAATAATGATCCAATTGCCATGAAATTTTACACACTGATTCCCAACATGTTGCTTGACCATTGAGGCTTGATTGTGCATTTTTACCATTTTTCATCTCTGTTTTAGACACATGGACATTGTTGTGCAACATTTGGTGTCACATTCTTGGTCTCATACTTGTGCATTTTCATTTCTAGGTCAAATGAGTTCTGTTGATTCTAATTTTTGGCATGGTGATTATGTTTGACATATTGTGTGATCATAAAAATTCCCAGAATTGTTTGAGTCATTTCTGTTTTAATCTGGAATTTTCATTCTTGATGACCAATTGTGTGCTTTGAATTTGTCTTTGCCATAGCTTGTTCATGAGATGACTTTGCTTGATGCTTTTGACTTGGTCCTTTTTAGGATATGTTCATGATTGATTAAATGAGCTTTATGTTGAATATTGGCTGCTGTTTTGACTTTTTGATTTACCTTTGACCCTAGGCTTTGCCCTAGAGGTTTGTACTCACAATTTGAGCTTTGCCTTTAAGGTTCATGCAATAAGTCCTAATGGATGATGTGATCTCCTTGCTTGAGATACAATTTGCTTTGTTTAACTAATGTTGATTGTGTTATAGGTCCTTTGGAGGCTAACTCACTTGAGTTGTTGACTTACATTGTGTATATTGGTTGTCTGACTGTTGACTGTCTGTTTAGTTTATCTGAATGTGAATATTGACTTGTTTGATTTTCTTACAGGTACTTTAGTAGCTTTAACTCATTACTTGAGTTGCTTTGCTTTGCTTGTGGTTGGCATACCACTTAGGTAACTTCTTTACTCCATGTAGTCTGGAAGCCCTGTCGTTTATGTTTGGCAGGCATTTGGCTGAAGTCCTCCTTAAGAGGCAATGTCTGTGTATGTTTATCTTTGTGCTAAAGACCTCCTTGTCGAGGCATACAGGTTAAGTCCTCCTAAGTGAAGAGGCAATTGGCAGATAGAAGGGATGTGCAATCCATCCCCTGCTATTCAGTTGAGTCTTTCATCTTGCTCGCACTACGTGCTGATGCATTTGAATAAACACCCAAGATCCTTGTATATAGAATCAGTCATGTGGAGTAGAGTTCCTCATTCTGGACTCCCACACCTTCATTGTTTGAAGCTCACCCAGGCCCGGATTAAGAGCTATGAGGTCTTACCCTCATTACCTTTTCATCTGCTCACCCTGACGGTCAATGTCAGTGGTTAAGAGCCTTCAGATACCCCTTCCAGTTGGCTTGTTTGTCGAGGTTGATATGACCCCTTGACTAAAGCCCAGCCTTGTATGAGCCACTTGTTTGCATATAGCGCGTGATACATGTGCTTGTGATTGCTTATTTGCTGTTTAGGATAGCTTGCTTCCTGTGCGAGTTAGGTGCTGAATAGAGACCTCAACTTAGGGATCGTATGCATGACAACTTCTAGGCTAGAGTCGTAGTCTCCCTAGTAGTCTGTTATCTCCCTAGTCTTTGGTTAGGACAGTTTCTTCCCTGTTAAGGGGAACTACGTCGCCCTGATCCTCATACCAGATGAGGTACGTAGGCAGGAGATTGAGTTGATCTCTCCGGGCACCCTTTTTCTTTTTCAACCCCCTTTGTGTGTGTGTTTGGAGTCTGATGTAAGTCCAGCGATTGGCATTCGGTTTCCGTGGGTGTTTGTTTGCTTGGAGTCTGACGTAAGTCCAGCGATTGGCAGTCGGTTTCCTATGTGCGTTTGTTTGTTTTGTTTGGAGTCTGATGTAAGTCCAGAGATTGGCATTCGGTTTCCTTGTTTGCTTGTGTGTCCGGAGTTGGATGTAAGTCCATTGATTGGCGTTCCGTTTCCAGTTGTTGTGTGTTTCATTTGACGTCTCAGCGTCTCCTTTTAGCGTCTTGTTTCGGCGTGCGTTAGCCGAGCTACGAGTGCTCTGATTCTTACTCTGGTTAGAGAAGATACGTATACATGGGATGCGATGTCCTAGCGAGCACGTTTCCGGTTTCCCTGAACTACGTCGACTCTGATGTTTGTTTCTGACAAACTACGTAGGCCCAGGATGCGACATCCTGCCGAGTCCCCTTCCTCCGTCTTCTTCCATCTGTTGTTTTATTCCAGTGTGCGTGCATTCTTTTTGAGCAGTTATTTAGCAACCTTATTCTACTCTTTCTGAGCGTGGATCCCGCCGAGTACGACAGATGCGTAGGGGTGCTAATACCTTCCCTTCGCATAATCGACTCCCGATCCTTGCATCTCTGGTCGTAAGACCATTTCCTTTCCAGGTTTACTTCGAGCGTTTCCTTTCCCTCCTTTTGGGATAAATAACGCACGGTGGTGGCTCTGTGTCTTTTCCCGCCGGTTTTTCGCGTGATGCGGCAAAGGGTCACCTTCGATCCTATTCTGATGACGTATGCAGAGTTATATCCCTCTTTGATAGAGAGGAAGTTGATTACTCCGCGAGACCCACCGGCTATACCTACTAACCCCCAGTGGTGGTATAAGCCCGAATTACATTGTGTTTACCATTCTGGTGCTCCCGGCCACGACGTGGAGAATTGTTACCCTTTGAAGACCAAGGTTCAAGACCTTGTGAGGTGTGGCATTCTGTGTTTTGAGGACGTATGTCCTAACGTGAAGAAGAACCCATTGCCCGAGCATGGGAAATCTGTCAATATGGTCCAGGGCTGCCCTGGCAAGTACAATGTCAAATATGTCAGTCATATTCGACAATCTCTGGTCGAGATGCATCGTTTGCTATATGATTATAGTCATTATGAGCATGACCACGATAGATGTCGAGTCTGTTCTGTCAATCAAAGAGGTTGTCGCCAGGTGCGCAAAGATATTCAAGAAATGATGGATGAAGGAGTTATTGAGATCCTTCAAAACAGAAATGTTGACGAAGATGCTGACGAGGTCAACGTAATTTCTCCAGTATTCCGGATCCCCGAACCTGTTATCATCAAGTATGATGGTAGCAAGCAGAAGGTTTCTCCCGCATTAACCATCAAGCCAGCCGGACCAATACCATACTCTTCTGAAAAGGCGATTCCCTATCGTTACAACGCTGTCGCGGTAGAAAATGGGAAAGAGGTGTCCTTGCCATCTTCCTCTGTTGTCAACATTGCGGATGTTAGCGGTTTGACCCGCAGTGGTCGTGTATTTTCAGCACCGCCTAAGCTTTAAATTGATGCTCGTGTTGATGCTGATTCTGTTGAGCGCCCGATTGGGAATGCTGTAAGCACTCCGAATCCGACACTTGTTGCTAAGTCCTCCTCTACATCAAGAACTCCTACTTCTGTTGGCCCAAGCAGCAATATGAAAGAAGACTGTGATGAGATGCTGAAACTCATTAAAAGGAGCGAGTACAATGTTGTAGACCAGCTTCTACAAACGCCATCCAAAATATCGGTGTTATCATTGCTTTTGAATTCAGAACCACACCGAGAGGCTCTGCAGAAGGTTTTGGATGTGGCATATGTGGATCACGATGTCACGATAGAACAATTCGATAGCATTGTTGCAAACATTACTGCTTGTAACAATTTGAGTTTTTGTGACTCTGATCTCCCCGAGGAGGGAAGAGACCACAACTTGGCATTGCATATATCAATGGGTTGCAAGGAAGACGCCCTGTCCAATGTGCTAGTAGACACTGGGTCATCACTGAACGTACTGCCAAAATCCACTCTCTCGAAGTTGTCATATCAGGGGCCTCCCATGAGGCAGAGTGGAGTAGTTGTGAAGGCTTTCGATGGGTCTCGCAAAACTGTGATTGGGGAAGTTGATCTCCCAGTCAAAATCGGACCAAGTGATTTCCAGATTACCTTCCAGGTTATGGACATTCACCCATCATATAGCTGTCTCTTAGGCAGACCATGGATTCACGAGGCAGGCGCCGTGACATCCACCCTACACCAGAAACTAAAATTCGTGAAGAATAAGAAGCTGGTGGTGGTAGGGGGAGAAAAGGCTCTCCTGGTTAGCCATTTGTCTTCCTTCTCATATATAGATGCTGAGGATGAAGTTGGAACTCCTTTCCAAGCTTTATCTATTGCTGAGCCTATTGAGAAGAGAACTCCTTCATTTGCTTCCTATAAAGATGCAAAGTTGTCCATCGGGCATGGTGCAACCGCTGGTTTAGGAAAAATGATTGAGCTAGAAGACAACAAGTCCCGGGCTGGCATAGGTTATTCTTCTGGGGTTTTCAACACCCAAGGGTTGTTCAAGAGTGGAGGTTTCATCCACACTGGCCAAGGCGAGGAAGCTGCTGCCATCTTGGAGGAAGGCGAAGAGGATTCTGGTAACTTCGTCATGCCTGGGGGAATCTGCAATAATTGGGTCGTTGTGGATATTCCAACAGTTATCCATAAGTCGAAGTAATGTTCATTGTGTTTAAAAACCCTCCTCCCATGCCAAAAGGAGGAGTGATGACATTGTTGGCGCATAAATACAATGATATTTTCATTCAATAAATTCATGTTAAATGTTTGTTTTCCAATTATTTTCCCTTTTCGCTTTTTGCATGAAATTGGTGATCACATAAAACCTAAGAAAAATAGAATAAAATCAATCTTTTCATCTGCATAATGATTTGCCTTGTTTGAATTCTAAAGCTTTTCATATCCAAAATCATTATGCAGGTTGATCAAACCCATTGAACATAATGACCCAACACCATCTCCCAACTTTGAATTCCCTGTATTTGAGGCGGAAGAAGATGACGTTGAAGAGATTCCTGATGAGATTACCCGTCTACTTGAGCATGAAGAGAAGATCATTCAGCCGCATCTTGAAAATCTGGAAACAGTCAACTTGGGGTCTGAGGATTGTGTGCGAGAAGTGAAGATTGGGGCACTCCTGGAAGAGTCTGTTAAGAAAGGGTTGATCGAATTGCTACGAGAATATGTTGATGTCTTCGCCTGGTCATATGAAGACATGCCTGGTCTAGATATGGATATTGTGCAGCATTTCCTACCTTTGAAATCTGAGTGCGTGCCTGTGAAGCAGAAGCTCAGAAGAACTCATCCTGATATGGCAGTGAAAATCAAAGAGGAAGTTCAGAAGCAAATTGATGCAGGGTTTCTGGTGACTTCTACATATCCTCAATGGGTGGCCAATATCGTGCCTGTGCCTAAGAAAGACGGAAAAGTCTGAATGTGTGTGGATTATAGAGACTTGAATAAAGCTAGTCCAAAAGATGACTTCCCTTTACCCCACATTGATATGTTGGTAGACAATACAGCTAAATTCAATGTCTTCTCATTTATGGATGGATTTTCCGGATATAATCAGATCAAAATGGCACCCGAGGATATGGAGAAGATAACATTCATCACATCTTGGGGAACATTCTGTTATCGAGTGATGCCCTTCGGTTTGAAGAACGCCGGAGCCACGTATCAATGAGCTATGACCACTTTGTTTCATGATATGATGCACAAGGAGATCGAGGTATATGTTGACGATATGATTGCAAAGTCAAGAACGGAAGTTGAACATGTAGAGCACTTGTTGAAGCTTTTCCAACGGTTGAGGAAGTATAAGCTTCGTCTGAATCCCAACAAGTGTACATTTGGAGTCCGTTCCGGCAAGTTATTGGGCTTTATTGTTAGTGAAAGAGGTATTGAGGTTGATCCTGCAAAGGTCAAAGCAATACAAGAGATGCATGCGCCCAAAACTAAGAGGCAAGTCCGAGGTTTTCTTGGCCGCTTGAATTATATTTCCAGATTCATATCCCACATGACTGCCACATGTGCGCCAATATTCAAGCTCCTCCGGAAAGATTAGTCCCATGATTGGACCGAGGATTGCCAGAAAGCTTTTGACAGTATTAAAGAGTATCTGCCCGAACCTCCGATCCTGTCTCCGCCCGTGGAAGGAAGACCATTGATTATGTATCTGACCGTTCTTGAAGACTCAATGGGTTGTGTCCTCGATCAGCAAGACGAATCAGGGAAGAAAGAATATGCTATTTACTACTTAAGCAAGAAGTTCACCGATTGTGAGTCTCGATACTCAATGCTTGAGAAAACATGTTGTGCTTTGGCTTGGGCTGCTAAGCGCTTACGCCAGTATATGTTAAATCATACGACTTGGTTAATATCCAGAATGGATCCAATCAAGTATATCTTCGAGAAGCCTGCTTTAACAGGGAGGATTGCCCGTTGGCAGATGTTGTTATCTGAGTATGATATTGAGTATCGAGCTCAGAAGGCTATTAAAGGTAGTATTTTGGCTGACCACTTGGCACATCAGCCGATTGAGGATTATCAGTCAGTCCAGTATGATTTCCCAGATGAGGAGATTCTGTATTTGAAAATGAAAGATTGTGATGAGCCTACACTCGATGAAGGGCCAGAGCCTGGTTCCAAATGGAGCATGGTGTTTGATGGCGCTGTAAATCAGTATGGAAATGGTATTGGGGCAGTGATTATTACTCCTCAGGGCACACATATTCCTTTTCCAGCAAGGCTAACTTTCAAATGCACGAACAATATGGCTGAGTATGAGGCCTGTATTATGGGATTGGAGGAATGCATTAATCTAAGGATCAAGCATCTTGACGTTTATGGTGATTCGGCCCTCGTTGTCAATCAGATTAAGGGTGAATGGGAAACGAATCAGCCCGGTCTCATTCCATATAGGGATTATGCGAGGAGGACTTCAACGTTCTTTACTGAAGTTGACTTCCATCATATTCCTCGAGATGAGAATCGGATGGCAGACGCTCTTGCTACTCTTGCTTCAATGATTGTGGTAAAACTTTGGAATGAAGTTCCCAATATCACTGTGATGGGCTTGGACAGGCCAACTCATGTGTTTGCGGTAGAAGAGGTGAAAGATAATAAGCCATGGTATTACGATATCAAGTGTTTCCTTCAGAACCAGGTTTACCCGCCTGGGGCATCTGTGAAAGATAGGAAGACTCTGAGGAGATTGTCAGGAAGTTTCTACCTCAATGATGATGTGCTTTACAAGAGAAATTTTGACATGGTTTTGCTCAGATGCGTGGATAGACACGAAGTAGACCTGTTGATGACTGAAGTCCATGAGGGTTCATTTGGTACTCATTCCAATGGACATGCCATGGCTAGAAAGATGTTGAGGGCAGGCTACTATTGGCTGACAATGGAGTCTGACTGCTGCAAATATGTGAAGAAATGCCATAAGTGTCAGATTTATGCGGACAAGATTCATATTCCCCCGACACTTCTGAATGTGACTTCATCACCATGTCCTTTCTCCATGTGGGGAATTGACATGATTGGCATGATAGAGCCGAAAGCGTCTAATGGACACAAATTCATTCTCGTAGCAATTGATTAATTTACCAAGTGGGTTGAAGCGGCATCGTATGCAAATGTGACCAGGAAGGTGGTTGTGAAGTTTATCAAGAATCAACTCATATGCCGTTATGGTGTGCCAGATAAGATCATTACTGATAATGGATCTAACTTGAACAACAAGATGATGAAAGAATTGTGTAGTGAGTTTAAGATTTGCACATCATAATTCTTCTCTTTACAGACCCAAGATGAATGGGGTTGTTGAAGCTGCTAATAAAAATGTCAAGAAGATTATCTAGAAGATGGTTGTCACGTATAAGGATTGGCATGAGATGTTGCCATTTGCTTTACACGGATATCGTACATCTGTTCGCACTTCAACAGGGGAAACCCATTTCTCTCTTGTTTATGGCATGGAGGTTGTACTCCCAGTAGAGGTGGAGATCCCATCAATGAGAGTCTTGATGGAAGCCAGGTTGACTGATGCTGAATGGGTTCAGAGTCGTTATGACCAATTGAACTTGATAGAAGAGAAGAGATTGACTGCCATGTGCCATGGTCAATTATATCAGCAGAGAATGAAGAAATCTTTTGATAAGAAGGTCAAGCCTCGTGTGTTCCGAGAAGGTGACCTTGTGCTCAAGAAAGTCTTGTCTTTCGCGCCCGATTCCAGGGGCAAGTGGACTCCAAACTATGAAGGTCCATATGTTGTTAAGAGAGCCTTTTCAGGCGGTGCTTTGATACTGACAACTATGGATGGGGAGGATTTCACTCGTCTTGTGAATTCAGATGCAGTCAAGAAATACTTCGCCTAAAAATAAAAACAGAATAGCTCGCTAAGTTGAAAACCCGAAAGGGCGGCTTAGGCAAAAATGAGCGTCTCGGTGGATTAAAAACCCGAAAGGGCGGTCCAGGCAAAAGTTAGAGACATAAAAAATGAATATATGTATCCCGCTAGATTGAGTACCTCATCCAGGGGCAATCTAGGCAAAAATTAGGGATTTGGCAAGTAACTGCATCCTGACAAGATTTTGTTCTACAGTTGTCACCTGTCAGAGATTCTTGCTCATTCGTCATCAACCAAAGCTTCAAATACATCGGATTCAGAATTGGTGGAGAAATGGTCATTATGTTCAATGTAGCCCTTTTCCAATATATATCACCAATTTCAAACTTGTAAAGATCTATGGAGTCTTGTCATTTGCAGACTACCATTCCATCAAATAAATTTGAGCCTTTTATCCAATCATTTGCACTCTTATTCGTTTCTATTCAACAAACGTTTTGCATGCTCTAATTGAGAAAATATCATTGTTTTGAATAAACGAATTTTTCAAAACTTGTTTTAAACAAAGTGAACATTCACAATGACGAAAGGATACTTAGGAGATCCTCAGTGCTCTCCCAAGGATGGTAGGATCTCCAACAGGGTAAAACATTTGTTCATATTCCTGGCATGACTGTATCTTCTTCCACTGGAGCCTTTTGTGGTTTTTCCACTGGGTGGAATGTTTGGTGAGATATTCATCACTCTTCCCTTCAGCAGAGTAGTGATCTTTCCTCCTCAGCAGAAGTGATCTCTTTGGCGAGCACGGTACTTGGGTGTTGATCCCTAGAATCCCTTTATCTCTTGGATGGATTCCCCAGTAGAGTTGCTTATGTGGCGGATTTTATCTGTGCAATGACTCCTGTCCCCAGCTGGAATGAATGATGATTGTCCCCTGCAGGGATCTTTGCTTCCTGGCTTCCTCTCTTGAGATGTAGTACCGGTTGTTTGTGTGCTTATTCCTTGGAGCTGTTTGTGTTAGAAATGTCTGTTTATCAGCATTCATCATACATAAACCACACATGTGTGCATATAATTTTCAAACATTCGGATATTCATATTGCATTCTTTGCCATATATCTTTGTTTGTTATCCCCTGCTAGTTGGTAATACATTTCCCAAGCAGATGTCGGCGTCTGATCCCTCAATATAGAGTCAGCCCATTAAGCAAAAAGTGTTTATCTTTCCTTCCGCACTCCCCACCGAGTTATATCCTCGTGGGTGATGGTTGTTCCCGTTCCTTCCCAACACATATATTGGGATGGGTTTCCCTATTGAGTTATATCCTCACTAGGAAGAGTCTTGATTCAGCGTGCCTATTTGGTTTGATCCTAAATTGGCCTCTTGTGACTGTTTCCTTTGCTTCCCCGTGGTATAAATGAATAATTTCTCAGTAATTAGTGATCATTCATCTTATCCTCGACGGAGTCTGTGGTTCTCTACCCTTATATCGGTAGTTGCAAACCCTACTTTCTCCCCTTTGCAGAGTTAACCTTTTGTTCATCCTAATCGATGACGGTTACTCTTCCGTGGTTTTCTACCCAGTATCCGGTAGATGTAATCCCCTCCTTGACGGTTATCATTATCCAATATTCGGTGTTGATATTCCCTTATTTTCTTGGATAATTGCTCTGATTAGGCAATATATCCCCAGCGAGTCATCTTTCATGTACCGATTGCCGGTAATGTTTGTTGCTCCCCCTGATTGGTCATCATTATATACCTAGTTTCGGTATCCTGATGCCTTTCTCTCTCGGTCGATTCATACTTTATTAACCCAGTAACCGGTTGTGGATAATCTTCCATGCGAGTATATTATCTATGTTCTTACGGTAATAGATAATATGTCTCATGCACTCTTTGGTCGAAGCCTTTTGTTCTTCCCCAGTCGAGTAAGATTCGTATCCCTGTTTTGGAATCGAATGTCCATCCCATAATTGAGTTTGCCTTTTTGCCCTCTTTTGGATGATGAGTGTTTTGGGAATATTCCCCAATCCACGCTTTGGTTGGTCACCTATTATATGCCCAGTAACCGGCATCCCTAGTGTTCCCTCCTTCTGCTCCCTATCATGACTCTTTGTCCCCTGTGGAGTCAGATTCCCTGAGTTGAAATATACCTTTTTAGGTCTTCCTCAGATGATTTGGTTGATGGTTATCTCTCACCCTTATACCGGTCTTAGATATTCATTCTTCCCGAGCGTGTTGTTCTCTCACCCTTATACCGGTGTTCAGATCACACGTCTCTTTGAGCTTATTACCCAGTAACCGATAATACCTCATCCCGTTGCTTCCCTAGGAGAGTTCTGTTGGGATCTTCCTCAGCTGAGTCCTTAGTGGACATCCTCCACCTGAGTCTGGATTTTATCCGAAGTATCCGTTGCGGATAATTTTTTGGTTGTATTGGCATATTCCCCAATACATGCATCTTCGAGTCAGCTCGAGTCCTTCCATTGATTTATTTCATGGATTCTCTCTGTGTCTCTCAGCAAGTTTCAAGTCGTGGCCTGCTCACGCATTTCTATCCTTTTACTCCCCGGCGGAGTCTCTGTTCCATTTATGAGTGTGTTACTCCAGTGGATTTTCAATTGTTCCTAGTCTCTTTCTTTGCGGGCATATATCCCCGCAGAGTATTACCATTTGCATGCATTCGCATCATGAGGTCTCTTAGGGACCAAAATTCGTCTCTTTGTTATTATTTAAGCCCATTCTACCCCGTCGAGATGAAGATTTTAACCTTCACTTCTCCGGCCAGAATGACCTTAAATAGGGGCATCTGTAAGACCCCAATTTTGTCCCTAAGATCCCTCGTGGCATCATAACATTGCACTTGCATTACCTCAAGGATCATTAGCATCTTGGTTCCCTTTGCCTTTGGGTGGGACCTCTTGTGAGTGGTTTGATATCACCAAGCATGCTTGAATTGTATATCATTGCTTTTCTCATTTTGTTTACTAACCAAAAGCACAAAAATATGTCACTAACATCTTTTGTTTGTAGCTTGAGCAATCACAAGGTCAAGAGCTTCAAGGAGATCCTTTTGTTAGACGGTGTGGCTAGTGATCGAGAGGGGGGGTGAATAGATCACCTCTTTAAAATAAACGGATTTAAAAATTTTATCAGAGTTATTGAAACTTAGCGGAAAATTACAGTCCCGAATCGACTTCCGTCTATTCTGAACCACTACTGGAAAACCGGACACGCGAATTTATTGTTGGATTTGAATTAGACTGATAGAGATTATTAACACCAGAATCTTATCAAATCAAATGCACTTATCACTAAATCCTAATTCCAATGAATAAAACTCAGCAGACAGTTTTGTCAAACAATTGGTGTGTATGTGATCAATGATGAACAATGGTGGACTTTAGTTAAAGAAGTTTTCTTGCCACTATTGTATCGCAAAAACTACAGCCACAACACACTAACTGAAATTACAAAACTGTTGAAAACGTAAAGAGAGATAAGGAAAGAATACGATACGCAGAGATTTGGTAAGGAAGTTCCCCACTGTCGTCCTCGCGTGTGGGTACGTCTCCCTCTCAACTTCAAATGAAATTGAGAACTGTAATTATCAATAATGTCGAATTCGTTGATACAAGGTTACAATACAAAGACAGAATTCTAAATCCCAAGATCTTCTTCTTGTATAAACCTCCACTTGATCTGAGCTCGATCAAGAATTTCCTGCAAGAAATTGCAAACAATTCACCGGTTCCACGACCTGTTTGCGAAATTACCCAATTTCCAAACGCAACGCTACGGCTGAATCTGTTCTACAAACGTGACTAACAAACCCGCAAGAACACTCCAGTTCTTGAAGGACAAACCACTTGGTTTTTCCTCGAAACCCCCTTCAACCTTCAACTCAGCTAGATCCTCGATCGTTCCACTGAACACCTCAGCTAGATCCTTGATCGTTCCACTGAACGTTATCTCGTTGATCCTTTAATCCAAAGAACAAGAATGATTATGTGTTGATGTTCTTGAAGAAAAGTGATTGAGAAGATGAAGAAGATGAAGTCTCTTTCAGGTTTCTATCTGCTCAAACAATTGCTGCTACACGCTCCTTTGATTGGTGTTACAACTATTTTTCACTTGTGAATTCGTCACTTGTCTTTGTTGTCAAAAATGCTTCTTATATGAAAGACAGAAGCTGTTAGTAGACAAAACAGAATTATGTATTGATACAAAAGGTTATGCATCGATACATACTGTAGCTTTGATTAATTTTTGAGAATTAATACAAGCATGTACCGATACAAAGCTCGTATGTATCGATCCATAGAACATTTTAACTAACATGTATCGATACAAGGCTCGTATGGATCGATACATACTGAAGCAAAAACGTTTTGTGATTTAAAACAAGTTTATGTATCGATGCAAGGCTCGTATGGATCGATACATACTGAAGCAAAAACGTTTTGTGATTTAAAACAAGTTTATGTATCGATTCAAAAGAACATGTATTGATACATGCTAACACAAAACAGTTTTTATGAGTTCTTTGAAGAATTGTATCAATGTGGATCTTTATGTATAGACACGAAACAATAGTATAGGCTAAAAACACAATTGAAACATGCGAAATAATGCACAACCAAAAATTGGACAATGATCACACAATTTGCTATCATTCAAAACTTATTCAAAGTAAAGAATTTTCTCACAAACTCCCCCTTTTTGATGATGGCAAATTTTTAGCAAGATGTGTGATACTCCCCCTGAGTTTGTGCATATCTGTCAACATCTGCATTTCTCCCCCTTTGTCGACATCAAAAAGAAGAAAAAACAGTTTTATCAAGGCAACATGTTGTAGCAGGACATAGCAAAAATGATAACGAAGCTAACAATCACAAAGAAGGAAGCTTAAAAGTAAAGAATCACTCACAAAGAATGACAAATAAAGGCAAAAACACCAGAAGTAAGCAACAGGAAATAAGCATTTAACTAGTAGAAAGTGTTTAACAATTACATAAGCCAAGACATATATTGTGCAACGAATCTGGAAAAAAAAGGCTCAAGCAACATGCAATGAAATGCAGTGAAATGAAATGATGATGGTTTAATGTGGGTTATAGCCACCACAGGACTCCTCGTCATCTCTATCAGGATCTCTGAAGCTTGGCGGAGGCGGAGGAGGAGGCATTGCATCTGGATTGTGGCCCATGAAGGTGTAGTGCCTGAACCGATCCTGAACTTCAACACTTCTGAATCTGTCCATAATACCAGGATTGGCACGGCAGTCATCCATAAAACCAGACATTTCATTGTAGAAGACTTGGTGTCACTTAACCAAGTCCGTGTGCCAATAGTGTTGGTTATGGTACATCCGTGTATGATCGTCATGCCACTCACGATGCTCCTTATGCCACTTACTTTGTTGTATATGCCAAGACCGTGCCTCTTCACGACGTTCTTGGTTGGAAATCTCCATTTGTTGAAGCATTTGAGTTAGGTGCGCAGTAGGTGTTGAAGATGAAGCACCGCCTGAGAATGGAGGAACCGTTGGTTTAGGTACATAGTTGGTTGGAGACCACCTTTGTGGCACCCAATCACCCCAGCCAGCATTTTCATCAGCTGCAGGCGCATCTGCTTCGTTCACATCATGCATTTCTTCATCAGGTTGGTCTTCAACTACATGGATTCGTTCAGAAGGCACATCAAAATTATAAATCCTTGTTTTGGATTTCCTTTCAAAGAAATAGAAACATTGATGTTCCTTGTCCCACCGATATCCCATATGAGATTAAGTGGAAGAGTCAAACTCTTGAGCAGCAGATGGAGATATGAGAGGAACTAAAGGTATTGCAACATTCCAGAACTTAAGAATTTTCATAATTTGAGACGCATAACCAAGAGCAACATTCTTGGCGCTATTACGCACGAAAAAGAGACGCTTCACAAAGTAATTTGCCCAATTCAAGGGAACCTTATTTTGAAGAATGTACAAGAGATGAATGCTTTCCCTGTCTAGCCTAGAATGTCCACTGTTTGCTGGACGTAGAATGTGCGAGATAATCCAATGAAGTATACGTGGAATTTTCTTAATCATACCAGACGTAACCTGTTCATCCTCACCTAGCGGTCTGTCCAATTTCAAGATAGACAGAGCAAACTCCTTCAGGTTAAAGTTAGTATCAAACTTCAAGTCATGCCAATTCTTGAAATTATGCGACGGAAGTGGAATTTGAAACATTGTTTCCCAGTCACCAGCTTCAAAGGTATAGGTTCTGACACCAATAGAACATTTAAACATATATCCTTTACCAGATTGTAAGCCAGCATAAAATGCACGGATAAAATCCTCATGGTAATCATCCTTTGTAGTAAAAAATGAACCGAGTTTTTGTGCATTAAGCAGTTCAAGCTCATCATTGAGATGCAGACGAAAAGTATCATGTTTATCGAAGACATGGGGTTTCATAACTAACCTTGTCTTGAAAGAATCCTCAAACTCAGTAGCAATTGCAGGATGAAGCAAATCTAAGGCATTTGGAGGAATTTCTGGTAACTTCTGAGAGGTGCCAACCGGTTCCTTTCCTTTTCCTTTTCCCTTTGCTCTAGCCGGAATGGTTCTTGGAGGCATGGTGATGAAAGGTTGAAGAAAAGTGGGATGAATTTAGGGTTTTGGAGAGAGTGATGATGAAGGAAATTAGGGTTAGCCGCAGGTTTTGGGAGGTATGGGAACTGCTGATACCAGGTTTGTGAGAGGATGTGATAAGAGTTGCTGATGTGTTGATCCGTGAGTGAAATAAAATGCATTTAATCCAAAAACAATCAGTGTGTGTCGATGCATATGGGAATGGATCGATCCATGTCACGTATTTTTTGTTTTTAAGGGGTCTATGTATCGATACAAACGACGGATGAATCGATACATACTGAACCAATTTTAACAGATGTGAAATAAAGAAGACATGAATCGATACATACATCTTTGAATCGATACATACTGATGCCAAACCAAATTTTAATTAATTTTTATGCAGTATGGTTATGCATTATGAAGTATGTCATGATAATGATGCCCAAGTATAATTCACAAATCAGATATTAATGTTCAAACAATATATGCAAAGAAATTCACATAAACGAAAATAAGGAATTTTGTTCTAACATACACAAACACATAGTTCTAAAAGAGATATAGAAAGGAGTGATATTACCTCTGTTGATGTAACCTTGTGAGGTATAAATGAAATCTAAAACAAATCTCATCAACCAAGGTGAGGCATAATATAGATAAGAATAAACATGCTTAAGACAACAACGAAGAGAGATCTAAAATCCCTAATTCACGACGAATGTTGAAGAACGGTTCTGTTGCCAAAGGTTTAGTGAAAATGTCAGCAAGCTGGTTTTTAGAATCAACATGCTCAAATACAACGTCTTCTTTTTCAACATGGTCGCGAAGAAAGTGATGTCTAATCTCTATGTGTTTAGTGCGTGAGTGTAAAACAGGATTTTTAGTAAGGTTGATGGCACTAGTGTTGTCACATTTTATTGGAATACGTTTGAGTTGAATGTTAAAGTCTTATAGTTGTTGCTTTAGCCACAAAATCTGAGCGCAACAACTACCGGCTGCAACGTACTCAGCCTCTGCAGTTGACAAAGCCACAGATACCTGCTTTTTGCTATGCCAACTTACCAAGGAGTTTGAAAACAAGTGACATGTACCACTCGTGCTTTTCCTATCTGATTTGCAGCCAGCAAAATCAGAATCGGAGTAACCCACTAAGCTATAATCACTTCCTTTGGAATACCAAAGCCCATATTTAGATGTTCCATGAAGATATCTAAATATACGCTTAACAGTTTTCAGGTGTGATTCCTTAGGATTTGATTGATATCGTGCACACATACAAACACTAAACATGATGTCAGGTCTAGAAGCAGAAAGATACAGAAGAGACCCAATCATACCTCTAAACTTTTTGACATCTACACTCTTACCATGCTCATCTTTATCTAGATTTCCGTTGGTAGGCATAGGGGTGTCAATTGATTTTGAGTCGTTCATTCCAAAGCGCTTGAGTAGTTCTCTGCAGTACTTTGTTTGACATACTGTTGTACCCTCATCAAGTTGCTTTATCTGAAGACCTAGGAAGTAATTCAACTCCCCCATAAGACTCATCTCAAATTCACCCTGCATAACCTTAGAAAATTCTTCGACCAAGTGTATGTTAGTTGAACCAAAAATTATATCGTCTACATAAACTTGAACTAAAAGAATGTGCTTTCCCTTGTGTTTAATAAAGAGAGTATTATCCACTTTACCTCTTGAATATCCATGATCAATTAGAAATTTGCTAAGCCTTTCATACCAAACCCAAGGGGCTTGTTTAAGGCCATACAAAGCTCGTTTTAATTTGTAAACATAATCTAGATTTTCAGCATTCTCAAAACCAGGAGGTTGTGAGACATATACCTCTTCATTTATGACACCATTTAGAAACGCACTCTTTACGTCCATTTGGTAAAGCTTAAAATCATTAGAACACGCATAGGCAAGCAAGAGACGTATAGCTTCAAGGCGAGCAACTGGAGCATAAGTTTCCTCATAGTCTATGCCCTCCTCTTGGTTATACCCTTGTGTTACTAAACGTGCCTTGTTCCTAGTTATCACTCCGTTTTCATCAAGCTTATTTCTAAAAACCCATTTAGTACCTATGATATGATGATCTCGCGGACGAGGGACAAGTTCCCAAACGTCATTTCTTTTAAATTGATTAAGCTCTTCTTGCATGGCCATTAGCCAAAATTCATCAATCAAGGCCTCCTTGGCATTTTTAGGTTCTACTTGTGAAACAAAAGCGAAGTGAAAACAAAAATTACTTATCTTAGAACGAGTCATTACTCCCTTTGAAATATCTCCCAAGATGTTGTCAATAGGATGGTCTTTTGAAGATTTCCAAGCTGGTGGAAGGTCATTCACTTCAGCTGTCCTTTCTTCCTCATCTTCTTCATGACTAGTATCTTCCTCCTTCTCATGGGCAACTGTTCTGGACTGATCAGTTTCCGTAGCAGCTTCCTTGAGTATGTCTTCTGTAGATACACCTGCGTCATCAAAAGAAATACCTTTTCCGACACTTTTCGGATAAGACTCATCAAAAGAAACATGGACAGATTCTTCAACAGTAAGTAAACGCTTATTATATACTCTATATGCTTTACTTGAATGTGAGTATCTAAGAAAGATACCTTCATCCTCTTTTGCATCAAACTTCCCAATATTTTCCTTACCATTATTCAAAACAAAACACTTACAACCGAATACGTGAAGATGTGACAAGTGTGGCTTTCTTCCTTTTAAAAGCTCATAAGGGGTTTTATTTAAAATAGGACGAATTAAGATCCTGTTTAAAACATAACAAGTTGTGCTAACTACATCAGCCCAAAAATATTTTGGTAATCCACCCTCATTTAGCATTGTTCTTGCCAACTCCTCTAAAACACGATTTTTACGCTCCACAACGCCATTTTATTGTGGAGTTCGAGGAGCTGAAAAGTTATGCTCAATACCATACTTGTCACAGTACTTATCAAAGTGATAGTTTTGAAATTCACCACCATGATCGCTATGAATTGTAACTATTTTGGAATTCATTTTGTTTTGGGACAGATTTGCAAAATTCTTAAAAGCAGAAAAAGTTTCATCTTTGCTATGAAGGAATATAGTCCAAGTAAATCTAGAATAGTCGTCAACGATTACAAAACCATAATAATTTCCACCTAAGCTCTTTGTCCTAGAAGGTCCAAAGAGATCCATATGGAGAAGCTCAAGGGGTCGTGAAGTTGAAATTACATTTTTAGATTTAAAAGAGACCCTCGTTTGTTTTCCCATTTGGCACGCTTCACATAGGTGGTCTTTTGAAAATTTTATTTTTGGAAGACCGACTACTAGATCCTTAGATACAACCTTATTAAGCAAATCGAAATTAACATGCGCTAAACGTCTATGCCAAAGCCAAGAATCATCATTCAAGGTAACTAGACATTTAGTACTTGTTAAAGATACATCAAAAAGGTCAAGCATATAGACATTGTTTACTCTTACACCCTTAAACACAACGTTCTGTTCAGCATGTTCAATTATGCAGCAAGTTTTTGTGAAAGAAACTTTATAGCCCTTGTCACACAATTGACTTATGCTTAACAAATTGTGTTTAAGCCCCTCTACTAAATGGACATCAGAAATAGTAGTGGTAGAGGGATTACCTACACTACCTTTGCCAAGTATAGCTCCTTTGTTATTGTCTCCATAAGTAACATATCCCTTCTTCTTTGCTTTGAAGTCTATAAAAAGCGATATGTCACCGGTCATGTGCCTTGAGCAACCGCTGTCAAGAAACCATCTCCTATCTACGGAAGCAAGGCACTCATCCTACAATATCAAAAGAGAGAAGTTGGTACCCAATTTTCATTGGGACCAAGTGGGTAAGTGCTAACATGGTTGCCTTTTGGCTTCCATTGATAAATACCTTTAGGAACAAGAAATCTCCTAAACTTGCATTTCTCAATGGTATGGCCAGCATGACAACAATAATGACATAAACCATAATGATGCGTTTGTTTATTCTTGTTCATTAAATCCTTTGGAATAAAAGAGTATTTTGCATATGGTGGATTTAATGACTTCTTAAACAACCTAGAATCAACGGCATAAGTAACCTTAGGTTGTAAAGCTTTTTCCAAATTGACCTTGAGAGTGTTTACCTCTTTTTGCCAAATATGACAAGCTTCACAATACCTAACTTTACTACATCCATCTACGTCAATAGTTTTTGAGTTTTCTGCAATACTAGCTTTTAACCATTCTAAATCTTTTTCAGCTTTGTATACTTTACCTTCCAGAAATGAAAAAATTTGTTTATCGAAAGATAATCTTTTAAAAGCATCTACAGCTTCGTTATGCAGTTTTCCAAAAACTATTTTCAGTTCAGAAAAAGACATATAAGAGAAATTATTATAATAGGCTTGTTTTATCTTTTTATCATTGATTTTCTTCTTGTGGTAGGACAGATTTTTGGTGTGAGCCATAAGGCACAGATTTGCGGTTTCATCACTATCCTTGAACTTTGTGTGCTTGATGAATCACTATCACTTTCCCATGCAATGTAAGCTCTTCTTTGTTTGCTGTACCCTTTTGGTGGAGCTTTTCCTTGATCCTTATACTTCATAGGACAATCTGTTTTATAATGACCAGATTTACCACAATTAAAACAAGATCCTTTTCCTCTATTCTTCTTATTCTCTTCCTGTTTTGAATCTGTAGATTATCTTCGAAACTTCATGAGGTTTTTGTCGGAATGCTTGACTCCATTCTTTCGAATGAATCTATTATATCTCCTTACAAAAAGTCCCATTTTCTCATCATCCGAATCTTTGTCACTACTAGAATCATTGTCACTTTGCTCTTTTCGTGAGGACTTAGAGCTAGAGGCCACAAGAGCTATTGGCTTCTTCTCTCCCTCTTTGTCTCTCTTCTTCTCCTTTTCCTTCTTACTTTTGTTCTCAAATTTTTCAAGACTTTCTAATGCTTGCTGATGTTCTTCCAGCTTTCCAAACAGTGTTGTAATCGTAAGTGTCGTTAGATCGTTGGCTTCCCTAATAGCTGTCACTTTAGGTTGCCATTCCCTGCTAAGACATCTTAGAATTTTATTAGTAGCTATTTCATTGGAAACAGGTTTTCCAAGTGCATTTAACCGATTAGTGAGATGAGTAAATCTCTTTTGCATGTCGGAGATAGATTCTCCTTGTTTCATGCGAAAGAGCTCAAACTCTTGATTGAGTGTGTTAATGCGGGACTGTTTTACTTCAGTAGTACCCTCATGGGCAACTTCTAAAGCATCCCACATTTCTTTAGCAGTCGTGCAATGGGATACCCGATAATACTCATCAACACCAAGTGCTGAAATTAGCATATTTCGAGCTCTCCAATCACTTGACCACTTTTTCTCATCTTTCTCATTCTAATCAGCTTCTGGTTTAGGAACTATGGCGCCAGCCGCATTTGTCATAGTAATTTGAAAAGGACCATTTTCAATGGCAGCCCATACTAGCCTATCAACAGAATTTATATGAACTCGCATGCAGTCTTTCCAGTAGCCGTAATTTTCACCGTTGAAAATCGGCGCTCTATTATACGCCCCCTTTGGTTCAGAATCCATATCGTTACAGGCAGCCACAGAGCACCAGCGAACCGGCGCTCTGATACCACTTGTTAGACGGTGTGGCTAGTGATCAAGAGGGGGGGTGAATAGATCACCTCTTTAAAATAAACGGATTTAAAAATTTTATCAGAGTTATTGAAACTTAGCGGAAAATTACAGTCCCGAATCGACTTCCGTCTATTCTGAACCACTACTGGAAAACCGGACACGCGAATTTATTGCTGGATTTGAACTAGATTGATAGAGATTATTAACACCAGAATCTTATCAAATCAAATGCACTTATCACTAAATCCTAATTCCAATGAATAAAACTCAGCAGACAGTTTTGTCAAACAATTGGTGTGTATGTGATCAATGATGAACAATGGTGGACTTTAGTTAAAGAAGTTTTCTTGCCACTATTGTATCGCAAAAACTACAGCCACAACACACTAACTGAAATTACAAAACTGTTGAAAACGTAAAGAGAGATAAGGAAAGAATACGATACGCAGAGATTTGGTAAGGAAGTTCCCCACTGTCGTCCTCGCGTGTGGGTACGTCTCCCTCTCAACTTCAAATGAAATTGAGAACTGTAATTATCAATAATGTCGAATTCGTTGATACAAGGTTACAATACAAAGACAGAATTCTAAATCCCAAGATCTTCTTCTTGTATAAACCTCCACTTGATCTGAGCTCGATCAAGAATTTCCTGCAAGAAATTGCAAACAATTCACCGGTTCCACGACCTGTTTGCGAAATTACCCAATTTCCAAACGCAACGCTACGGCTGAATCTGTTCTGCAAACGTGACTAACAAAACCGCAAGAACACTCCAGTTCTTGAAGGACAAACCACTTGGTTTTTCCTCGAAACCCCCTTCAACCTTCAACTCAGCTAGATCCTCGATCGTTCCACTGAACACCTCAGCTAGATCCTTGATCGTTCCACTGAACGTTATCTCGTTGATCCTTTAATCCAAAGAACAAGAATGATTATGTGTTGATGTTCTTGAAGAAAAGTGATTGAGAAGATGAAGAAGATGAAGTCTCTTTCAGGTTTCTATCTGCTCAAACAATTGCTGCTACACGCTCCTTTGATTGGTGTTACAACTGTTTTTCACTTGTGAATTTGTCACTTGGCTTTGCTGTCAAAATTGCTTCTTATATGAAAGACAGAAGCTGTTAGTAGACAAAACAGAATTATGTATTGATACAAAAGGTTATGCATCGATACATACTGTAGCTTTGATTAATTTTTGAGAATTAATACAAGCATGTATCGATACAAAGCTAGTATGTATCGATCCATAGAACATTTTAACTAACATGTATCGATACAAGGCTCGTATGGATCGATACATACTGAAGCAAACACGTTTTGTGATTTAAAACAAGTTTATGTATCGATGCAAGGCTCGTATGGATCGATACATACTGAAGCAAAAACGTTTTGTGATTTAAAACAAGTTTATGTATCGATGCAAAAGAACATGTATTGATACATGTTAACACAAAACAGTTTTTATGAGTTCTTTGAAGAATTGTATCAATGTGGATCTTTATGTATAGACACGAAACAATAGTATAGGCTAAAAACACAATTTAAACATGCGAAATAATGCACAACTAACAATTGGACAATGATCACACAATTTGCTATCATTCAAAACTTATTCAATGTAAAGAATTTGCTCACACCTTTGTGCAGAGAAATGGTCAAATGAAGATGAAAGCAAGCATGGTAATGGTTCCCAAAGCTCTCATCCATCAAATGTGTCTCCCTAACATCTAAATTCATCATTTTGATCAAGGAAAGTCAAAGGGTTTGAGGTTTGTGTCCCAAAGGAACCCTAATTCATCGGTGCACCACAATGCCTTGCTCATGAACCAACCTCAGCCCATGGTCAAATGCAATCAAGGGAAGTTCTTTAATTCATCATTTCATGCATATTTGAACTTATTTGAGTGTCCTCAATCATCAATTCATCAAGATATGAGTCATGGACTTGAGAAGTTGATCAGTCAATTCATCTGACTATTTTGAAATGCACTGAGGCCTAACTTTTTATGTGTTGGTCAAATGGAGATGATTCCAAAAGAAACAATGTGCTTAAGGACAATATGAACAACTTTCATGTTCATCCAAAATTGATTTGAAGCTTTTAAGGTCATCTCCCATTCCAATACATTATAGGTCATTTTGACTGAAATCCTAATTTTGGGTCACCTTCCCAAGGACATAACTCATTCATTTTTCATTCTTTTGAGGTGGGATCAAATTAATTGGAAAGCTTAAGATGTCTAATTCAAATGTTATGTTGAACAAAATTTCAAAATCTCAAAGGAAATACATGTGATAATGCAAGACATTATAGGTCATTTTGGGCCAAATGCATTAAAAGGCAAAAAAGTCCAACTTCAAGTGCCCGTAACTCTTTCATAAAATATCCAAATGATGCAAAATTTAAGTCCATTTTGATTGTCTTGAAAATATATACAACTTTGATGTTGGAGGTTTTTTCATTTGGGGCTTGCATCATCAAAACAGAAGGGCTTGAACATTGGCCAAATTTAGAAACTTTGCCTTTACATGTTTTGCACCTTGCACTTTAAACTCCAATTTCACCAATTTCCACACTTCAAATGGATTTTTGCCCAACATAATAATTGTTCCTGTCGCACCTCAAAAATGATGATAATGCGATCCCTCGCGATGGGACGCGGAAAAAAATGTGTTCGAAACAGAGTCGCCACCGAACTTTATTTATTCCAATAAAGGAATAGGAAAATATCGATAAAACCTTTTAGAAAATAGAATAATGGTCATCGCAACCAGAGATTCTGGGTTCGGTCCCCAGCAGAGTCGCCAGTCTGTCGCACCTCAAAAATGATGATAATGCGATCCCTCGCGATAGGACGCGGAAAAAATGTTGTTCGAAACAGAGTCGCCACCGAACTTTATTCATTCCAATGAAGGAATAGGAAAATATCGAGAAAACCGTTTAAAAAAAAGGAATAATGGTCGTCGCAACCATATTCGGGTTCGGGAGTCGATTACGCAAGGGGAAGGTATTAGCACCCCTTACGTCCGTTGTACTCAACGGGAACCTCTTAGTCTGATTTTGCTATTTGACTGTTAGTTGACTGTTACTTGCTTGCTTCGAGTGATTAGAATTGATGATAGATATGGATGAAGACCTCAAGAGGGGGAAATGGGAGGTTTTTTATTAGTGTGCTCGCGAAGATACAGCAATCTCCTGCCTACGTATCCTTATGGTGCAATAAGGAAATCAGAGCATTCGTAGTTCGGGCTACTACGAATATTTAGGTGTGTTTTGTTTTGATGAACGACTGTGTAAGTCGGCGTTCTAACGGCTAAACGCTGGCATGTCTACTCTCGGGGGAGGCTCTAGCACTGGTTTGTTGGGCATTAGAAAGGATTGACAGTGTTCTTTTGAAAAGGTTTTGGTCACGCGGGGGTGACAAGTTGAATTGATGTGTTTGGGTTTGATGGTTGATTGGTTTCGATCGCTCGGGGGCGAGAAATTAGGTTTGATTGGTTTGAGATGTTTTTGGAGAACGACGAAAGATTGAGCAATGTGGTGTTCACCAATCGTCCAATTCTTTCGAGGAATAATAAGGCGTACGCCTTCTATTCCCTTTTCGTTTGAATTATTTTGAAAGTTTGTTTGTGGATGTTGAATATGCACGGTAGTGAGGCGTACGCCCCCTACTTGCTTATTCAAAGGATAATGAGGCGTACGCCACTTATTCCTTTATCCAAGTTTATTTAACGTGTTTTAGTCGGAAGTCGATAATTTGTGCAATATGGCGTTCGCCAAGTATTCAAATAATCGAGAGATGGTGAGGCGTACGCCTCCTATCTCTTTATCATCCGAAGTTTAATTGTAAAAGATATGTTCTTAGATGTTGCATTCGATTCGCGAGAATAGTTTGAATTTTGGATTGGTAGGTTTGGATTTGTCGATGATTTGAGCTTACTCGATTGTGTTTTAAGTTCGATGACGAAGATTCGAGCAATGTGGCGTACGCCAATTAGTCGAATAATCGAAAGATAGTAAGGCGTACGCCTCCTATCCTCTTTTCATCTGAAATATGGAATTAAAAGGATTTGGAATTTGTAGTTGATTTAAAATATCGTATGATTAAGGTTTAATCGGGTGACAAGAACTCGCGCAATATGGCGTACGCCAATTATTCGAGTGCTTGAGAAATAGTGAAGCGTACGCTTCCTATCTCCTTTTCATCCAAAGTTTATGTTTGAAAGAGATTCTATTAGAAGTTATATTTGATTTGAAAATGATTTGAATTTGCGTGACTTAAGATTTAATCGGGTGACAAGAACTCGCGCAATATGGCGTACGCCAATTATTCGAGTACTTGAGAAATAATGAAGCGTACGCTTCCTATCTCCTTTTTATCCCAAGTTTATGTTTAAGAGAAAATTCTTTTGAAATTGAGTTGGTTTGGAAAAATGGTTTGAATTTTGTATGATTATTAGGGTTTAATCAGGTGACAAGAACTCGCGCAATATGGCGTACGCCAATTGTTCAAGTGCTTGAGAAATAGTGAAGCGTACGCTTACTATCTCCTTTTCATCCCAAGTTTATCACTAAAATAGAAAATGGTTTTGAAATTGAGTTATTTGAAGAAAATGATTTGTGTTTATTTTGAAAAAAAATGGCTTATGTTGGATGATGAATTGAAATTGAAATGAAATTATGAAAACATGGTGGGAAAGAAAATCCTTTAACTTAATTATCTCAAATAATTAATTTAATTAAGGTTATTTAAAAAGAAATAATCAAACAAAAGTTCAAGTAATAGTAATTCTTTATGAAAACAAAATAGTGACGACATTGACTTATAAAAATTGAATCGGTAACAATATGCTCAAAACCGGTTAAGGCGAAATAACAAGGATTAATGTTATTCACAAGTTTATAACACGGTGAAAGTATTCTTTTGATATACTGAAATTTGGGCGGTACTTTGGTATAAGATTACCAAATCCACGGGCTCAACCCCAATTAAAACGCAATGAATTTAAACAATAAAGACATCAGTATAGCTTGAAAGTTATTTACCATATAAGAGGTGCAAAAATATCTAAATAAACTAATGGGCCTAGTTATTTATTCCAAAAAAATCCAAGATCCCAATTGAATTTACTTCTGAAAGAACATGGATATGCATAACTAGATGGGTAAATGAGAACGCAGCTCTTCCAACCGTTAAAGAAATGATTCCAACACCATAAACAACATACAAAACTATCGGTTCAAACGATTACATATACTTCCTCGAAGCTTCTCAATATCACAACTTTCCAAAAAATTCAAAATAGGACGTATCATCCTCAATGTGCACAATGAGTCAAGCATAGATGAAAACAAAAGAAAATTAACATACAAGCCTCAACATAAGCAGAGCATCACCGAAAGGCTATCCAGGCAGGCTTGAACAAAACGCTTTGGATAATTAACGAAGGAGAACAGCTTATGTTTGAAAATAATTAAGTAGATACCATCTAAATGAGCTTAACTAAAAAGCATTAGTCAGAGTCCAAAACAGATTCAAAACATGAGCAACATTCATTTGTTCCATAACAAAGTAATACCAAACCTTGGGCCATTCTACTGACAAACAATACTCAACATCAACATAAACATAACAATGCCTTATATATTGTAGTGCGAGAAAAAAAAACATGAGAATCAATAAAAAACTCAGAATGTTACCCCAAGAAAACTGAATGTGCTATTTTGGTTAAAGAGGCATGATAGAAGAGCTAATCCGACGATTATGATCATGGTTGAGGGAGATCGTCGAGATATCTATTGAAACAGACATGAAACTGTTGGGCTGGTTCCTTCTTTGATGGCTTTCACCGGCGGTTTCGTGGCGTGACGAGGTGATTTGGTTGTTGGTGAGGAGCTGGAACCGACAATCGATTGTTGGTGTTGTTGTGGATCTTCCGCGGTGGTTGTTCCCCAAATCTTAGAATGATACCCACAACCTGCACACAGATCAACGACAGAGACAACCAAAAAGGAAATAACCTCCTGGAATTCGAAAATGACGAAACAGATTTGAGTTGAAGATATTGTGTTTATTTGTTGAAGGCGTTTGGGTTTTGTGATAGTTTTTGGGGTTTTTTGACGGTGGATTGAAGGATGAAGAACTTAGCGATGATGATGGCGATTTGGGATGGTTTTGTGGGTTGTGGTTTTAACGGACGATGAAGGTTTTGAAGCGGTGAGGTCGGCGGCGGTAGGGTTTGTACGGTAACGGCGAGGTGAGGTTTTGAGGGATTTCGTTGAGTTTCGTGTGGTGGTTTTGAGAGTGAGTGAAGAGATGGAGTGAGGGAAGGTGAGGCGAGTGATTTCTGAGTGAAGGTGAATGAAAATGAGAGTATGG
The DNA here is from genome assembly GCF_024323335.1 of Lathyrus oleraceus. Lineage (NCBI taxonomy): Eukaryota > Viridiplantae > Streptophyta > Magnoliopsida > Fabales > Fabaceae > Lathyrus > Lathyrus oleraceus. The sequence goes on from NC_066584.1 coordinate 276,882,948, forward strand.
TTTTTTGGAAGAGGGTGTCTCAGTGTGGAATGAGCGAAGGAGAGCGAGAGAGAATCTCCGCCAAATGAGAGAGAGTGAAGGGAGGAAGATGAATAGTGGGTGGTTTTTTTCTGCTGAGAGGAGAGTGAGAGAGAGATATATTGTGAGAGTTTGGGAGAGTTTTTGTTTTTTTCTGCTGAATGTTTGTTGGGAGTGGAGAGTTAGTGGGTTGTGAGTGGCAGTGGTAGTGGAGAGTGAGTGGAGCAGGGAATGATCTCTGCAGAGAGTGAGAGAGAAACGGATTTAAGGAGAGTTGAGAGAGTTTGTGAGATTTTTTGTCTTTTATGAAAGAGAGAATCCAATGCACACAATTTTTATAATTATTATTTCTAACAAATCATAAAAAAAAAACTAACTAATAATTATTTTTAAACTAACTAATATTTAATTAAATAACTACTATTTAAAAAACTAATTAATATCTAAACTAACTAATATTTAATTAAATAACTACTATTAAAAAACAAATTAATATCTAAACTAACTAATATTTAGAAAAATCTCATTCTAATTATTTTAACTAAACAACTAAACCCAGAAAATATGGACCTATTAAAAACAAGAATCGAGTACAAATTTAAATCAAAAAAGAATAAACCGGTCACACTAAAATTGTCAGGACAAAATATGTTTATTAAAAATACAGTCTTTTCCTCGAATTTTAACGATTCAACCGATTTTTTCTGTATTCTCAAATAAATTCATTCTGACTGACATTTCAGGTGTTATTCATGATGCAAATGTATGTCATGCTATGCATATGATGCTTAATTAAAAAATGAAATTAATTCTATGAAAAATTAAAAATGCCCGGACAAAATTGGGGTACGACAGTTCCTTACATCAAAACCTTTCCAACCATTACTCACATGATCATGTTTGGATTTGGCAATTGGTATTTTCGAAGAGGGGAAGTTTTTGGTTCAATTATGCATAACATGGTGAAACTTCATATGCAAGCAATTGAAGTGCAAACCACACGTCCAAAACTTCTCCAAATCATTTCACCATCCATTTGCATTGGCTTTTGGGTCCTCCATACGCCTGTACAGGCCCATGCATGGAGGCCTTCAATTTTCATGCACACGAAATTCACCTTGATTACATCAGGTTTTACTATAAATAGAGGTGCATACCTCCATCATAAACGAACCTAAAGGTGCCTGAATCCCTGCTGAAGTGATTCCCCAACCTCACCAAAGAAGCTATTTCAATTTTTCTTCAAATTTTTCAGATCCAAAATTCAACTACATATGGTTGAATCCTTGGATCTAAAGCTTCTAAACCTTCATCCTTCAGCTCATTGATCTTCTGTTTTGGCAAAGAAAGCAAGGAACCGAGCTCAAGTTTCCAGAAATCAAGGTTGTTATGCAACTGGTTTTTTCTTCGAAACTCATTATGTATTGACCTATTTGATTGGATATTATGTTGGCCGAAGTCCTCTCCATAGAGGCATCATTGTTGTGCATTCATTTTTCAAAATCTAACAAGTTCATGATGAACACCACAGAACTTCCATCTCTGATTTCTCTCAATATAGAGATCTAGAGTGGAATTGAGTGGCAATTTTGGTTAAGATTTGGTTGTCTGCAATTTTGGCCGGAAAACACAAGCTCACCGGAGAAGAAGGTGGCTCCGGTGGCCGTCCCATTACCAGTTTGAATGTGGATCGTTGGATTGAGTTTTCCAGATCTAATCCTGGCCCTCGCTTGTTATGACTTTCATTTATTCAATATGTTGCGCGTGGACTTGGACTTATGGTGGAAGCGCGCATCTGGAGCGCATGATCTGCCAGCTCAATTAATGAGCTCAGATCTGACGCTCCTGGTTTTTTTGAATTTCCATTTTTCTGATTTAATTTCTTTTATTCCAATAATTTTCAAAAATTCATATCTCTTTTATTATTGGTCCAAAAATTATGGGACCAATTGCATTCTTCTCCAAATAATTTCTAGTTTCTAATTTTGATTTTTAATATTTTTTATTTCATTATTTGACATTTTTTGTGAAATTTCTCTTTTCTGGTTATTTTTAATTCATTTTAAATAGTTTTTGATATTCAAAAAATACAAAAATATTTTCCTAACCTATTTGAATGATGATGGATCTATGAAAAATATTCTCATCAATTTTTTAATTGATTTGAGATTTATTTAAGATTTTAGTTCAATTAGTTTATTTTTATTCATTTTTAATTGATTAAAAATAGTTTCTGACTTTTAAAAATGCTGAAATTTTTTGTCAAACTTTGTTTGACCTTGTTGAACTTAGGATAAATCACTTGGACCTTTCAAGGTTGATTTGAAGTGATTTTGAAATTTGACCTTTCTTTTATTTTTAATTCAAGTTTATTTTAATATTAAAAATGCCAAAAATATTTTGTTTATTGTTTGATCTCCAATCTTCATCTCACTTCTGATTTCTTATTGTTTGACTTTGACCTTCAATGTCACTTGGTCAATACACATGGATTGGTACATTTTATTTGACCTTATGCATTTTGATCTTTCCATTTCCTTATCCATTTTTCATCTTCTTCTTATTCTTCTTCTCTCTTTTTGATCAATGAGTTGAAGGTTGATAAGTTAGCATTGATTAGGGAGACTTAACCTTCCTTGATTCAAATCTAATACATCTTGATCAATTGATCAAATGAATGGCTTTGCATTAAGGATAGGTTGTTTTCTAAATCATGCAAAAGGCTTAAACCAATACAAGATCAATTCTCTTTTCCTTTTTGGCATGGCAAGTTGTTGGAACTTGGTTCACTAATCAAGACTTCTAACTTTTGTTGTTGCCTACATTATTATTGACCGGCCTCAGATAGTTGTGACTTCTACATAAGTCCAATTACGATTGCTTAACATAGCGCTAAATTTGCCTTATGGCACACTAATTACTAACACTAGCCATTAACAATTAACATTTACTTTTTGCTCTTTACTTTTATGCAATTTACTATTCTTGCACATATTATCCATTTGCTTTTCTCTTTGCTCACTTGAGCGCATATTTATGCTAATGCCATTTGCCTTTTGCTCACTTGAGCACATAACTGTGTATATACTATTGTGCTTGTGTTTTTGTTTTGATTGTTGTGGACCAAATGCAAAGAAGTGGACTTAGATCTTAGGATTTTTCCCTATGCAAAGAATGGAGAAATGGACTTAGTTTCTAGGACATTCCCTATGCAAAATTGGAGCAAAAGGATCTTAATGATGAATATGGGCCAAGCCTTTAAACTCACTCTTGTCCATTCTTGATTTGTTTCATAAAACTCTTTGATGTGTGTGTTCTTGTGCTAGGGGTTCCCACTTGAGCTTAATTGAAGAACCATTACCATGAGCTCCCAAGAGAGAGAGATCCAAGATGCATTGAGAAGTTTTCTTCCAAGTTCACCTTGATTGTTGATTGCTTGAGTTTATGCTTTGTGTGTTTGCTTATTCCAAAGGATGGGAGCTACTTGGATCATCAATATGATCTCAAGAGAGGAACTCCATTGTGGTTTTGTTTCTTTATCCCTTACTTTTTTGCTTTACTTAGGACTTAGACCTTCTTCTTCTTCCCTCCACTCTAACCCAAGCCAAGACTTTTGTGCAAACACTTAACATTTGTTTTCAAACATTAGAAACCTAAGCCTTATGCCTTTGATTTTCAAACTCTCTTTTCATAACACTTATTTTGAATTGAATCTTTAAGTCAACTTTGACCATTTTGTATATACTTCTAATTGGTAAATATAACCCATCAAAATGTCTTTTTGTGGTTCCAATGGCCACTTCTTTAATCAAATTTTTTCATAACCTTTAGCTATTAGGTTTGAGTTATCTTTGTGGTAGATGTAATACTCACCTATATCCTTAGTGATGGACAATGAGTCTTCCATGTTTATTATAGGGTTAACCCCTCACTAGCATGTTGAAGCTATCCTCACGTGGTGGATTTGTGGTTTTAGGTTGAGTTTTCTCCCTTTGATAACAAAAGACCTTAAGGCTTTTGGACCAATCAATTCACCAACTTGTTTTGAGATTTTTACCCCGAACTACGAGGTTTTGATCCTAATCTTTTTTTAGATGGTACGTAGGCAATGGGTTTATCCATCCAAACACAAAAATATAAATAAACTTGTATATTCTCTTCTCATCTCTTCAATCATGTTTGCACAAACAAAATTTTCACAAAAGACAACAACCTTTACAACAAGTGTGAAAAGGGCTCCCTAGGAGTACCTAGGATGTTTTGGGTGCCTAACACCTTCCCATTACATAACCAACCCCCTTACCCAGATCTCTGTTTCTCTTTTACTAGTTTTTGTTAAAACTTTTAGGTTTTTGTTCGCTTTCTAACCATTCCTTTGGATAAATAGAAGTGCGGTGGCGACTCGACTTATATGATTTACCTTGGATTTAGTCAATATCTCTAATGGTAACGAATACCCCGCTACACTACGTACCATCTTAAAAAAGATTAGGATCAAAACCTCGTAGTTCGGGGTAAAAATATCAAAATGAGTTGGTGAATTGATTGGTCCAAAAGCCTTAAGGTCTTTTGTTATCAAAGGGAGAAAACTCAACCTAAAACCAAAAAATTCACCATGTGAGGATAGCTTCAACATGCTAGTGAGGGGTTAACCCTATAATAAGCATGGAAGACTCATTGTCCATCACTAAGGATATAGGTGAGTATTACATCTACCACAAAGATAACTCAAACCTAATAGCTAAAGGGTATGAAAAAGTTTTGATTAGAAAGTGGCCATTGAAACCACAAAAAGACATTTGAATGGGTTATATTTACCAACTAGAAGTATATACAAAATGGTCAAAGTTGACTTAAAGATTCAATTCAAAATAAGTATTATGAAAAGAAAGTTTGAAAATCAAAAGCATAAGGCTTAGGTTTCTAATGTTGAAAGCAAGTGTCAGATGTTTGCACAAAAGTTTTGGCTTGGGTTAGAGTGGAGAGAAGAAGAAGAAGGGCTAAAATCCTAAGCATGCAAGAGGTAAGGAATAAGAAACAAAACCATAATGGAGTTCCTCTCTTGAGATCATATTGATGATCCAAGTAGCTCCCATCCTTTGGAATAAGCAATCACATAAGCATAAACTCAAGCAATCAACAGTCAAATGAACTCTTGGAAAGACTCCTCAATGTATCTTGGATCTCTCTCTCTTAGAAGCCCATGGTAATGGTTCCTCAATTAGGCTCAAGTTGGAACTCCTAGCACAAGAAAACACACATCAAAAGGTTATATAATACAATCAAAGAATGGACAAGAGGGAGTTTAGAATATGGTCCTTTCAATGTTCATCTTCAAGCTTAAGCATTCTAAAGGCTCAATGCCTAGTTGCTCTTTGACTCCAAATTTGCATAGGGAAAGTCCTAAAGTCTAAGTCCATTTTGTCCAATTCTTTGCATTTGGTTCACAACAATCAAAACAAAACACAAACGCAATAATATATACACAATTATGTGCTCAAGTGAGCAAAAGGCAAATGGCATTAACATAAACATGTGCTCAAGTGAGCAAAGGGAAAAACAAATGGGTAATATGTGCAAGAATAGTAAATTGCATAAAAGTAAAGAGCAAAAAAGTAAATAAGCAAAAGTAAATGTTAATAGTTAATGGTTAGTGTTAGTAGTTAGTGTGCCATAAGGCAAATTTAGCGTTATGTTAAGCAATCGTAATTGGACTTATGTAGAAGTCACAACTATCTGAGGTTGGTCAATAATAATGTAAGCAACAACACAAGTTAGAAGTCTTGATTAGTGAACCAAGTTCCAACAACTTGCCATGCCAAAAAAGAAAAAGAGAATTGATCTTGTATTGGTTTAAGTCTTTTGCATGATTTAGGAAACAACCTATCCTTAATGCAAAGCCATTCACTTGATCAATTGATCAAGATGAATTAGATTTGAATCAAAGAAGATTAAGTCTCCTTAATCAATGCCAACTTATCAACCTTCAACTCATTGATCAAAAAGAAAAAGGAAGAAGAAAGAAGGAGATGAAGAATGGATAAGGAAAGGGAAAAATCAAAATGCATAAGGTGAAAATAAAATTGTACCAATCCATGTGTATTGACCAAATGACATTGAAAGTCAAAGTCAAACAATGAAAAATCAGAAATGAGATGAAGATTGGAGGTCAAACAATAAGCAAAATATTTTTGGTATTTTTAATATTAACATAAACTTGAATTAAAATAAAAGAAAGGTCAAACTTCAAAATCACTTCAAATCAAGCTTGAAAGGTCCAAGTGATTTATCCTAAGTTCAACAAGGTCAAACAAAGTTTGACAAAAAATTTCAGCATTTTTAAAAGTCAGAAACTATTTTTAATCAATTAAAAATGAATAAAAATAACCTAATTGAACTAAAATCTCAAATAAATCTCAAATCAATTAAAAAATTGATGAGAATATTTTTCATAGATCCATCATCATTCAAATAGGTTAGGAAAATATTTTTGTATTTTTTGAATATCAAAAATTATTTAAAATGAATTAAAAATAACCAGAAAAGAGAAAATTCACAAAAAATATCAAATGATAAAATAAAAAATATTAAAAATCAGAATTAGAAACTAGAAATTATTTAGAGAAGAATTCAATTGGTCCCATATTTTTTGGAATTAAAATGAAGAAGATATGAATTTTTGAAAATAATGGAAATAAAAGAAATTAAATCAGAAAATAAAAAATTCAAAAAAACAAGGAGCGTTAGATCTGAGCTCATTAATTGAGCTGGCAGATCATACGCTCCAGAAGCGCGCTTCCACCATAGACCAAAGTCCACGCGTAACACCATGAATTAAAATAAGTCATAACAAGCGAAGGCCAGGATTAGATCTGGAAAATGCATCCAACGATCCAGATTGGATCTGGAAATGGGACGGCCACCGGAGCCACCTTCTTCTCCGGTGAGCATGAAGATTCCGGTGACATTTGCAGGTTTCAAAAGCTTAACCAAAATACACGATCTATACACCGTTGGAAAGTTGGGATGATGTACACCATCCCTGTATCAATCAATTCCACTCTAGATCTCTATATTGAGAGAAATCAGAGATGGAAATTCTGTGATGTTCATGAGAACTTGATGGATTTCAAAAATTAAATGCACAGTAATGATGCCTCTATTGAGAGGACTTCAGCCAACACAAAATCCAAGCAAATAGATCAATAGATAATGAGTTTCGAAGAAAAAACCAGTTGAAGAACAACCTTGGATTCTGGAGATTTGAGCTTGCTTCCTTGCTTCCTTTGGCAAAACAGAAGTGCAATGGACTAAAGGATGAAGGTCTAGAAGCTTTAGATCCAAAGATTCAACCAGATGTAGTTGAATTTTAGATCTGAAAAATTTGAAGAAAAGTGAAATGGCTTCTTTGGTGAGAGGTTAGGTTTTCAGTTCTGCAGCATTTCAGGTTGATTCATGGATGATTTTTGAATGGAGTAAGGCTTCTATTTATAGAGGGAATGGCAAGGAGAGTGTGATTCAATCCGTGTGCATGAAATTGGATATTCATTGCATGGGCTTGCATGATCATGCAAAAGGCCCAAATTCAATGCCAAATGCAATCTGAAATGAATGTGAGATGATTTGGATGCGCAGCTTGGAGTGAATTGGCTTGTGCATGGAGTTTTGATGTGTTATGCATAATTGAACCAAAAACTTCCCTTCTTCGAAAATGTCGTTTGCCAAATCCAAACATGAGCATGTGAGTAATGGTTGGAAGAGTTTTTATGTGAGGAACAATTGTTATGTTGGGCAAAAATCCATTTGAAGTGTGGAAATTGGTGAAATTGGAGTTTAAAGTGCAAGGTGCAAAACATGTAAAGGCAAAGTATCTAAATTTGGCCAATGTTCAAGCCCTTCTGTTTTGATGATGCAAGCCTCAAATGGAAACACCTCCAACATAAAAGTTGTAGATCTTTTCAACACAATCAAAATGGACTTACATTTTGCACCATTTGGATTTTTGATGAAAGAATTATGGGCACTTGAAGTTGGACTTTTTTGCCTTTCAATGCATTTGGTCCAAAGTGACCTATAATGTCTTGCATTATCACATGTATTTCCTTTGCGATTTTGAAATTTTGTTCAACATAACATTTGAAGTAGACATATTAAGATTTCCAATGCATTTGATCCCACCTCAAAATAATAAAAAATGAATGAGTTCTGTCCTTGGGAAGTTGACCCAAAATTAGGGTTTCAGTCAAAATTACCTATAATGTCTTGGAATGGGAGATGACCTTCCAAGCTTCAAATCAATTTTTGATGAAAATGAAAGTTGTTCATATTGTCCTCAAGAACATCTTTTCTTTTCGGATCATCTCCATTTGACCAACACATAAAAATTTAGGTCTCAGTGTATTTCAAAATAGTCCGATGAATTGATTGATCAACTTCTCAAGTCCATGACTCATATTTTGATGAATTGATGATTGAGGACACTCAAATAAGTTCAAATATGCATGAAATGATGAGTTAAAGAACTTCCCTTGGTTGAATTTGATCATGGGCTGAGGTTGCTTCAAGAGCAAGGCATTGTGGTGCATAGATGAATTAGGGTTTCCTTGGGGAACAAACCTCAAACCCTTTGACTTGCTTTGTTCAAAATGATGATTTGAAATACTAGGGAGGCATATTTGATGGATGAGATCTTTAGGAACCATTACCATGCTTGCTATCATCTTCTCTTGGCCATATCTCCGCACAAAGGATCTCCTTGAAGCTTTTGACCTTGTGATTGCTCAAGCTACAAACAAAAGATGTTAGTGATATATTTTTGTGCTTTTGGTTAGTGTCGCAACGCGAAAAATAACCGGCGGAAAAAAAAACAGTTTACAGAGCCGCCACCGACGCTATTCATCCTATGACGGAAAGGAAGCACAAGACTAACCTAAGAAAGGGAAAAGGAACGGTCTTACGACCAGAGATTGCAAGGTACGGGAGTCGGTTACGCAAGGGGGAGGTATTAGCACCCCTCACGTCCACCGTACTCGACGGGATCCATGCTCAAAATATAGCTCAAAGAATAGGATAAGGTTGCTAATAAAACTGCTCAAAGAAATATGCACAAGCTGGAATAAACAGGTGAAAGAAGATGGAGGAAGTGGACTCGGCAGGATGTCGCATCCTGGGCCTACGTAGTTTGTCAGAAACAAACATCAGAGTCAACGTAGTTCGGGGAAAGGGAGACATGCTCGCTAGGATATCGCATCCTATGCCTACGTATCTTCTCTGTCCAAAGAAGAAACAGAGCACTCGTAGCTCGGCTAACGCACGCCGAAACAAAACACCAAAAAGAGACGCTGAGACGTCGAAAGAAACACTCAAAAGGAAACAGAATGCCAATACATGGACTTACACCCGACTCCCGACAACAAAAAGGAAACAGAATGCCAATACATGGCCTTACATCCGACTTCAAACAACCAAAAAGGAAATATGATCCAGCACAGTGATAATATGATGCATGCAAACATATATGCAAATATATACAATCATAGTATAATAATCATAAATGCAATAAATAAACGGCCAAAGCAACCCAAACTACCCTAAAAACTATGCTAGAGAGCGCTAGGATTGACTCGCTTAGGGAAAATGGACCAGCAGGAGGTCAACTTCAGTCCCCAGCAGAGTCGCCAGCTGTCGCAACGCGAAAAACAATCGGCGGAAAAAAAAACAATTTATAGAGTCGCCACCGACGCTATTCATCTTATGACGGAAAGGAAGCGCAGGACTAACCTAAGAAAGGGAAAAGGAACGGTCTTACGACCAGAGATTGCAAGGTACGGGAGTCGGTTACGCAAGGGGAAGGTATTAACACCCCTCACGTCCGTCGTACTCGATGGGATCCACGCTCAAAAGATAGCTCAAAGAATAGGATAAGGTTGCTAATAAAACTGCTCAAAGAAATATGCACAAGCTGGAATAAACAGGTGAAAGAAGATGGAGGAAGTGGACTCGGCAGGATGTCGCATCCTGGGCCTACGTAGTTTGTCAGAAACAAACATCAGAGTCAACGTAGTTCCGGGAAAGGGAGACATGCTCGCTAGGATATCGCATCCTATGCCTACGTATCTTCTCTATCCAGAGAAGAATCAGAGCACTCGTAGCTCGGCTAACGCACGCCGAAACAAAACACCGAAAAGAGACGCTGAGACGTCAAAAGAAACACTCAAAAGGAAATAGAATGCCAATACATGGACTTACACCCGACTCCTGACAACAAAAAGGAAACAGAATGCCAATACATGGCCTTACATCCGACTCCAAACAACCAAAAAGGAAACAGAATGCCAATACATGGACTTACGTCCGACTCCAAACAAAAACAAACGCTAACCAGCAAACACCAAAGATAAACCCCAAAGATGAACCCCAAGTGAATAATCAATACAAATGAACCCCAAATATGAACCCCAAGTGATACATGGTAAGCCCCCAAATGTGAACCCCAAATCAATATGGGTGAACCCCAATCTGAACCCTTAATGATAACAGAAGAAATCCTCAAGGTATAAACATATCACACACACACACGCTGAACAAGAGAGTACTCACACCAAAGAACAAAAAGAAAAGGTTGAACCCACACAGACTCAAAAAAGCAAAAGGGTGAACACACTCAAAAAAGCAAACAAAAGGGTGAACACACTCAAAAAAGCAAAAGGGTGCCCGGAGAGATCTCGCTCAATCTCCTGCCTACGTATCTCATCTGGTATGAGAATCAGGGCGACGTAGTTCCCCTTAACAGGGGTACAACACTCTCCTAACCAGAGACCAGGGAAACAACAAACTAAATAGGGAGACTAAGACTCGAGCCTAATAGTTGTCATGCAATCCACAATCCCTAAGTTGAGGTCTCTAACAAGAACTTAACTCGCACAGGAAGCAAGTCAAATCAGAGGAAAGCAAATAACCACACCAACACAAGTGAACAAGCATCACACACTATATCCATACAAGTGGCCCAAACAATGGGTAGGCTTTAGTCCAGAGGGGTCATATCAACCTCGACAAACAAGCCAAACTGCAAGGGTGAAATCTGGGTTCTTAACCACTAACATTGAGAGTTAGGGTGAACAGATCAAAATGGTAATGAGGGTAAGACCTCATGCTCTTAACCCTGGCCTGGGTGAGCTCATGACAAAGAAAGCGTGGGGATCCAGAAAGAGGGACCCTATTCCACTTGGCTGACTCTATACAGAGATCTTGGTTACATGTTCTAGAGCATTAGCACGTAGTGCGAGCATAAAGAACGACTCACTGAATAACAGGGGATTGATTGCTAATCCCTTCTATCTGTCAATTGCCTCTTCACTTAGGAGGACTTATCAAGTAACATGCCTCACTTAGAGGTCTTTGGCACAAATGTAAACAAACACAAACAGAGCCTCTTAAGGAGGACTTCAGCCAAAATGCCTGCCAAAAAGGTGACAGGACTTCCAGACTACATGGAGTAAGAAGGCTAAACTACCTCAGTGGTGTATCAACCACAATCCAAAGCTTAAGCAAAAGCAAAGCTAGCAAGCAACTAATGTACCTGTACAAAAGCTTAAACAGTTAATATCTCAATCAGAAAACCAACAGACAAACAGTGGAACTTTCCAATATTTACAACTCAATGCAAGGCACAAATGCAAGCACTCAAATGAGGTCATCACATCAATTGACCTACAAAACAACAATAGTTAGTGCTCAAAGGTATTTGCATCTCACAAGGTGAGACCAAATCCAACCATTAATGCTAAGTGTCCAAACCTGAAACACAAGTCAAGGTTAGTTCATGTACAAAACACTAGTACAAAGACTAGGTCCAAAACCAAACCAAATGATCCAAACAGAAGTCAATCTTTTGCATAATGCACATTCAATCAATCAATAAAATGTCCTCAAAAAGACCAGCATCAATTCACAAAGCAAAGTCATCAAATGATCAATGTAAAGCAAAGGCAAGCAAAGGTGCACAAATTGGACATCCAACTTAGAAAATCCAAATCAAAAAAGAAATATATCCAATGGCCTTGAAATTTTTTACGCAAGCTACTCATGTTATGAACAAGCAATGTGCAAAAAATCATATCCAGAAGAGTTCAAATGATAGATGAATCAAAATGCACAAATGCAACATCCAAAACGTGACACAAATTGTCACACTACATCATCATGGGTCAAAAATAGTGATAGCATATGATAAAAATTCCAAACCAATCATCAAAAATTCATATCACATATGAAGATCAAGCACACAAAAATTGGGATCAATTGGATCAACACATAGCATTTCACAAGGCATTGAACATAGCATATCAATTTAACATAAGGTCCAATCAAAAATTACAAAATAAAAATCCAGAAACAAACAAATCATGAAATTAATACTAAAAAATACTAGACATTAAATCAAACACAAGAAAAAAATTGGAATCAAATTGAAGCATTTTACTATTTTTTATGATTTTTCAAAGTTGAAGAAATAAAAAGAAATAATATGACATGATGGAGGGAAAACAAAATTTGAATTAAATTAGCATTATGCATGAGCCAGGAATCGAACACACGCCTCAAGGATCAATGGCGCCTGTGAAACGCTGCGTTTCACATAAGGTGACTCAGCAGCCACGCAGCAGGTCAACAACACATGGCATGGTCAAAGGAACCTACACCAACCAAATGGACACGCAGGCGCTCGCATGGCATACACGCTGGACAAACCCTAGCAGATTCAGACGGCGGCGCCGGTCATCTTCTCCGACCAACTAGGCGGCGGCGGCGCCGTGGATTTTTGCAGAAATGACTAAAATCTATACCAATCGAAAGATCTCGCCAAGCACATTCCAAATATCATACTAGTTTCATCTAATTCTCTCTAACTTTTTCAAATCGAGCAAAAACATATTTGACCTCAAAACTTTAATTCAACAATACATGCTCATATCTCAACCAAATTCAAATGTAATCATATCAGCATGCTCCACACAATCAGATCTACACAATTATGTACATAAAACATCAAAAGGTGAGGATCGAATTCAACCTACTTGGAAATGGCAGTTACTGTACACGCGTGTTCAAGCTTCCAAAGTCTCCAGATCTCCTCCTATGCTTATGCCTTGAAGCTTTGTGCAAGAGTAATCCACTGAAACCACTCGAATCTAGCTTAATTTTCAACTTCCATCAACATGTTCATGTACATGAACTGCTCCAAATCTTGTTCAATTCCAACAAACAATGGATGAATCTTGCTCAGAATCACACAAGGATTATGAATATGCAAAGAGATTGAAGGTTTGTGTGAAGAAATTTGAAATTCGAGGAGAGAGAATTTTGGAGGGAAATTGAGATTTTGGATCTGAAAAGTTAGTTATGAGCCATTACAGTTAGGGTTTGCTTTATATATCACTCACTAATGATGATGTAATCCCAATTAGGCTTTGGTTAATTAAGATTAGTGAGTTATGAAGTAAAATGCAAAAATTGCAAAAGTGAGCTAGCATGTGGCCATGTGCACGTGAACAGTACCATGCAAGGGTATGATTTCACTTAAAATCAAACAAAAATCAAGATGGAATTGGTATTTGGCTTGCATGATCATCCAAATTTGAATTATCAAAATTCCCTCCAAAATGCACATGTATGAACAAGTGATCATATGAGCTTATTCCATGCATGGCAAGGGTTGATTTGGAATCTCTTGGTCATGACAAGCATTTTGCAAAAAGAATGGAGCAAATTGGAGTTTTGTATCAAAAGTTATGTCACTTTGAACTTCCATGTATACTTTGTGATCATTTGGCCATAACTTCTCAATCAATCATCAGATGATCATGAAATAGGACTTTTTGGAAAGGGAAGACAAAAATATACAACTTTCATGTTCACCAAAAATCCATTTGAAACTTCTTTGATGTTGAAAAATCAAGTTGAATGTAGACCAGAAACTTGCCATTTTTGGAAACTTGAAATTACAGGTCATTTTCCATTTTGGGAAACTTTTGCCATGACTTCAAAATATTCAAGATAGATGTTTAGAATGACAAATGGACCTCTTTTGAACATGATTGAGGTGTCTCAACTCATTTCCCCACCTCATAGCCCTCAGTTGACTGCACAGTTGACTTTTTGGTCCTCGGATGACCTTGAAATGCCCTGATCAGCTTGAGCCTCTACCACTTGAGGAAATTGCTCAAAAATGAAACCCTAGCTCATGTAAGCTCCTCATAAAAATAATATGATCCTCATCCCAATAAAATGCCTCATCTCCTTGAGAAACCCTAGTTGGAAGAATGACATAGATTAGGGTTGACTAGAGGTCAGAACCCTAATCCAAAGGACCTTGAGGATGAATCTTGAAACCCTTGATGATGATAGAACCATGATGATGGTAATATATCCTTGCAAACAAGATGATGCTCAACCTTTGAAGAACCAAGAAACCCTAATTGAAGTGCAAACCCTCAGATGGTTGATCATCAATTCATGGAGACCCTCAGGCTTGAATCATGTCACTTTTCCATCTTTTGAAAAGACTTTGGAGGATGACCTTCTTATTTTCAGATGATATGCAAAATGCAATGCCTAATGCCCTAAAATATGAAATGCAATGTGTCAAACTAGTCCCAAGAAAGGAGGGCAAATTTTGAGGTGTTACAGTTAGTAAACAACATGAGAAAAACAATGATATACAATTCAAGCATGCTTGGTGATCTCAAACCACTCACAAGGGATCCAACCCAAAGGTAAAGGGAACCAAGATGCTTATGATCCTTGAGGCTTTGCAAATGAAATGTTATGGTGCCATGAGGGATCTTAGGGCCAAAATTGGGGTCTTACACTCGCCTGCGGAAGTATAATTTAGATTAGGGTCTTAATTGCCCAATAAGCTTTGTGTTCTAACTCCACAGGGAGATGACATGATTTACCATAGACTAATTTAAAGGGTGTGGTCCCTATTAGGGTCTTGTAGGTTGTCCTATATGCCCACAGAGCTTCATTTAGTTTAGATGACCAGTCTTTTCTAGATATTCCGTCAGTCTTTTCTAGAATTTGTTTGATCTCTCTATTCGAAACTTCGACTTACCCACTGGTTTGTGGGTGACACGGTGTTGCTACACGGTGTCGGACTCCATACTTCAGAAGAAGTTTTCCAAAGATATTTGATATGAAATGGGAGCCACCGTCACTAACTACTAATTTTGGCACACCGAATCTAGGAAAGATTATGTTTTTGAACAGCTTAATCACTACTCGTGTGTCATTTGTCGGAGAAGCTACAGCCTTGATCCATTTTGAAATGTAATCGACATCTACGAGTATGTACTTATTACCAAAAGAAGACGAGAATGGTCCCATGAAGCCAATCCCCCACACATCAAAGACTTCCATTTCTAACATGCCTATTTGTGGCATTTTGTCGCATCTTAAAACGTTACCAGTGCGTTGGCACCGGTCGCAATTTATAACCGCATTATGGACATCTTTCCATAGAGTAGGCGAAAAGAGGCCAGATTGTAAGATCTTAGCACAAGTTTTTGAAGTGCTTGCGTGCCCACCATAGGGAGCGGAATGGCAATGAGAGATTATATCGTCTATTTCATCCTCAGGAACACATCGACAGAAAATGTCGTTGATACCTCTTTTGAAAAGCAGAGGTTCATCCCAGTAGTACTGTTTTAGATTATGAAATAATTTCTTCTTTTGTTGGTATGATAGGTCCGGTGGAAGTGCTCCAACAGCCAGGTAGTTGACAAAATCAGCATACCATGGCAGAGTTATATTCGTATGAGTTTCTTTCATGAATTCTTCTATTTCGGTGTCATTTAAGGTTAGCCCAAACATGTTGCTTTCCATTTGGGCTATAAGTCGTTCGTAAGAGAAATCGTCATTGATTGGAACTTGTTCAGGCTTATTCCCTTCGATTCGTGATAAGTGGTCTGCTACTACGTTCTCAGTACCCTTCTTATCTTTTATTTCTAAGTCAAATTCTTGTAAGAGTAGGATCCATCTTAAGAGTCTTGGTTTGACATCCTTCTTACTTAGCAAATATCTAATAGCAGCGTGATTAGTATAGATGATGATTTTCGCTCCTACTAAGTAAGAACAGAATTTGTCTAAAGCGAACACAACGGCTAGCAAATCCTTTTCAGTGGTGGCGTAGTTCATTTGGGCAGGATCTAATGTTCTACTTGCATAGTAGATCGCATGAAGTTTTTTATCCTTTCTTTGTCCTAGCATTGCGCCTACAGCATAGTCACTCGCATCACACATGATTTCGAATGGTAATCTCCAGTCAGGTGGTTGCATGATAGGTGCGGTGATTAAAGATGTTTTTAATTGTTCAAACGTTGTTAAACATTTCTCATCAAAGATAAAGTCAGTGTGTTTCATTAATAAACCAGTCAGTGGTTTGGTAATTTTCAAGAAATCTTTGATAAAGCGTCGGTAGAAACTATCGTGTCCTAAAACACTTTGTATTTCTCGTACGGTTTTCGGAGGTTGAAGATTCTCTATGATTTCGATCTTAGCTTTGTCTACTTCAATTCCTTTATCAGATACTACGTGTCCTAACACGATTCCTTGTTGGACCATGAAATGGCATTTCTCCCAGTTCAAGACGAGATTCACCTTTACGCATCTTTCAAGTACAATTTCAAGGTTTGATAGACATCCTTCGAAGCTCTGCCCACTAACAGAAAAATCGTCCATAAAGACTTCCATAATATCGTCTATAAAGTCAGCGAAGATTGACATCATGCATCTTTGGAATGTTGCGGGAGCGTTGCATATTCCAAATGGCATTCGTCGATAAGCAAATGTACCATAAGATCATGTGGAGGTTGTTTTCTCTTGGTCGTCAGGATGGATACAAATTTGAAAGAATCCTGAATAACCGTCTAGATAGAAGAAGTGGGAATGCTTAGCCAATCGTTCAAGCATTTGATCAATGAAAGGCAGAGGAAAATGATCCTTTCGAGTGGCTTTGTTTAGTTTCCTATAATCGACGCACATTCTACTTTCGGTCACAACTCTGTGTGCTATAGATTTGCCCTTCTCGTTCTTAACAACTGTAACACCCCCTTTCTTAGGTACTACATGAACGGGGCTAACCCATTGACTATCAGAGATTGGGTATATGATTCCTGCATCTAATAACTTCTTTACTTCATCCTTGACTACAGTACTTAAGATTTGCTTGATCCTTCTCTGGTGTTTTCTAGAGGTTTTACAATCTTCCTCTAGCATAATACGATGCATACAGATAGAAGGACTTATTCCTTTTAGGTCGGCAATGTTGTAGCCTAACGTAGTTGGATATTTTCTCAAGACATCTAGTAACTTTTCAGTTTGAATCTGTCCTAAGTCTGCGTTGACTATTACTGGTCTTTTGAGTTAAGTGTCTAGGAATTCGTATCTTAGGTTCTTTGGTAGTGCTTTTAATTCCAGGTCTGGTTTCTCCGGGCATGGTATGTGATTGGGTGAAAGTGCTAAGCATTCGCTTACTTTCATTTTGGTATGGTTCACACCAATTATCATCTTCAAAGATTGGAGGGATTTGGATTTTCATTATATCAGAATATGTGGTTTCTTGCATCTCCATCTCTCTTACGCACCCGTCTATGACATCAAGTAGATAACAGGTATCGTCTATAGCCGGCGCTTGTAAGAATTGTGTCAAGATGAGTTCAACTTTCTCTTCTCCAACTTCGAATGTTAGCTTACCTCTTTTCACGGCTATTATGGCTCCGGTGGTAGCTAAGAATGAACTTCCTAATATAGTGGGTGTAGTGGCATCTTCTTTGATGTTCATGATTATGAAGTCTGTAGGAAGGTAGAATTTTCCTACTCGTACTGGGACATTCTCTAGTATACCAACAGGATATTTGATTGAACGGTCAGCTAGTTGAACATACATCTTGGTTGGTCTTAGTTCTCCCATGTTGAGCCTTTTATAAATGGTTAAGGGCATTACACTAATGTTGGCTCCTAAGTCGCATAGAGCTTTGTCTATGACGAACTTTCCAATGACACAGGGTATGGAGAAACTACCTGGGTCTTTTAGTTTGGGAGGCATGTTGTTTTGGATTATTGCGCTACACTCAGCAGTAAGTGTAACTATTTCGTTATCCTCGATCTTTTTCTTATTGGATAGGATCTCTTTAAGAAACTTGGAATATGAGGGAATTTGTGTGATGGCTTCTATAAAGGGAATTGTAATATTCAGTTGCTTCAGAAGTTCAACAAATTTCCTAAATTGCCCTGCAGTTTTAGAATTTGCGAGTCTTTGAGGATACATAATGGGTGGTTTATAAGGTGGTGGAGGCACATAAGGTTTTTCTTTCACTTCGGCCTCTTGGGTATTATCTTCCTTCTCCTTTAGTTCACTTACCTTCTCATTTGTTGTTTTGTCATGTTTTTGGTTTATGGCAGGATTTTGGAGTCTTGGATCTACGGGTCTGTCTAGTTCTTTTCCACTTCTCAATATAACGGCATTTGCATGTCCCTTTAGATTAGGTTATGGCTGTCCAGGAAATGTGCCAGCGGGAGCAGCAGTAGATGCTTGTTGTTGAGCCACTTGTGAAATATGCGTTTTAAGCATTTTGTTGTGGGTGGCTAAGGCGTCTACTTTGCTCGCTAATTGTTTAAGTTGCTCACCAGTATGTATGTTTTGGTTCAAGAAGTATTTGTTTGTTTGAGCTTGGGTAGCTATGAAGCTTTCCATCATTAGTTCAAGGTTAGACTTCCTAGGCATGTTAGGAGCATTAGTAGTTGGCTTTTGATATCCAGGTGGAACAACGGGTGCTTGGCCAAGTGCATATAAGGCCTAGTTGTGCTTGTACGAAAAGTTGGGATGGTTTTTCCAACCCGGGTTGTAGGTATTCGAATAAGGATTTCCTTGGGCATAATTTACTTTATCAGTGGGGACTCCTGCTAATATCTAACATTCTGGTGCAATGTGTCCAGGAATTCCACATAACTCACAGTTTGGAGTTACGGCAGCCACGGTGACTGCGGGTGGTATGGTCAAGTTGTCTAACTTTTGAACAAGGACATCTACCTTTGCATGGACGTGGTCAAGGCTACTGATTTCGTACATTCCACCTTTCGTTTGGGACTTTTCTACTGGAGTTCTTTCACCTCCCCATTGGCAATGGTTTTGGGCCATGTTTTCGATGAGTTGATAGGCTTCGTTGTATGGCTTCTCCATAAGTGCACCACCCGTGACAATGTCTTATGTCAATCTTGTGTTATACAGAAGCCCATTGTAAAATTTGTGAATAATCACCCAGTCTTTGAGACCGTGATATGGACATATCCTCATCATGTCTTTGTATCTCTCCCATGCGTCGTAGAGAGATTCTGCATCTTTTTGTCGAAATCCGTTGGTTTGAGCTCTCAGCATAGCAGTCTTGCTTGGCGGAAAATATCGGGCCAAGAAAACGTTCTTCAGTTCTTCCCATATAGTAACTGAGTTGGATGGCAAGGATTGCAACCAAGCCCAAGCTCTGTCTCTTAGAGAGAAAGGAAAAAGGCATAGTTTTATCGCATCTTGAGATACACCATTCGCCTTCACAGTGTCTGCGTACTGCATAAACTTGGTCAAATGTTCATTAGGGTCGTCCGTAGGATTTCCAGCAAATTGATGTTGTTGGACAACTGATAATAATGAGGGTTTCAACTCGAAATCGTTTCGATTGATAGTAGGGGCAGCAATGTTGTTGTGAGGTTCTTGTTGGGACGGGGTAGCGTAGGACTTAAGAGGATGATTTTGTGGTCCTACTGCAGCCATGGTTGGTTTTTCAACTGGTTCAGTAGTAGGAAAGAAGATATCGGGAATATCTTACCTTCGTTGGTACTCTAGTATTCGGCGTCTTAAATATAAGAAACGCTCTAATTCTGCGATTGGTGGTGCTAAGTTTTCGCCTTGTGAGCGAGTACTTAACATACAATCGGGAAATAAGGGAAAGGAAATTAGTTTTTACCTTAGTCTATACTACGCAACGAAAGAATCGCACTATTTGACTAAATCAGGTCCCCGGCAACGGCGCCAAAAACTTGATACATCTCGTGATTGTATATAAAATATAGTCTATCGGGTACTTGACTGCAAGTGCACAGTCCAGTCGTTTTAGTTTTAAAAGATATCGAACCCACAAGGACCGATGGTCAAACTAATGCTATCGATGTTACTATGTTTAGCTAAGAAGATGATTTTTAGAGGTTTGGTTGAACAGAAATTAAATCTAAAGAAAATTAAGTTTTAAGATAATATTAATAGAGGGATATCAGTAGGCAACACATTAATTGTCAGGGTTTCGATAAGTCACCGGTGTATATTCCAATTACCAAATATCTTTTAGTAGAAAATACTCATTTAAAATGCTTTATCTCACACTCTCGTGATTGTTGACTCAAACTATACTTTTAAGTCAGAATGTACGCTCTCGCTGTCCCATTTGAAGTTAAAAAATACTTTTTGAAAATAAATAAGTTCTAATTGCTTTTAAAGTGCTCTTGCTATTTTTAAAATTAATGCCTAGTTTTTACTATCCAGTTCGACCCTCACGCTCTCGCGATTGTCGGTTCTAACCTTAGTTAATTTCCCACTCTCATGGCAAAATCATACTAAATAGCTTCTCACTCTCGTGACAAAGTTAATTAAATTTAAATTAAA
This sequence comes from Lathyrus oleraceus, assembly GCF_024323335.1. Classification (NCBI taxonomy): domain Eukaryota; kingdom Viridiplantae; phylum Streptophyta; class Magnoliopsida; order Fabales; family Fabaceae; genus Lathyrus; species Lathyrus oleraceus. The sequence continues at coordinate 276,903,676 of NC_066584.1, forward strand.
AACCACAGCCAAAAAGATTATTTGAGAAAAGAAGTTTACACCGATTATTATTAAATCCCGTCTAATTAAATTGTTTACATACCGATACCGGTAGTTTAGCCGGACATGTTAATTAATGCAAACACAGACGAACATAAACAAAATAACAACAAGGTAAACATGATTATTTAATAATAAAGCAATAATAATAATAATAATTGAATAAAAACTTGGAACTTTGATTAATCGAATATGCCGAATCTTGAAGTACTTGAGCAGTCCCCCACAGGTCGGTAGGATTATGCTTCTTCGAAACAATTGCTTAAATAAATTAAATAGATTGCAGTAGTTCCCCAGTGTAGGAAACTACTACTTTTGGCTAAATGAAAAACGGAAAAGAAAGGGAAAAATCAAAGCTCTGAACCAAACGGTAAACAAATTGCTGTAAAAGAAAACAATGTTGCTGAAGAAAATTAATAGAAAACAAAATTGCAGTGGAAAATAAATGCAGAGAAAATAGCTTGAGAGTTTGCTTCAGAGAGGCTCCAAACAAACGTGCCCGTTGTTTTCCAACTTTCATCATTTTATAGTATCCATTTGGTCTTCATAGTTGAGAGAAATAAGGGTGACTTGGTTGAGTGAGAGATTCATGGGAAAGTGGGTTGAGGAGCAAAAAATGGGGCGTGTGGATCACTTTTGTTGACAAATTCATTATGCTGCCTTTGTCTTTGTGACACCTAGGGCGTGACGGTCGTGACGGGTACAAGATTTAATATTTCTGGTTTTTCTGCTGGTTCTCTTCTGTTTCTTCTTCTTTTCCTTCCTTTTCTATACTTTGCTCATTTAAGCATGTGAATTGAAATACCTGCAAAAATAACTCGAACAATTGCGGAATAATCGGAATATAAATGAAAATGGTACGATTTTTAAATGTAAATCAAGGTCAATATACGATGTATTTTCGCGTTATCAAAGGACCTTGGAGAAAAAAAAATTAGAATTTTTAAAGACTTAAAAGTATTTTTAAACAATTAAAAATAATCATAAAATCAATTAAATCATGAAAAATATTAATAATGATCCAAAAAATAATTTTAATTCAGAATATGAAAGAGGAATTTATTTTAATTTTTTTGGTGAAACTCTCATATTTTTTGGATCAATATTAAAATTAATATGAATTAATAAAAATCAAATGAAATAAAACAAAAATAAAAAAATAAAAAAAAACATGAGCCACTTGATCTCCCTCATTAATTGAGGTGGTAGATCAAGTGGCTGAGCGCGTGCAATCCACTATGCACTTGAGTCAACTGATCACACGCATGGTAATCAGCATGTATGCTCAGGAATAAAACGTTTTGAACGGATCCTGTGGCTGGGAGACGTGCCAACACACCGCCGGAGCCAGAGCTCCGATCTTCTTCTCCGGTGGATCTCACCGGACTTGTCCACCCTCAACCATCACCAAAATAAAAAAAGAGGACATGATCTGAAAGAAAAAATGGCGTAGAGCATGAATCTGACCTCAATTTCAACTAACTCCAAATATATAGACAAATATGAGGATTTTAATTTTGAGGTATGTCAACTAAGTTGCTTCGATTTGGCCTCTAAGCAACTCAATCTTCTTGCCTACATTGGTAGGACTTCAGACAACCAAAGATCCAAGAGAATTGAGTAGAATTGAGTGAGAATCGAAGAGATGAAGTTTTCTGAAAATTACCTTCAATGCTGTGTAGAACTTGATGTTGCTTGGTTAAAACTTGATTTGATCACACTTGAGAAGCTTGTAGGAGAGGTTTAGAAATGGTACAAAGCTTTGGATCCTGGAGTTCTTGAATCTCCAAATAGTGAGATTCAAACTCAATTTTCAAGTTGAAAATTCTCAGGTTTTCCTATGAAATGTGAGGGTTTCAATTGGGGGGAAAAGTTGGCGTGCAAGGTCTGTTTGAATTGAGCTCCAAGGGCTTGTATTTATAGCAATTGGGATTGATATTTACACACTTGAAAAATTGCTAAATTTGGACATTTCATGCATAAGCTTGCATGGGCGTGTACAGGCCCATGAAGCAATCCAATTTGGTCCACTTGCATCTGTTCTGAAGTTCAAATGAGGCTTGGATGTCAAGGTAAAGTGCAATGTGATTTTTGGCATTTGATTTCTTCCAATCATGCAGCTCTGTTAAAGCCATGTTCATACCTAGCAAATCTCATCCAAAATGCATGAACTTGGGTTATTTGGAAAGCTTAGATCAAGGGGAACAAGTTTGATGTTGAACACGTTTCCATTTGGAGCTCGAAGCATGGTGAATTTTGAGGTGGAAGTTTGGAAATTTTAACATGTTGAAAAAGTTTCTAAGTCTCAAGCCATATATCTCAATATTCCACCTTGCTTAACTTTTTATGTGACCTTCAAATGAGAAAAGTGTCTTCATCAAAGTTGTAGCTATTTCAAAGTCCTTAAAAATGGTCGCCAATTTCATGGAATTTGGATTTAGAATTATAGAGTTATGCATTTTTGAAGTTTGGAAAAATCACATGTCCAATGGTATAGGTCAAAAATGACCTATAATGTATCATCATATCACATGCTCATAAAAGTTGAATTATCCTTCACTCCAAACATCAAATTTTTATTATACATCTTGAATTTGATTGTTCAACTTGGAAATCTTTCATCTCATAAAAATTGAGCAAGTTATGGCCTTGGGAAGTTGACTTTCAAATTAGGATTTAGACAAAATGACCTATAATTTTTCAACATAGAAAATGATTTTCCAAGCAAAACTAGCTCTAGGTATCAACATTAAAGTTGTTTGGAATGTCACTTAGAGTAACTTTTTATTGGAATTATTTTCATATGGTGAAAATTGTAGGAGATAGGGTCTAGGGAGACCCAGTTTTGATCAGATGAATTCATCTGGCCAACCACCATCAACCAGCTTGCTCACCTTCAATTATCTTGTCTTTTTAGGCTCATGGTAGATCATATATGCATAAGATGATGAATTTTGAAGTGTCCCGTAGGAAATTTGATCGATTGGGGAGATAGCTTGTTGTAGAAGTTACTTAAGATACCCAGTCAAACTAGGGTTTCCAAGGCAAATCACCTCCAAACTCTTGAAGAAAACTTGATCAATATAACATGTAGAGATCAATGGGACTCATATATGATGCTTACGGACATTATGGATCAATCTTTGATTGTGCTCTTAGCCATGAGGGTCTTAAACCCTAGATGTGAACTTGATGAGTTTCGATGATCATGCCCTACCTACAAAAGAGTTAGGCAAATACAAAGACATATTTTTGGTATTTTGGTTAATAAAATGATAATATACAAGTATAATACAATCACATGGTGCTTTTTGATCTCTCCTAAAACAAACCCAATGAAAGAGGGGTAAGGAGGGTGCCAAGGTGTGATCCCAATGCTAATGCATATGATGAAATTGCATGAGGGATCTTAGGGTCAAAATTGGGGGCTTACAACAGTCACCTTATTTTGCTTTGTTCTATTGAGGATTTGAGGACCTCTTTTTTTGTTTTTCTTTATCCCTAATTTTTCCTGGACTGCTTCTTTGAAGGTTTCGGTCCATCGGGATGCCCTAACGTTTTCCTAAGTCATTTTGTGGTATTTGACTTAGCGAACTTTTTTCTCTTTTTTTTAAAGGTGTTGACTACTACATTATTGGTAGATGAGGATCAACCAACACTAATTTTTGACTTTCTCAGCTTCTTCGACACTTCAACATGTGCGCGAAGGATAACATGTGGTTGCACCTAAGTGGAGGGTGTACAGATGGACGAATTCTTTTGAAAGATCGAATGCACGGTCAAACTATCTGAACACAACTACCTTTCCCCAGGTTAAGATTAAAGGTTTTAGATTCGAAAGAAACACCAACTTCTAGGCTCAAAGTGGTTGACTAGGGATTAACTCCTTAACTCTCCAGTGTTTGGGGACTTGAAACAATGCCTTGCATCATTGAAAAGGTTTTCTTCAAAAGCATACCACAACAATTTCAGGTGTTTCGTTTTCATCCTCCTCCTTCCAATCTTTGTTAACACAGCGGTTTTGATAAACAAAAGTGAATGAGAGAAGTATTTTTTTATTTTTCACGTAAATGAAAAACGAGTGAATACGAATGGATTAATTCAAAAGATGCATAAACATTTCATTAATCTTACCAATTCAAAGAAAACAGCAATGCTTAAAAGAAACTAACAATCAACATGCAAGGAGATTACAAAAGAAATGCCGGAACAACCAAATGATTGCCAACTTTAGGGAATTGACTTCTTCAAACTTGATCCATTAACTTTGTGGGACACCCCTTGAGATCATCGCACTTATTCGGGCAATAGGTTGACGTTCACCACCAAGCTTCCTTCTTGAAAGGCTATGTACCTATTGTCAATCAGCTGTTGTACTTTGGCTTTGAAAGCGTTGCATTCTTCAGTTGAATGCCCTTTTGATCCGGCATGATATCCACATTGCACATTTGTGTCATACCCTGGTGGGTAAGGTTGTGGAACCGGCTTGAGAGACTTGGGAACCACCAACGAGTTTTGAATCAGAGGCTGTAGAAGTTGGCTATATGTCATGAGGATTGGGTGACGAGGAATATTTCTTCTTTCCAAGTTATTTTGAGGCCTAGGATGATTTTGATGCTGATTTCGATATCTCAGGCCTTGGGCTCGTTGATTGGGATGAGGAGCAAACCAGGATTGTTGGTAATGAAGACCAAAAGGTAGGGGTTACTGGTATGACACTTTGGGCATTTCTAACTTCTTATTTTCAGCCACTTGAAGGTTGGGATCAATAAGCTTTTTGACATTGGCACGACGATCTTCAAATTCTTTTCCTTCAATCTCATCGTTGGACACAACCCTCTTGGATCCACTACTCACTTCTCCTTTGCTTTCATTGGCATGGGTCATGACATTAGAACAAAACTCTCACACTGAAAGAAAACATTTAGTAAAAAAACACCAAAAGTTACTATTAAATGATGAGTAATAAAATAAAAGTACTAAGATTATTTGGTCTAAATTAATCAACTTACAGTAGAATGTAAACAAAACTATGTATGGTCATTTGAACACAAATAATAACTATAAAGTGATAACATCTCTTCTTTTAAAATAAGAAAAATCAAAAGCAAAAGCAAAAGCAAGAATCATTTTCAAAGTAAAAACAATTTTACAAAAACAAAATATCATGAACACAAAAGTAAATATGGATAAAAAAAATCAAACTAGTAGGATGATATAAAGAGTAGCCAAGAGTATGATGTGAGATGTGTATGTGTGTAGATATTTTTATGGTTCACCTCTTTTATCTCAAGAAAAATATCAGTATGTGTGTCTATTGGTGGAATTTTAACTTTTGAGAGAGACCCATTTCTTTCATGCGCCGCAAATCTATTTGGTTTTAAGGAGTCTCCCTCTCACTAGCTAATGTAACAATATATAGTGCATATTAGAGTTTTCTAATATTTTCAGAATTCCACAAATGTCCTTGTGGGTGTTAGTTTAGTAAAAAATAATTTAGAAATAATTTAAATCAAATAAAAATATACTAGTTTAAAATAATCAAAATTAATTCTAAGCAAAAGCATAAATATTTTATTTCGAACATTTTGACTAATAAAATAAAAATAAAAGGACTCAATATGAATAAAATCAGGCGTAAAAATACTTCAAAAGTTAAAATGAATGCACCATCATGATCAGTGTAAAATAAACGAACCGAAAACATACGGGTTTTTGCCAAATTTTGAAATGGAAAATGTCCGGTTATAACACTCAGACGGATCCAAATATGCCCGAAAAATTAGCCGAAAAATAAATCGAGCAAACCAGGTTAAACTAAGCGAAATGTAGATTAATAAAACTGATGTCTGCAAGCTTGATTTGGAAATTTTTCGTCCGCTGATTTGACGCACATTTTGATAATTGATTCAACTGGTCTGCTTGTAGATCCGAAAATTTATTTCGACTGATATTCTAGGCATTATGCGGCATGGAATGCATGTAATGATATGCATAGATGCAATATCTATGATGAACTTATTGAATCAGTGATTCGGGATCAAAATTGGGGTGTTATAGAGGTCAAATCGAAATAACTCAGTTCATGTTCCTCAATTTTCAATTTCACGTATCTTTCCAGATATCGAGAATTGGAGAATTTTGAGGACAAATTTGGATTCCTAGTGATTTTCTCTTTAAAATGGTGTATGCATCTTTAATTTTCATGCAAGTTGGTGGTGGACAAGTCCAGTGAGGTCCACCGAAGAAGAAGACCGGAGCTAGGGCTTCGGTGGTGTGTTGGCAGCCTCTCAACCATCTGATCATGTTTAAACATTTTAAACCTGACATTTGGTTTTGATTACCACTCTTGCAGCGCATTTGACTTGGCCTTTGGTGGAATGCACACGCGTGCCCATCAAATATGCCACCTCAATTAATGAGGGAGATTTGATTGTCCTTGTTTTTTCCAATTTCATATTATTTTCTGATTTTATGTTTAATCCTTTTATTTTATTTTATTCATAGAAATTTTATTTTTAATCCAAAAAATATGGAACTTTCACCAAAAATCTTCAAATGTTTTCCTCTTCCATATTTTGAATTAAAATTATTTTTTTGGATTTACTTTGCTATTTTTTATGAATTAAATGATTTTTGACTTGTTTTTAAATATTTTAAAATACTTATGACCATTTTGAAATTCTAAATTTTTTTGTCTAAGGTCCTTTGACCTTGTTTGACCTAGGATAAATCCCTAGGCCATTCATTTAGTGATTTGAAAGGATTTGAGGTTTTGTCCATTTAAAAATGCCTTTTAATTTATTTAATTGTTTGAAAATATTGTTGAGCCATTTGGTTGACCTTGTGATGTTTGACTTTCTGTTTGGCCTTGGTCATGGTTGATTTGAACTTTTACTTGATCAATACTATTGGATTTAGGGGGTTGATGAAATGTACATTGCATCCCTCAAAATGAATGAATAGTATTGATCAGATGAAATTCCTCCTATGATCAATTTGGGTTTCTATTTCCCTTTACCTCTTCATCTTCATCTTTATTCTTTCCTAATTCATTCATTGACCAATGAAATCTAAAGTATCAAATGCTAATTGATTCTTCGACGATGTTGTGTCGGATGAATCAACATAAGCCTGATTGAGATAGGTCCATCCCATCTTATTTTTGTGTGTGGTATGTTTTGGGAGCTTGGTTCTTTGTACCATGTCTATAACATGCATTAACACCAATATCTTTATTGCCCGACCTCAGATAGTTATGACTTCTACATAAGTCCAATAATGATTGCTTAACATAGAGCTAAATCTGTCCCATAAGGCATATCGTTCTTGTAAGTGAGATTGTAAGTCTCCCATTCTTCATGGAATTGTGTAAAGATTTGACCTTTTTTCACTTTTGTAAGAGTTAGTGGCATACTTGTTGATTTATCCAAGTTGGAGCCTTTCTCATATATGATGTCTTGGTTCATGTCTTCATACTTGTGAATGAATGATTTAGTGTTCTCCAAAGAATGACTTAAACAATTAAACTCTTCACTAACATTTGACTAACATTTCCTTAATATTGCTTTACTTTCAAGTCATTTACTTAATGCAATTTAAATTTAAGTATCTTTATCATTCATTGCCATTTATATTTCATGCAAGATGTTTCTGTTTCAATCATTTTCATTGTGCTCACTTGAGCCATATCATTTGTGCTTGTATATATTGTGTGCCTTTGATGTTATTCTGTTTATGGTTTTAGGACCTTAAAATACTTAATAACAACAAAAACCCTAAAAATTATGTTGATGGACTGTTGGACCTCTTCCCTCGGCTTGATCTGAACTCTTGGACTTAGAAGGAGACAACATTCCCTATGCTTTGAAAGACTTGGCCAATGCCATTATTTGAGACTGAGTTATCCTTGACAATGTCTTTCACCTGATGCAAGCCTTGAGTTTACCCTTGGTTCATCTGTCACTTTATCTCTGTGCTTAATTGTTATACTGTTATTATTGTTGATGTTTGATGATTGTTTCTATGAGTTTGCCAAGGAATATTTCATTTGATACATTTGAATACATTTGAAGACTGATTGCTATTGGAGTGCTTGCTTGGATGTTATGGTCATCTTTATTTGATGCCTTGGTCTTCATTATTAATTGCTTGGATGTTGCTTATGCTTGTTGCTTGCTCAATAGACTAAATGAAACGGGTTTCTATTTGACATTCTTGTCTTGTGGATTGCTTCCCATTGGTCAGATCTTTTCAACTCTTAACTTTTAATTTTGTTTAGGGTAGTCCCTTTATCTCCTCCTTTACTTCTTTAATTTCAAAATCTCTCCCTCCTTTTAAAACTTTCTTTGTCTGTGTTTTCAACTTAGACATGTTTTAATGAGTAGAAACTTTGGCCTTATGCCACTGATTTTCAAAACTTTTTCTTCATCAAACTTGTGAATAAATTTAACCATGTTGACCTTCAGTTTCAAAAGACAAAAAGAACTAACACCTTCATTCAAGACTTTGGCACTTTTGTGCCTTTTTCTATTAAAATTTTGATTAAAATCAATCCACCAGTCTCTTTGAAATTTTTACCACGAACTACAAGGTTTTGATCCCTCATTTTTATGTTGGTACGTAGGCATAAGACCGGAGGTCTTGTCTAACACAAAATTATAATAAATGAATTCTTTTCTCACCCCCCCCCCCATTTCATTTTTATCAAACATCTTTTCAACAAAAAACACTTGCACACAAAAAAGGGCTCCCTAGGAGTACCTAGGACACTTTGGGTGCTAATACCTTCCCTCTGTGTAACCAACCCCCTTACCTGTAATCTCTGGCATTTTATTAGTTTTGATTTAAAAACTTCTTATCTTTGACTTTTGTTCGTACTTTTCCCTTTTCCTTTGGAAACAAATAAGGCGTGGCGGCGACTCTGATTATTCAAACAACGTCGGGTTTATCTATAACTCGATGGTCACGAAAGCACTGCTACAAGAGGTTGAGGGGAACCTCTCTACCCCTTCATGATTATGACACCCTTAGATGAATAATTTCCCATTACCTTATGAATTCAGCAAAAGAAATTTCTCAAGAAAACTTTAACTTCTTCTCCTCCAAGCCCTAGCTCTCCATCTCTTGTTCTCTACTCTCACTTTTTTCACGTTCAATGACAAATGCTCTTAAATTTATTTTCTCTCTAATTTTCTAATTATATAATAATTTTATTAGTTTTGTCATAATTGTATTTTGTTCCAACTAAACACCAATTTCTCTCCACTAACAAACTTGCTTCTCTTAATTCACAAAATAACCCAACTCCTGATATTCTACTAATTTTCATTAATTTAATTAATTAAATCCCACCAAAATCAACTAAACAAGCATATTCACCACAAATGTCGACACCGTCCAAACACGACATAATTCAATTAAAATGCTTATTTAAATAAATCACTCATTTAAATCAAATAAATAGTTAAATAAAAGGATAATTAAGTTGGAGTGTTACACTATTTATATCATGGAATATTAGTTTGCAATCCTAATACTTTAGTTTTAACACGCGGTCAATTTCTACTTTATTTAATATTTACAACATACAACTGAAACTGTCATTTTAGAAAACTTTCAATATATGTTTTATTCTCTTTGGGTCACCTTAAGTGACATTTTCTAGACTAAATATTTGTTTTCTGTCTTTTTTTTATTTGAATCTAATTTGACCTCTTAATTTTAAAAAATATTATTTTGATCCCTCAATTTTTCAAAACATACTACGTTAGTAATTTCCGTCCAAATTTCATTAACAACATCCATTTTTTTTCTAAGGCGTAAACTTTAATTTTATGATTGATTAAGCCACAAAAAATTTGTCAATAAAATTTTTTTCTTCTGAATTTCGATTAGGGTTCTTCATATTTTTCCCCAATTTCATTTGTGTCGCGCCGCGAAAAATATAGAGTCGCCATCGGATTTGATTTATTCCAAAGGAAAGGGAAAATGGCAATAAAACCCCAAAGAGAATGGCCTCGCAACCAAGAGTGAATTCAAAAGTTGATTATGCAAAGGGAAGGTATTAGCACCCCTTACATCCATCGTACTCTAATGAGATGAATAAGAATAAGATGAGATGAATAACATGAATAAGAATAAGGTGGGAAAGAAAATTAGTTTTAAATTAGTTTGCTCGCCAAGGATTTGAGACCTTGTGCCTATGTATCCTCATACGTACAATGAGGAAGTCAGAGCTCTGTAGTTCCGCTCACAAACAGAGTATTTGTTTGGTTGTTTTTACTGAATAGTGTTGGCGTTCACGTGCTACTGTTCACTTGCTTTTATGCTCGAGCATGGGAGGCTTACCTATTTGTTTATTTGAGGTCGAATGGATGTGCTTGGATCACGTTCTAGCAGTTAAACATTACTTGCTCCCGCATGGAGGCTTAAGCGTCATTCACGGTAGAACGGAAGTAACACGTCCTTTCTGAAAATGTTTGAAAGATGCCCTAAAGAAGAAAATTGATTTGATTGGTTGGGGTTAATTTTAGTACGGAGACAAGCATCATACCCTTGGCTAGATACAATAAACAATCCTAACACTTGGGAGTTGAGAGAACAATGGTATCCTGACCATTATTTTTCATCCAAAAGGTTTTAATTGTTAAAGAGTTTGGCCAGTCTAATCATTGGTACTTAGAGGGAGACAAGCATCTGACCCTTGCCTAAGTACGACCAACAATCATAATACTTGAGAGTTGAGAGGACAATGGTATCCTAACCACCATGTTCCTCCCTCATAGAACCTAGATTGAACCTGTTTGAATCATTAGATGTTTTAAGGGGGAAGTCAAGTGTCGGGTCCCCAATCTAGGCACGACCGACAACCTAAGTACATAAATATTGTGTACAAGCACGTACACCCCATTTTTGCATTCTGGTTTGCTAGGAAATTGTTTTAAAAAAGGAACTTGACGTTGAATCAAGCGTTTGGATTTATTATGAAAAAGTGTGTGTTAATGGAGGAAGAGAGAAAATGAGATAGATTGAGAAGATGAGAATGGATAATGGAATGAACGAGAGATACTTGACGTTGGATCAAGCACTCGCGTTGCTATGAAGTGCATTTGATTTGGAAAACACTTGACGTTGGATCAATTATGCCTTTTGTCTTTTGAAAAGTTTTGTTTTTATCGTTTGGTTTTACCTTTTTAGTTAGTATGTATGATAAGCTATAAAAGAAAATATGGCTTAAGCTATTAAACAAGTTACAAACTAATTATCATGCCTAAAACAATCAAGTGGAATGGTATCCTCACAGAATACAATGCGAAGTCAATGGATTAAAGGTCATTATAACTTGATTCACAGTTGAGATCTCAATGGATATGTAAACACAAACATATGGAGTTAGGATAGATTAACAAATTAATTCAAATAAGATTTAAATGGTAAATGCAAATTAAATTAAAATGGATCATGATGATAAGATCATGGCAAGCAATATGGACATATACAAGCATACATCACTTAAATTGAAATTACATTTTCAATATAATCTAATTAACCACAATCTAAAATGGAAAAAATTAAATGGAATTAAAATGCATGACCATGGCATATAGAAATTCAAGTTAGCAAAGTAACAATTTTAACCTAACTAGGCATACTTGGTAACTGAATCAAAATGTAGAATCATAGGTAAAAAATAAACATTCAAATGGTCAATTGTATTTTCTTTTCAAGGAATTTCAATGTGATTAAAAGCAATTAAAATCTAAACATATTTAAATTCTAAATCTAATCTAACTAAACAATTACCACATGTTTGTTATTTCTAAACAATCATGCTAAAAAAACAATTAATATGAAAATGATAAAAGAATTAAAATCATAAAAAACTATGAATAAAATACATCAAAAAAAAAAGAATAACCATGCAATGGGCCAATGGGGTTTGTTTATGGAAAAGGTGCCAACATCAATTCAGGCGCATGGGCCTTGCGGGTCAAAGGCCCATTGAATCAAGAATTGGCCAAAGGGGTGTATAGGAAATTCAGGATGATGATGAGAAAAATGAAGCTTGGGATCAATATTAAGCCCAACCCGAAACAAGGAAATGGAAAGACCAATTCACCATGGAATCAGCAACCTGGAATTAGTCACGTGTGGAAAATTGAAAAAATGAATTTAAGTTCAAATTAAAAACTAGATAAATGTGCGTAGGTCAAACCAGATGATCTCAGGGCACTCAGATGAGAAACCACCACGTTGGGAATCGCCTCTGGCAACGGTGGCCACCAGAAATGGAAATTTCACACATCATTCCACTCGTCTCCTCAAGCCCTTCCTGAATCTCCCATCAATTTACCAGATTCTAAGCCTAAACCACTAACCGAACCAAAATGATCAAGAACCCTAAATATATGATCTTAAATTAAATCCTCCCTATGAGGATTCAAAGCCCATGGGATTGGGGCTTTGAATCCCCTCCCTATTCTCTACATGATGGTGACAAAAAATCGGTGAAAATAAGTGTTTTCAGAAGTACCTTGCCGGAGAAAGATGAAACTGATGACGTCGGTGGTGAGCTTCCAGGTTAACAGTTCTGACTCTCCTTCTTGCTTTCAAATTCCAAATCTTCTTCTCCTTTTCTTTTTCTCGCTGCTTCTAAGTTGTGGATGTTGAGTTGAATTTGAGTATTAGGTGATTTCTTGAGAGAGTTTCAAGGTTATGAATGTGTGATTGGTGATGATCAGTGAATGATGAAGGTTGATATTGGTGAAGATGAATGAGTGAATGATGAAGCTAAGGATGATGAGTATGAGTGTGTTGAGAGTCCAAAAAAATATTGACTGATTTTTTGTATTTGTAATTCTGTGATGATGATTCCAGGTTCAAATGAGTAATGATTGGATCAGAGTTTGTAGCCCTTTGATTGAGGTGGTTATGATTCTGATTTATTGGTAGTTAGGTATGGGGATTGATGAAAAGTTCTATTGCGAATCGGTTAGGAAATGTCACTAGAATCGAGCCAATTTGGTTGGCATTGAATTATGTGATTGCAGTTAGTTAGTTCAATTAGGTTGCATGGCTTGTATTAGGTTAGTTCTGAACTATTATGTGGTAAGTTGAAATGCTAATTTTGATGTTGTGAATGTTATGTCTTGAGTGCAGGTCTGCTGCAAATGGTTATGGTTCATTCAATTTCTTTCATTTAGCTAGGTCATGTAAGGCTATCATGGTAGGATTGTTTGCTCAATTGGCATGCTTTTGTAGCTTGGTTTATGACAGTGAATTGGCTTGATAGCAGGTTTGTTGCAAGGAGCTTGATGCATTGGTTTATGGCATGCTGACATGTGGTATGGCTTTTGTTTCATTGCATAGTTAACATGTTTATGTAGGTGTTTCAAGCATGCTTCTGACATGCATTGTTTTGGAATGTTCATGATGCATAACATGATGTGGTTCTGTAGGTGGTAACTTGCTGCAGAATTGATCATTTGCCTATGGTTTGATGTTTTTCAATGCATTGGTTTCCTGTAGGTGTGAATGTGTATTAGCATGTGGTATTGCAGGTATGATGTAGGCTCATGGTCTTGCACATGTGATACATAATTTTGAACATGGATTGTGGATGACATCAAGTTTGAAGAAGATTTAGAATGAAAATTGTAAATGAAGAAAAGTGAAATGTAATTAGGTTTAGGACTTGGTGATTAGGTTTGAAATGTATATGGAATGATTGTAAGTTGAAGCATGTAATTGGAAATTGTAATGTTGGTTTGTAAATGAAAGTATGATTTGATTTATGAACATGGTTTAAAAGTGATTTGAACTTATGGTTTCAATATGAATCATAGTGAACCAATGATGGATTATGGAGGAATGAAAGGAGGGATTAGGGTTTGGGATGAAGAATGGGTGAGTTGACTTTGGTCAAAGTTGACCAAAGTCAACATTTGGTCAAAGTGTCATTTTTTGTACTTTTTTCAATGTATGGACAATCTTATGATTTGTATGAATGGAAGTTAATGTTTTTGTGAATGAAGTTGACATTGAATGAATCTTGTTAGAACTTGGTATTGAATTGAATGAATATACTTTGAATGCATTGTATGAACATGACTCGAATAACTTGAACATGAACATAACTTGAATTGAATCACAATAAGCTCTAACAAGGACCAAAATGGGAAATGACTATGACCTAACCAAAGATCCATGGACAAAACACTAAGGCATTGAAAATGAAATGAAGTGGTTTTGAATGACCAATGACCAGATGAAATGAATTTAAGAACAAACCATGCACCAACGATGACCAGGTGAAATGGATCTACACAAGTCATGAGCAAGCCATGGGCTAGGAATAAAGAAATGATCAGATTAAATTCCATGGATGAATGGAAGCATATGGAAGTTATGGGACCATGAACTATGGACTTAAACCAATGAACTTAAACAAGCACAAGATGAACATGTGAGACGATGAGGTGAATGGCAAGGAAACCTAAGGAACCAGCATGAAAGGCCATGAACAATAGGGCCTTAAATGGATATTGACCAAGTAAGTGAACCAAGCATAATGGATGATAGAGAATCATATGAAATCAGGGTTAGGAGTACACCTAATGAATGACAGTCATAATTAGGGTTTATGGAGCCATGATCAAGTGGGAACCCCAAATTAGGTTTTGCTTCACCAAAAAGCCACTGTCGAATCATCAATGTCAAGAACATACACATGCATCAAGAAAGATACCTCCAATTAGGGCTTGGTTGACTAAGCAACCTCTCATTGCTAGGAAACCCTAGTTTCCACTAGGTACAAGCACCAAGCTTTGAATCCAAGACCTATTCTCTTGTATTGAGCCATTCCTATGAAAATGGAATGAGTGACCATGAGGATATGCATATGATTAGGGTTAGTGACCTATATGAACATTGTGAAGGGTATGGTGCATTTTGGGGTATGACAGTTGCCCCTATTTAATCATCTCGGACCTGAATGTATGGATGGAAACGACTTCCAGAAATTCAAGGTTGGAGGGGATTAGCTACTTAAATACCAAAAAAAAAATCCCACTAGGAACAAATGGAATGTAATATGAAGATAGGTGACAAAGATATTCTTCACTGGGATGTAGGTTGAACAAACAAGCTTTTATGCGGGGAAGCTGCTGGGGATTGAAATGTTATTTGTGGGTAAATAGGAAGTTATGAAAAGTTAGATATGCATTGCATATGCACAATGCCAACGCAATATGATTGATCTCTTTTTCCTCTACTAACAAGATTTTAGAAGACACTAAAGGTTTTCCTCTAAGGGATATGTCGTGAAAGAGGTTTGAAAATTGCTTTCCAGGTGGGAACTGGGCTTTGGGGTGATAAATGACTTTGCTAAGGAAGAAATAATTGGTCAGTCATTGTAAGACCCCAATTTTGACCCTAAGATCCCTCATGCTATCTCATCATATGCATTAGCTTTGGGATCACACCTTGGCATCCTCCTTACCCCTCATTCATTGGGTTTGCATTGGGAGAGGTCACCAAGCACATTTGATTGCATCACACTTTATTTTTCTTTGTTTACTAACCAAAATTCCCAAAATATGTCTATGTATAGTTTTACTTCTTTTTGTAGGTAGTGTGTGTGTGTGTTCACCCATACTCCATCAAGCTCATATCTAGGGTTTGAGACCCTCAATGCAAGGACACTAATAAAGAGATGGTTCACAATAAATCTAGACATCATATATAGGTCCCCATGATCTTCATTTATCTTTTTGATCAAGAATTCATCAAGAGTTTGGAACTTGTTTGCCTTGGAAGCCCTAATTCATCTCGGTATCTTGTGTGACTTCTTCAACAAGTTTCTTCAACATTTGATCAAACATTTCAAGGGATACTTCATATCACATCATCTTATGCATATATGATCCTCCATGAGTCCCAAATATCAAGAGAATTTCAAGTTTTCAAGATGGTTCATGGTGGTTGACTAGAGAAAGTCAACTGGTCAAAACTAGGGTTCCCTAGACCCTATCTCCTACAATATGTTTCATATGAAAATTATCACAAGACCAAAGTTGCTCCTTATGACATTCCAAACAACTTTCATGTTGATGTCAAGATCTAGGTTTTCTTGTAAAGTCATTTTATATGATGAAAGATTATAGGTCAATTTGTTTGAACCTTAGTTAGGAGGTCAACTTCCAAGGACCATAACTTGCTAAACTTTTATGATATGAAATTAATTCAAGTTTCATGATCAAATTCAATATGTCATCTCCAAATTTTATTCTTGGAAGAAGTTCAAATTCAACTTTCAAAGGCATGTGCCAAGAGGAAACATTATAGGTCATTTTGGGCCACTACCATTGAGTAAGTGATTTTCCTCAACTTCTAAAATGCATAACTCCTTCATGCCAAATCCAAATGAGGTTAAATTTGTGTCAAAACTGAAAAGGTTTGAAATATATATAACTTTTATGAAGGAACATTGTCCATTTGAAGCCCATAACAAAAGTTATTCTAGGTGGAAGAAGTGAATATTTGACTTGGTACTTAGAAAAGTTTCAAATGTGTTTGGTTTTTCAAACTTCCACCTCAAAATGCATCACGATCCAAGCTTAAAATGGAAAATTGTTCAACATGAAAGTTGTTCCCCTTGATCTAACATTTCTAAAAAGTTCAAGATCATCTCATTTGGTACAAAATTGGAGGACTTACACATACGTTCTTTTTAAAGGTTCATTTGGATGAATTTCACATTCACATTTCAACCTCTTTTGCATGACCACATGACATGATTTCAGCATTGCACATGAGTGATTTTGGACCTAATAACACCATTTGATGGGCCTATAACACACCCATGCAAGCATGCAAGGGAATTTCTATTTTTGGCCAATTTTGGAAGTGTGTGAAAATCAAATGCATAGCCTATAAATAAGACCCTCTTGGCTCAGAATTAGGGACCTCTTACCCAAGCTTTGAACCTGAAATCCAAACCCTCACCATTAAAGGATAATCTTGAAGGTTTTTATTTGAAAACCGAGCTTTAAATCTCTTTTTGTTTTGAGATTGAAACTCCAAGAGTCCAAGCCTTTCCTTGATCCAATTCAACTCATACAAGCTTATGAAGTCAAGCCAAGGCCAATTGGAAGCAAGACCAAGCAAGTTTGAAGCTCACTCGTGTCGCTCCCCCGGATTTCCCGAATCCAAGTACAAACGCGAAAAGAGTGGCGTGGAAAAAGAGTAGAGTCGCCATCTATGTACTTTTATCCCAAGAGGAGGGAAAGGTAGTACTGCATAACCAAGAGGGAACGGATAAAACAAAGTCTCGAACCAAAGAAAACCGAGTAAGGGGGCCGGTTATGTGAAGGGAAGGTTATCGCACCCCTTCACGTCTGTGGTACTCCACAGGATCCACGCTTGCTATTTTATGTCTAAAGTGTGTGTATAAAAGTCCTATGTGCGATGCGAAAGAGAGAAAATCAAAGTAGGGAAAAGAAAGAGTTATTGCTCGCATAGGCCCTACCCTGCTGCATACGTATCTCAAGAAGGATTGAGAATCAGAGCATCGTAGCTCGGCTAACCTATTTTTGTTTGTTTTCTGTTTTTTAGATGAAGGACGTTACTACGCAATCTACCGGATGCTCGACCTTTGGAGACTTACTCACATGTAGTAGAAGGAGTTAACGTGTTCTTAAGAAAAGAAAATCAAAGAGTTTGTTTGTGTTTTAGAAATGCTCATGCAAAAAGGAAGTCCTAGACGAAGGAACCGTGCTACCTAAATTGAAATGTAAACGAGAGACTATACAAAGCCTAGCAATCCTATGGGGAGACGATCACACCACACAAAAACATATAGCATAAAGTAAACGCACCAACAAGGGGGCTCAAACATACATGGGTAGGGCTTTAGTCAAGAGGGGTCATATCAACCTCGACAAACAAGCCATGGAAAGGTAATCAAATGGGCTCTTAACCACTGACATTGAACGTCAGGGTGAGCAGATCAAAAAGGTAATGAGGATAAGACCTCATAGCTCTTAACCCTGGACAGGGTGAGCTCATGACAAAGCGTGGGGGTTCAGAAAGATGGAACCCTCTCCACTGACTGGCCGGACAAAAGATCTTGGGATTTTGTTCTGAAGCATCGACACGTAGTGCGAGCATAAATAATGACACACTGAATAACGGGGGATTGACTACTAATCCCTTTTATCCGTCAATTGCCTCTTCATGGAGGTCTTTAGCACTAGTGTCTCCTCTTGGAGGTCTTTGGGCACAAAAGTAAACACACAAAAACATTGCCTCCTATCGAGGTCTTCCAGCTAAGAAAGCGGTAAAATGCTGGAAAGATGTAAAAGGGATAAAGATATCTACCACATGGATAAAGATCCGAAGTAACAACAACTAAAGAAACAAGAAACCCAGAGATCTCTCAAGCTAGCACCATCAAAGAAAGCAAGTCAGCAAAGCAATCAGAATAAATCTCCAAATGGTATCCCACAAATAAAGTGGAATACCAAGCAAGCTATCTCTTCAAGAGTCATGTGAGCCCTCACAAAAACTCAACAAACAAGTTAGAATAACAAGATGGGGTGCAATCAAGAGTTGCACCAAACAAAAGAATCATAGCAACAACAGTGTCAGGTAAACAGTGCACGGATGCGATAGAAAGCATGCCACAACAAAGCATGAGTGATGAAAGGAGGATACAATAGCACCAAGTCAGAAGTGACATCAATTCAATAAGTGTCTCAAGAACTCAACTCAACAAGATCAAAGCAAAAGCACTAAACAACCAAAGATGCATCAAAGTCAAACAAGTCAACATACAAGTTCAAAGTGCTTCAACTTCAACAATGAGTCATAAAAGGTAAAGGCACGAGGCAAGGGTCAAGGGTTAGACAATCAAGCATACAAACAGAACCAAATGACTCCTAAAATATCAATCAAAAGTCATTTAAATCCAACTTAGCAAAGTGAAAGTCAATCATGTCCAAAGCACCTCAAAATGCAACAAAAGCATTATAGACAAGTTCATGCAATTATGTGTCAAGATGAAATGAACATGGCAGAAAGGTATGCACATGATAAGCATGTCAAATAAGCTATGTAATTAAAATGCAAACCTCCAAGTTCATATCATAAGCATAGAATCACTTTTGGATCAAAATCAAACAAAGTGTATCATGAAACTCTAATGCGTCTTTCATGCTCAAATGAATGCAAAAAGGAGCTCATTATGAATAAATGCACAAAGACTTGATAGAAGCATCATAGAACAGGGGAGAACACATGTGCAAAGGCACCAAACCAGAATCAAAGTGTAACCACATGAATCATGTTATTAAAGTTCACAAAAGTTCACAAAAACAACCAAGGATAGGAGGCCTAAACCTCTTGCCAAACAAATGCATCAAAAGGGTATCAAAACTCAAAGTCAGGGGGCAAGGCTCCACACATTAAGACATGACATACATACTAAAACATGTGCAAAAGTATTGGTTTCAAAATTCAAAGGAAGTGGCACAAGTGCCTCATGCTAAGCAAGCATCAAAATAGGGACTAAAATGCAAACATCAACTTCAAAAATCCAAATCAAATCGAAAATGCATCCTAAATTCATGGGAATTTAACACAAGGTTCCACTAAGCATATATAAACATCACGCAAAAATCAGGAGCATCCAGATTCATTTGATATGAAAACAAAAATTGAGAAATTGAGAATGCAAAAACATGTCCTAAAATGCAACATTTAAATTCATGTGTCAAACCCTATCAAAAAGACATAGAAAATAATCAAACCAATTACCACATCTTAGTATCATGTATGAGGATGGTGTGTGCAAAAGCTTGGGTCAGGATGATTAAAATATGGGATTTCATGAAGGTTTGAATGCAAATGGTCAAAAATGCACGTAAATGAATCAGAAATTCATATTAAATTCCAAGTGTCATGAAATAATTGGGCAATGGTACCAAAAAATCAAGGACTCATCAAGGATCACTCACAAAAAATTTCAGATTTGTTTAAGTATTTTTGCTATTTTTAAAAAATAAAATAAAACGGGATGAAATATGTACATGACATGTGACACATATGCAACAATGTCAATTGGTCACACAAGTCACTTAAGTGACTAAATAAAATAAATAAAAACGAAAATCAGAAAATATGTGGGTCTTTGGATCAAAAGAAAAGTCAAAGCGATCCAACGGTCATGGGATCGTCTTCTTCCTCAAGACACTCCGGCCGTGAACAGTAACGCCGGTAGGATTCCGGCCACCCACGGCGGCGACCTCCTCCACGCGCGGCCCAAAACTCTACGAAAATGGGGCTACCCCCCCTAAACCATATGCTAGGAACTCAAAAATCCTATTAGTTTTTCATGAATCTTCACCAATCTCTCAAATCACAACCAACAAGTTTGAACATCAAAACTTTAAATCAAGATTTCTCACTCAATATTGCATCATTTTAAAAAGTAAACACATCTACATCATCACCATAGCATGTAGTTTCATTTAGGCATAAGAAATGAGCGAAATAAGAGAGTCGAAATTTGAGTTACCGGAAATGGCGCCTTCCGAAACTTCAGTATGGTGATGAGATAAGCTCCAGAATACCTCCCTTGAACTTCTATGAATGTTTGCTACCTTTGGTTGTGCTTGAAACAGTCCAGATGTTGAGATTCAAGAAGCAACCTCCATTAAAGCTCTATTTAGAAACTGCTTGGAATGGCTCAAATTGTGGGTGATTTGTGATCCTTAGAGTGTGTAGAGCAAGAATATGCTACTGGTTTTCATTTTCCATGGATGTATGGAGAGATTTGATGAGAATAAAGTATGAGATTATTTTTGGAAAGTGAGATTTTTAGTGTGTATGGAGGTTGCATGAATTAGGGTTTTACTCAATGATATTTTTAGAGTTTATACTCTGATTTTTGTGGCTTGGTGGGCTCAAATGAAGGAGTTTCAAGTCCATGATCATTTTGGTTATTTTTGGAAATACCCCCCCTTATTTGCACATGAACAACCTTGTTTAATGCATTAATCCTCTCTTGAGACTTGATTAATCATGATTATATGAAAGAAATAACACAAAATGATGTTTTTGTCAATTTTACCAAGGTGTAATTTTTGTGCATGTATGACTTTTCCACACATGTGGGAATGCATGGGCTCAAATTCCAAGGTGGATTTGGCCCAAAAAACAATGCTGAATAAATTCCCAATGATTGGCATGTGAGAATATTCCATGATGTCATCTTGTGTCCTTTTGACTTTTCATGAAAGAAAGCTTGAAAAATGACTTGCACCATTGATGAATCATGCAAAATTATAGGTCATTTTGCATGCCATTTTAAAGTATTTCTCAAAACAAAACCATAGCAAAAAGAGCCACACCAATTGGACTTGTCAACCTCAAGTTATGCCTTTTTAAAGCCTTCATGCACACTTCATCATTCAAGAACCATAACTCTTCAACCATTCATCATATGGCCTTGAAATAGGACTTTTTGGAAAGGGGAGACAAAGATCTACAACTGTCATGTCTGAGAAAAAGTTCAAAACTACCCTTGCTTTTGATGATTTGATTGGTACATCAGCAAGCTCGCTAGGCGAGTGAGGTAGCGAAGGGCTCGCTAGGCGAGCACTCAACGAGGTTCCAGCGAACACTCCCAGACTTGGATAAAAGCATAGCTAGCAATTACTCGCTAGGCGAGCATCCAACGAGCAATTCCAGTAGCAACATCATCAAGGCTCGCTGGAGCGAAGGAGGAAGCGTGGGCCTCGCCTAGCGAAGGATTGCTCGCCTAGCGAGCATGACAGCTCAGGAAGTTTCTTATGGGTGCAGGTGACTCTGGTGGCTTATTTTGGGGCTTGCTAGGCGAACAATTCTGCTCGCCTAGCGAGCATGACAGCTCAGGAACCAGTCCTATAAGTAGCAGGGGCTACTTTTGGAAAGGGGACACTTTTCAGACTGAGAAAAAAAAATCATTTGGAGCTTCCTTGGTGATGAAAAATCAAGTTGAAGCTAGGTCAAAATCCTTCCAAATTTGGAAACTTCACAATACATGTCATCTTTCCAAATTTGGTAACCTGTGCACTGGACCTTTGTTCCTTCAAGATTAATGTTTTGAATGATGAATAGACCCCATTTGAACATGATGGAAGTATCTCAAGTCATTCCCTAGCCATTTGACCCTCAGTTGACCAACAGTTGACTTTTGACTTCACAGTTGAATTTTGAACTGTACTGAGCCCATTAAGCTTGATCTTTTGAAGAAAACCTCTGAAAATGAAACCCTAGCTCCCAAGAGCTCTACACAACATCCATAAGACCTTCAAACCAAGAATGCATCTCAATCCTTGAGGAACCCTACTTTGACTGCTTCAGTAGACCAAAGTTGACCAGAGGTCAAACCCTAATTCAGATGAACTTTGCTGATAAGAAATGAAAATTTGAGGAAAGAAAGATCATGAGGATGGTGATGCACCCTTGATACCCAGATGAATACAAACTTCCTTGAGTGTTGAGAAAAACCCTAGTTGATGCACAATTTCCCTTGTGTTGAGTGATCATTCAGATAGAACCCACAACGTGACTTGGATGATATCCAAGCTTCTTGGAAGACAAACTCTTGGAGCTAATTCTGATTGACATGATGAAATGCAATATGAAATGTTAAATGACCTAAAATGAATGCATGAATGAGGAGGGCAAATTTGAGGTGCTACAACTCGAAGGTGATTTTCCAGAATTTTCATCTCTTCGATTATCTCTCAATTCTTCACTATTCTTTGTGATTTTTGGTTGGCTGAAGTCCTACCAATGTAGGAAACAAGATTGAGTTGATTTGAGGTCAAATCGAAGCAAATCAGTTCATGATCTTCAAAATTCATATCCCTGTATCTTTTTATATACTTGAGATTGGAGAAAATTGAGGTCAGATTCGTGATCCTGGGCATTTTCTCTTTGAAATAGTGTCCTTGTTTTTTATTTTCCATTTAGATGAAGTTGGACCAGTCCGATGAAGGTCACCGGAGAAGATGACCGGAGCCCTAGCTCCGGTGGTGTGTTGTCACACTTCATGGCCATCTGATCAAGTTTAAATGTTCTAATTTGGACCGTTGGATCTGATTACCACGTGTACATTAAGTTGACTAGAGTCCACCATGGAACACGCGCGTGTGGCCATTAGATCTGCCACCTCAATTAATGAGGGAGATCTGATGGCCTTTGTTTTTTCTATTTTTATTTTTATTTCTGATTTGATGTTTAATCCTTTTATTTTGTTTAATTCATAATAATTTCACTTTTAATCCAAAAAACATGGGACTTTCACCAAAAATCTTTAAATATTTTTCTCTTTCATATTCTGAATTAAAATTGTTTTTTGGATTAATTTTGATATTTTTTATAACATAAATGTTTTTGTGCATATTTTTAATTGTTTAAAAATACTTCTGACTTTTCAAAAATCATGAATTTTTTTGTCTAAGGTCCTTTGACCTTGCTTGACCTAGGATAAATCTCTTGGCCATTTATTAGGTGTTTTAGAAGAGATTTTAGGTTTTGACCAAATTAAATTGTATTTTAATTCATTTTTAAATTGATTTTTAATTGATTAAATGTGTAAAAATTATGTTAAGCCATTTTTATGGTCCTGTGATGTTTGACTATTTGTTTGGGCCTTGGTCAAGGTTGATTTGAATTTTGTTGGATTAAAACCATTGGATTTAGAGGATTGATGAAATGTAAATTTCATCTCCCAAAATGAATGAATGATTTTAATTTGATAAAACACCTCTCATGACCTATTTGTGTTTCTAATTTCCCATCCCTATTCTTTCCCATCTCTTCATTTGACCAATGAAATCTTTAATGCCTTAAGGATAATCGGTTCATCAATGACCTTGTATCAGATGAACCAATAGAAGTATGACTGAGATATGTCCATCCCTCTTGATCTTTTCTTTTAGTGTATGGTATATTTTAGAAGTTTGGTTCTTCATACCAAATCTCTAACATGCATTAACACCTAAATTTTTATTTCTTGGCCTTAGATAATTGTGACTTCTACATAAGTCTAATTACGATTGCTTAACATAGAGATAAAGTTGACCATAAAGGCATAACATTCTAGTAAGTGAGATTGTAAGTCTCCCATTTTTCATGGTATTGTGTGGAAACTTGACCTTTTTTCCTTTCATGACAGCTAGTGGCATACTTGTTGAATTATCCAAGTTAGAGCCCTTCTCGTGGAAGATGTCTTGGTTTAAGGATCCATTCTTGTGAATGGAAGGTTGAGTGTTCTCCAAAGAATGACGTAATCAATTAAAAAAAACACCACTAAGATTTGACTAACTCTTATTAATATTGCTTTACTTTCAAGTCATTTACTTTATGCAATTTAAATTCCAGTCATTTATCATTCATTGCCATTTACATTCCATCTAACTTGTTTATGTTTATGTCATTTTCACTTTGCTCATTTGTGCCATATCTTGTGATTGTATATATTGTTTGTGAATTTTGGTTTTGTTTGTGGTCTTAGGACCTTAAAATACTTAATAACAACAAAAACCCTAAAAATGTTTGGTGGACTGTTGATCTTGATCTGAACTCTTAGACTTAGGATTAGCCAACATTCCCTGTGTAAAAAGGACTTGGTCAATGCCAACATTTCGAGACCAAGTTATTATGAACTAAGCCTTTATCTGGTGCAAGTCTTGGGATTTGTTTGAATTCATCTACTACTTTGTCTTGGTGCTAATTGTTATTTTGACCTTGTGTCTGATGCTTTGCTTTGAGTTGATCAAGGAATATTTCATCTGATACATTAGAAGACAAAGAAGACTGATAGCTATGGGAATTGCTTATTTGGATGTGGCTATCTTTATTTCATGCCTTGATCTTCATAATGTCTGGATACCGCTAATTGCTCCTTGATTATTGCTTGATTCAAAGTCCAAAGGGAAAATGGGTTTTCTATATGACATTCTTGTCTGTTGGATTGCATCCCATTGGTCAGATCTTTTCAACTCTTAACTTTTAATTTTTGTGCTTAGGGTAGCCTCTTCATCTTCTCCCACTTCTTAAATTGAAAACTCTCTCCCCCTTTTCAAAAACTTTCTTTGCTTGTGATTTGAAAGTTAGACCTTGTTTTAAATAAAAACTTTGGCCTTATGCCAATGGATTTCCAAACTCTTTCTTAAATCAAAGTTGTAAATAAACTTAATTATATTGACTTAAAATTTCAAAAGACAAATAGAACTAACAACTTCATTCAAATTTTTGGTCATTTGTGCCCTTTTTCATTTAAACTTTTAATTAAAAGCAATTCACCAACTTTGAAATTGTTACCACGAACTACGAGGTTTTGATCCCTCATTTTTATGTTGGTATGTAGGCACAACTCCGAAGGTCTTGTCAAACACAAAAATATAATTAATAAATTCTTTTCTCATCCCCACACTCTATTTTTCTCAAACATCCTTTATACCAAAAACACATACGCACATAAAAAAGGGCTCCCTAGGAGTACCTAGAACACTTTGGGTGCTAACACCTTCCCTCTGTGTAACCAACCCCCTTACTTATAATCTCTGGCATTTTATTAGTTTTGATTTTAGAACTTCTTATCTTTGGGTTTTGTTCGTACTTTTCCCTTTTCCTTTGTGAATAATAAAAGCGTGGTGCCGACTCTGGTTTTATTGACGTTAAGCTTATCCATAGCTTGATGGTCATGAATTTACCGCTACAGAAATTAAGTGGTGACTCGGCTAGGGAGTAGTCCTCAGTGGGTTTAGCCTACTTTTTTATGTGTATATATTTGTATATTTAATGTTTGTATATTTATTGTGTGATATGATTTGTTTGTTGTGAAGGAGAAGAGCGATCCAAAATGCAGCAGAATTTAAAAAATTCTCCTTTAGTGATCCTTACGAATGGGCATGATCAGTGATAGAATCGTTACCTCTTATGGCGATTGAAACTTTTGATGCAGATCTACGGAGCGATCACGAACGTTGAATGGTGACAACGCCTCTACTCAGTCCACACGAACGAATTCTTTCAATCTCAGTGCTAGCTGCTATGAATGAAGGCTTTGAGTGTGTATGTGTGTGTGTGTGTGTGTGTGTGTGTGAGAGAGAGAGAGAGAGAGAGAGAGAGAGAGAGAGAGAGAGAGAGAGAGAGAGAGAGAGAGAGAGAGAAACGGAATTACAACTGCACAAATGCTTATGCACAAGGGTTCTATTTATAGAACCACTTGTGTGGGCTGCAAGCTAAAAATCCCACTTAAGTGTATGTGGACCATATCTTATAATGTGCCAAAATCACTTAAGTGCATGGTACCTTACCATATTTCGTATTCTACTTAAGTACACCGTACCTTACGATGTTCTACAATTCACTTAAGTGCACCGTACCTTACGGTGTTCCTTAGTTACTTTATCTCTCATCAATCCGTCCTTTTGTGTGTGACCCTGTAGGTTTTCGCGGCATTGGCAATTATATTAAATCATGTATTTAACATAATAAATAGTGAGCGGTATCTAGAAACACATCACTGCTACCCAACACAAAAATTTCATGTGATCTGACAAATCCTTTTGTGATAATACTTATGTGTACAATTACCCTTTTGTCCTTATCTCTATATTGAACACAAGGCATAGACCGTGTCATCCTTGTCCAGTTTAATATTGGGCCCATAGACATTTATCCTGTTACGCTGGATGGGCAAATTCCATCTAGGTCACTCATGTCCCTCAATATGCTTTGTGGAGTACTCATCAACTGTCTTTATGGTCATCCAGTTATGGACAATGTTTGATCAACAATAAGGCACTCGACTCTACATCTAAGATCCATAGTGGTTCAGGTTGAAGGGTGGTATACACCATTATCACCCTGAGAATAACTTATGACACTTTGCATAACATTCTATATAGTATTCTCATAGCGGGTCAATCCAGTATAAATATTACTCTTAATATTCATACCTATATTTAAGACTTGATAACTCCTTATCCATGATCCATGAGATATGATCATCAGTCTATATACATAATAGTCTTAATGCTTTAATGTTATCCCATTTCACAATAAAACTCGACTACGGATACTTTAAGAATAGTGTCCTTATGTTTAATGGGATCTCATGATTAAGTCACACTTGATACATTAAACAGACTAGCTATTCTAGGGACTTTATTAAACAAACATAATAAAGAAAATTTCTTTTATTATTAATAAATAATTTGATACAAGTACCAAAAGTATTGGCCTCTAGGGCTTACACCAACATGTTGTGCTTGGTGATCTCTGAGTGGTGAGATAGGTTCTAACCCGAACTTGAGTGCAATTAAGATAGGAAGACGGTATAGTCATGTTCAACTTGTGTGAAGTAGTCCTTAATAAGTTGGCTTGAGACCCATCTACTCAGTGGAGACCCTTTTGGAGTTACTAATGTCACACAAGTTATTTGTGGTTAGGCATTACTTTCTCTGATTTAGGGTCCGAGAAACTGAAGACCGTAGAACATTTAACCCAACTTGGACTATTTAGGACGTAGTGCGGAGGTTGTTCAGGTGTAGACCTGATAACAGTTGTTACGCGATACTACACTCAAACGAGTCTCTCTTGAGAATATTATGGGTTGATGAGTCAATCATCCTAACCTATAATATCCGATAGATGGGATTAAGACTCTGGGAACTCTTTTAGAACATGATCTACATGTTTTTATCCTTAGTACACTCCTTTGGGACGGTTCTAAACCTGATTCCATGCTCGTGACTCACAACAAACCCTTTGATTCTCGGTTGATCCGATCAAGTATTGTCAATATCAATGGAACTAGGGTGTTGATAAGGTGAAAATCATAATCCACAAAAATGGATGATTGATCTTGTTGATGACTTGATCCATCCCTTGAATTTTGTTTGTGTTTGCCTTGTGTGTGATCCCTTGTTTGTGATTGTTGCATTCATGCATACATGCGCATCATAACATTCATCACAGAAAAATAAATTTCAAGGAACTGAGGTCTTATTTGCAAATATTTTCAGACCATGGATTATGGACAAAGGAACACTAAGAAGTATGGTTTCAGATGTCCTGATTTGGAAGAGCTAAGGAAGTTGTCATCCTTTGTATTAGATCCCTTGGATTTCAAGTAACGTGATGGGAAGCTCTTATCTGTATTATCTACTAATGTGGTTGAAGGACTTCTGAGTGTTTTGGTTCAGTTTTATGCCCTCTCTACCGGTGTTTCACTTTTCCTGATTATCAGCTTGTGCCTATGTTAGAGGAGTATGGCCATCTCTTGGGAATACCCGTATCTGACAAGGTACCTTTTAGTGGATTGGAAGAGATTCCCAAATCTCATATCATAGCTAAAGCTCTTCATCTAAAGAAATCTGAGATTGAGACTCATTTGGTGAAGAAATGAGGTATTCTTGGGTTGACTTCTGAGTTCCTCATTGGTAAAGCTACTGTCTTTCCTCAAGCCGGTAATATGGATGCTTTTGGAGCCATCTTTGTATTGCTCATCTATGGTCTATCTTTGTTCCCTAACATTGATGGTTTTATTGATGTTAACGCCATTAGAGTTTTCTTGATTGGGAATCCTGTTCCTACTCTCTTGGGTAACATGTATTTCTCTTTGCATTTGAGAAATTCTAAAGGTGGTGGGATTATTGTGTGTTGTGTTCCTCTTCTGTACAAGTGGTTTATTCCGCACTTGCCTCAGACACCTGCTTTCTTGGAGAACCGACAATGTCTACATGGTCCCAGAGACTTATGTCTCTCACTAATGATGATATTGTTTGGTATGATTCTTCATTGAGTAGTATGGATATTATTGACAGTTGTGGTGAATTCTCTAATGTACCTCTCATTGGTACACAAGGATGAATCAACTACAACCCTGCTTTGGCTCGTCATCAAGTTAGATTTCCCTTTAGAGACAAACCTAATAACACTTAGTTAGAAGGTATTTTCTATCAAGAGGGTAAAGATCCCCAACATTTGAAGTAGAGGATGATACATGCTTGGCATAAGGTGCATAGGAAAGGAAGATCTGAGCTTGGTCTGTGCAATTGTGTAGCTTTTTTGGAAGCTTACACTATTTGGGTGAAGAAAAGAGCTTTGGAGCTGAAGATGCCATATGCCTGTGAAAGACCTATGTCTTTGGTTGTGGCTGAGCCATCAAAATTCCCTAACCAAGATATAAAGGAGTTGGAAGATGCACTCACCAAGATGAAGCAAGAAAGAGATATGTGGGAAGAGCAGTTCCATGCTTTGAGCCGAAAGCATGAAGAGTTGCAGCTTGAGTCGAAAGACAAAGATGCGCTTATTGAGATTCTTGAAGACCGAGCAGTGAAGAGACTAAGAGAGCCAGAGGGCCTATCCACCTCTAGCATGCCTCATCCTTCCGGTGCTTGGAAGAAGATTGTTGATCAGCTTGTCCTTGAGAAGGCTCAGATGAAGACGTCCTTTGAGTCTGAGATTCGACGCATCCAAAGGAAGTACGCTCCCGCAGCTAGATCATCTGATACCGTTGCTAAGGGGTCCTTAGGATGATTAGTTTCCTTTTCTCTTGTATTTGTACTTTGGTTTCTGAAATTGTACTAAGTGTAATCCTTCCAAATTTTATGAATAAAAAGAGATTTTATGGTTAATCAAATTGTTATTATTATTATTATATATTTGCAAATAGTACTTCATATGTTCCTTGAAATTGAAAATAATCAAAAACATTGCATTTCATGCATCATTTAGATAACAGGTTTTTTTCCGCCATATGTCTTATCAGTTATTCTTCTATGCTTCAGCCAAGTCGACTCACCGATACAACACTCGCGCTAATCAACCGAGGATAATGGAGCATCTAGAGAAAGAGAACAAAGAGCTGAAGGATGAGATTGTCAGGTTAACGACGCTAATGGAATTTGTCATTGCTGCACATAACCAATCTTCACCAACTCCTGCAACTCCTCCCTAGAGGACTGTCATTTTTGAGGTTGCTACCTCAACTGTTCCTGTTGCTGCCTGTCAATCCGGTCCTTCTATGCTTGTTGGATTCCCTTGGGGGATGCCATCCAACTTTATGCCTGAAGGGTATGCACCCACTTTTGTCTCTCTACCGACATCTAGCCCGTTCATGTTAGTTCCACCTCTAGTTGTTCACACTCTGCCTCATGTTGAGGACACCATCTACCACTTTGAGCCATCTGAGGGTCCAAACGTGTATGATAAAATGGACGAGATGAAGTATCAATTCCTCGAGTTGCGCAAAGAGTTGAAGACTTTAAGAGGGAAGGACTTGTTTGGGAAGAGTGATGCTAGGCTCTGCTTGGTCCCCAATGTGAAAATCCTGATGAAGTTCAAGGTCCCCAACTTTGAAAAGTTAAAAGGGAACACTTGTCCGCTAAGACACCTTATGATGTACGCCAGAAATATGTCTACTCAAACTGATAATGATCAGTTGTTGATTCACTATTTCCAAGACAGATTAATTGGTGCCACTTTGAGATGGTATATGGGTTTAGACAGTGAAAATGTCCATACTTTCAACGACTTAGGCGAGACCTTTGTCAAGCAATACAAGTACAACATCGATATGGCGCCCGATAGAGACCAACTGAGGTCTATGTCTCAGAAGGATAAGGAGACATTCGAAGAGTATGCTCAGAGATGGAGGGAGTTGGCTGCCCAGATTAGTCCACCATTGGAAGAGAAAGAGATGACGAAGATCTTCTTAAATATGTTGAGTTCGTTTTATTACGAACGTATGATTGCGAGTTCCCCCAATAACTTTACCGAAATGGTAAATATGGGGATGAGGCTAGAAGAAGGAGTCCGTGAAGGGTGTCTGTCTAA